>NC_060271.1:6401243-6770912 GCF_021613505.1 Equus quagga | reverse complement strand
CATCATCACCACCATCACCATCATCACCACCACCATCACCATCATCACCACCACCACCATCACCATCATCATCACCACCACCACCATCACCATCATCACCACCACCACCATCATCACCACCACCACCACCATCACCATCACCACCACCACCACCACCATCACCATCACCACCACCACCACCACCATCACCATCACCATCACCATCATTATACTGCTTTTAGCTCATTGGAGCCTCACAAACCCCTGTGAGGTAGGTATTACCTCAGTTCACCAAATAAAAGTGGGGCTTAGAGAGGTTTAGTAGCGGTCCCAGGCTCACAAAGCAAGTCAGAACTCGAGTCATATCTAGGTCTCCTGTCTCCAGAGTCTGCTCTATCACATGGCCTCTGTTTCAAAGGAGCAGGCTGAAAACAGGACATCCAGGATTCAGTGCAGACACAGAATGTCAAGGCAGGAAGAGGCCTTAGAATCTTTGCATCCTTCCCCCTTTTCACCGATGGGAAAGCTGAAGCCTAGAGAGAGGAAGTGCCCAGCCCAACCTCACACAGCCAGCCCTCTGTGAAGCCCCTGGACAAGGGCCGGGGTTTGAATACAGTTCTCTTGCCTCCCTGTTTAGTGAGCATTCTCCGCACCATTATGGAGCTCGTTTTAAAGCTGATGTGACTAAGATGGACAGAAGTGGAGTAAATCGCCCACCAGCTGTTTGGATGAGGGCCTGGCTAAGGTGTGGGCCCAGAGGAAAGGACATGGCAGCAGGAGGGCTGGAAGGTAGGAGGCTTTGCACCTCCAGAAAATCCTGTTCTCTCATAATAGGAAATGTCTCCGAACGTTAAGAGCCAATTATCTTCTCCTGGTTGGAATTGATTGCAACAGACACATTTGTGGGTTATTGGAATAGCTGGGGAGAGGGATCTGAAGGCAATTCGATTAGACCTGGACAAGTCAAACTTGTGCAGCCCAAAGAACTGGACAGACTGTGATCATTAGCACCTTCGTGTGAGGCCCACACCTAGACACTGGGGAATTTCCACATGCCCTGGTCCTTGAGGCAGCCTACCTACCACACGGATGCCCCCCCACCCCAACCCCTCCTGACTCCTTCCAGAGTCAGTTCAGACAGCATTCCTCTAGGAAAATTTTTTGACTCCCGCACTGGGTTGGGATGTCCTCTGGTCTCCCACAGTCCCTATGTCTGTCCTATGTCACATCCCTGACCACACTGGGTTGTCATTGTCTATGTGCCTGTCTCCTCCATTACGGACTATTAACTTCAGGGTATGGACACATCTGCCACAGAGAGGCCTCAGCAAATGATAGCTAATTGAATGAATGGATAGTGAAAAAAGAGGAGGGAACATCTAGGATCCCAGCCCTCAGCCCAACTCCTCCTCTATCCAATTCCACTCGACACTCCAGGCTGCGGAACGCCAGTCTCTGTCCTACCCCGACTCTTGGATTTGGCCTTTGAACCAGTTCCTCCAGTAATGAAGCCTCAACTGTCTCCCCCAACTAACTCTGACCTGGCTCCCCCTGCTCCTGAGCAACTCCAAGGATCTGAGTTGCCTTCAGCCTGAAGTCCCCAGAAGCTGAACTCCAGTGCTGAGAGCCCCATCTGCGGGCAACCCTCTGGCCAGCAGCTTAGCCCGGCTGCCCTAGAGTAGCCATAGGGTTGGCATGCCTTCTGGGCAGGCCCTGAGACAGGCACTGAGGACACAGAAGTGGACAAGGTAGTCTGCTGGGATCCTGAATCTGCAAGGTATTTGAGATGTATCTTAAAGGAGAGTGGGCAAAGTCAGAAAGGAATAGGCATCTCAGTGTGGAGTGGGCAGAAGCCCATGAACCAGCCAGGTGGTTGGTTCTAAGAGCCAACTGGATCTTTACTGAGAGGCTCTAGCAGCCAACTGGATCTTTGCTGGGCTCCTACAGGGCACTGAGATAGGGGGTACGGGAGATTTACAGGTTGAATCAGATAGAGGCCCAACCCTGAGGTACAACTAAGCAAGGAGGATGCCAGGACATCTGGAAGGAAGCGTTCTAGGGACTCAGGTACATCAACATTCCAGAACATACTAATAGTCTAACATGCTAATGTTCCAGCACACCACATTCAGTTACTTTGCCATTCCGTTATGGGGCATTCCACCCCACGAACACTCCTCTCTCCACCATTCCGATATTGTGCCCCGCCAACATTCCTCCATACCATCTCTCCAATATTTTTAAATATCAGGACTAAAGTTGAAACTTTCGACTTTCCAACTTCCTTCTACTAAAAGCATTTATTTGGTCCTTGGTTCACTTATACCAATGGCTCTTAATATTTTGGGGAGCATAGACTCCTTCAAGAAATATTTAAAATCTATGTCTTCTTCCCCACAGGAAAAAAATGTATATAGATATAAATTTTGCATAACATTTCAGATTTTTAACGACTCTCAGCGGAGTACATGGACTCTAAGTCAAGAACTGTTTAATTTTACCCTGCCTTAATCCAAAAAAGACATTTAAAGTAAAACAAGATCATTAAGTTTAGGATGGGACAAGATAAGATTGAAAAAAACAAGGTAGGACAGAGTGGAGCCTGGAATGGTGCAAAAAGTGCAGAACGCAGTGACCTGCACAGCTCAATTTGTGTTGTACATATTTAGCTCTAAGAATTCCAGCAGCCAAGGCAAATAGGGTAACCTATTCACTTACACAGTTCACAGTGTTCACGAGATAAAAACAAACCATTTACTCCTTAGAGGACATACAAGTATTCTTGGTTTGAAGACCAGACAAGAATTTCTCCTGACGTCCTCATAAAGAATGATACAATGGACCACAGCCTCAGCCAGCTCTCACGATAGACGCAGAGGGGCGTTCTGCGGCAGAGTGGCCAGCTCATCTTGGTTTGCCTGGGACTCTCTCAGTTTGAGCACTAGAAGTCTCCTGTGCCAGGAACCCTCGAGTCCAGACAAACTGAGAAGGTTGGTCACCTTATTTGTGAGTTGTAGTTCAGTCAAAGCTTACGAGGGTAAAGTTCTAAAATATAGTGAATAATCAAAATTATCCTTGGAAAGCCTTTCAATCACCCATTAAGTAGAGTATAGAAGCACCTCTCAACAGCACAGCCGGTTTTCCTCTAGCGAGGGAGCAGACTGCGTTTTCCTTGGTGGGATATCTGATGAAGAGATTGGCTTGCTTGGGGGAGAGACATATCCTTAAACTCTAGAATCACAGTCAGTGTGGCCAAACGTGCACACGCTGAGGATTTTATGAGGCGTATAGGGACTGATACCAGTGGGAGAAATAGATTTACCTCTCCCAGGACACTCTGATCCTGGGGCACATGTTGAGTGAGTGAAATAGTATTTAATAGATTACTGGTCTTTCTCTTTCCATCTCTCTGTCTCTTTTTATTCACAGCAAGTAAAATTGAATTTCTGTAAGTTAAATAAAAACAGTCTCTATCTCATAAGGTTGTTGTGAGAATTAAAAGTTAATATTTACAAAGCACTTCAAACAGTACCTGACACAGAGTGTCTGCTCTTACTGTTTTTAATATAAGATGTGGCGGCACTCCGCTGTACGTCCTACAGCAAACCTGGATATAGGTTGATAGCAATTTGGGAAAAAGCGATTCTGTGGCAGGACGAGGTTTAGGGCAGCAGCCCTCTGTAGCTGGAGCTTCATGAAGGGATACTTGCTAAACTTCTAGAGGAGCCAAGGGCCTGCCTTCCTCAGACAGCATTCCCCGAGCACTGTTTCTGAGTCTGAGCTCTTAAGTGTGAGCGGCAGGGAACACTCCCTGGTGAGAAGCTTGGCCCCTTCAGTGCTCCTTGGCTCAGGAGATCCCCAAATACACCCAGAGAGCAACAACTCACCGAGTGTCCCCAAGTGTCCAGACCGCACCCCCCTGCCCATGCAGTTGGCTCTGGCTGGCTGGATTCTGTTCAGAGGCCTGGCACGAGCACTGAGCTGTCTGCCACACAGAGCAACGAATCGCTGAATGTGAAAACCTTTAGTATGTGGTGAAGGACTGTGCAGATGTGAGAGACCGGGATTGGTGTGCAGTGGTGCTGAGCTCCGAGTCCGGAGAGATGAGACTGGAGCCCGGGCAGCACCCACAGGGATGACAGGAGGGAGCAAACAGGCAGTGAGTCCAGAAGGCCTAGAGTAAAGCATACTCTACTCAACACTCGATATTAATTATGCTGAGGCCAACAATTGGTAAGAAATCCCAAGCAGCTGGGTTCCTGAATCTTCCTCCTTCAGGGCACACATTTCCCAGAGGCTTAGAATCTCAGAGATGAAAGAAACAGTAATTGATTAATTTAACAAAAACTCACCAGACGCCTACTCTGTTCTAAACACTGGGCATGAAGGTCAACTAGTCTGACCTAACTCCTAAGGTGGAATCTCCTCAAAGATTCCTTGACTGCTGGCCAAATCCCAGCTCTACCCTTTACCAACTCTGTGATTAGCAAGCCACTGACCTCGTCTAAGGCTCAGTTTACATATCTGTTAAATGGGCATAATGCAAATAGCTCCCTACACCATAGGATTGTCCTGAGGCTTAAATCAATAACTAACACTTATATACAGGAGTAGATCTGTGTCAAACACTATTCTTTTATTTTTTTTTTTTTAAGATTTTATTTTATCCTTTTTCTCCCCAAAGCCCCCCGGCACACAATGGTGTATTTTTAGTTGTGGGTCCTTCTAGTTGTGGCATGTGGGACGCTGCCTCAGCGTGGCCTGATGAGCAGTGCCATGTCCGCGCCCAGGATTCGAACCCGCGAAACCCTGGGCTGCCGAGCCGGAGCACGTGAACTTAACCACTCGGCCACGGGGCCGGCCCCTCAAACACTATGCTAAGTGTTTTACATGTGTAAACTTGTTACCGCCTACAAACATAGGTTCTTTACCCACCACACAAGAGGGGCCCAACAAAAACTGGAACACCAGGCTTATGGCAAGGAAAGGGTTTTGTTTTTTTTTTTTTTTAAGATTTTATTTTTCCTTTTTCTCCCCAAAGTCCCCTGATACACAGTTGTATATTCTTAGTGTGGGTCCTTCTAGTTGTGGCATGCGGGATGCCTCCTCAGCATGGCCTGATGAGCGGTGCCATGTCCGCGCCCAGGATTCGAACCCATGAAACCCTGGGCTGCTGAAGCGGACTACGTGAACTTAACCACTTGGCCACGGGGCCACCCCCAAGGAAAGGGTTTTTATTTCAGATGATATCAGCTGGGAGACGAGAGAGAGCCCTCAAATTTGTCTTGTTTCATCTCATCTATCTAAAAGAGGGGAGGCAAGGGGTTTTAAAGGTTTGTGAGGAATGTGGCTGCTTGCAGAGAGGCGGAGGAAGTCAGTGGCCTTGCTGGTCGGAGCTTTCCCACCAGGCTGCATTCGGCCTTGGGAGGAAAAGGAGATGATAAGGAATCCAGATGGTTGTCCTTGGCTGTGTCTGTCTCCATGGCAGATAGTAGATTCTGGAGCCAGGGAGCCAGGAAGTAAACAGAGAAAGAGTGCTTTGGTTTTAACCCCATATATGCTGGGTTTAATGTAGGGGAACTGATATCAGGGCCGGCATCAAACTCATTTAATTCTCACAATAACTCTGGGAAGTAGACAGCATTCTTATCCCCATTTTCCAGATGAGAAAACGGAGGCACAGACAGGTCAGGTAACTTGCCCCAGGTCACACAACTAATAAGCAGTGGAGCCAGGATAGAACCCAGGCAGCAGGGCTCGAGACCCGGTGTTGTTGACTGCTCTGCTATCCTCCAGATTTTCAGTGAGGTGCTTAGCATAACTCCTTGCACACAGTAAGCACCCAGTCGATGATCACAGTACGGCAGTATGATGCCAGTATGATGATCAGATTTCTAACGGCTTTATTGACATATAGTTGACATATTATGATTGCATTTGGACCGTTAGGAAAGTCTTCCTCACACTGAGCTGAAATCCCCTCAGATCATGCTGCTCCTCTGTCGGCTCCAGCTCTACCCCCAGAATCTCCTTAGAGCCTGTCGTCTCCCCTTGCCCCTTATGGTCGCAGAGATTTGCCGTCACAGGCCAGACCTGTACGGTGGGGCTTTGTCTGGCTTCTTTCCTGTCTGTTGGCAACTCAGTCATTGGCCCATAGTATCAACAAGCCTCTGACAAGTCCCAGAACCATTTCAGGTTGGGGCCTGCTACCCTCCACCCCAGAGCACAGCACCTACATAAATAAACTGCATAATCCTTGGGGTCCAGTGAAATAAAAATGAAAATGCAGGGGCCTGGTTCAGAAGTTATTAAGGAATTCAAGGCAGTGACAACAGAGCATTAAACCAAGTGTGGGGCCCTGTGCAAATGCACAGGTGGCACATCCACGAAGCCAGCAAGGGGCAGCACCCTGTATCTTCAGCTCTTCATCACCCCATCCCACCTTCAGCCCAACCTGCCATGAGCCCATGTGGAGGCTGAGCCTGGGAAGCTCCTGGCACGCCTGAGAAACACAGGAAGCGTTTACACAAAGAGAGTCAAAGTTCACTGGGCTCTGGAGTCCATCAGTTAGCTATAAGACTACCTTGACCTCACTGGCTGTAAGATTCAGGCTGCCCACCTCCCTCCCTGGCTCCCTTTGTCATAGATAGCCCCCCTGGGTTTAGTAGATGGTGCTGGAAACAACAGACTAGGAGCTGGAAATCTACCATTGCCTTGCTGGGCAACAAGAGGCATTTCATGCCCTCTCTGGTCTCAGTTTCCTTGTCTATTAAATGAAAGGGTTGAATTCAGTATCAAATTAAATGTTCTTTCACTGATCATTGACCAGGCATGTTCACATCGTAATAATCAGACCATTAAACTGAACACATTATTTACCAGACTGTTACATTACCAGACACACTACTCCATTCTACATTCCTCCATTTAATCCTCATGACAATCCTATGAGGTATTTTTCAAAACTCTAGAATTTAAACTTGACAGGGCTAGTGATTTCTGTCTGCTTTTTTCACTTGTGTCTCTCCAGCTGCTGGAATGCCACGTGGCACATAGTCAGTGCTCAAAAGCTATTTGTGGAACAAATGACTGAGGCAACAGGCTCAGAGAGGCAGTGATGTGATTTGTCTCAGGTCTCGTAGGTAGGAAATGCCAGAGCCAGGATTCTAATCCACATCTGCCTGGCTTTAAAGTCTGCTTGTGCTTGTGCTCTGAAGCTGCCATGTGTCTGTGCTTCTGACTTTATGGATGAGGAAATAGGCTCAAGCCAACAGGGATGCTCTCCAGAAGCCCTACTGGCTCTCAAATCCTGCGTTCCTAGGCGCCTGGGCCCCACTCGGCTGGAATGACATCACTTTGAAAGCTGATGCAATTTGTCTCCTCTGCCCAGGACTCCTCTGAGGTCTCAAGCATACTCTTCTCTCTTCACAGAAGCAGTGTCACTGGCAGAGGCAGGCTCAAATCTTGCTCTGCTACATACCGACTGTGACCCTGGGCAAGGTCTCAGTATCTCTGAGCCCCATTTTCCTTATCTGTAAAATGGGTTCTGTACTTCCGAGACCTCTCTTAAAGGTTGTCCCCTGCTCCAGGAGATGCCCTGCACACTGTGGGCCCTTAGTGAATGTAGCTGTTATTACCCTTCCCCAGAGCAGCCTCAAGGTCAGAGCTTCTGCCACTGATGTCTGGAGTCGGCTGGGGCCTCCTGGAACCTGATCGAGGCCACCAGCTCAGGGAGAGTAGGGTCAGCTGCTATTCTTGGAGCTGATGGAACCCCGCCGGGTTTCAGGTTTCCTCAGGGAGCCTCGGCCCAGGCAGCTGGGCTGGTCATGTGAGCAGTGAGGTCTGACCTCAGCATGTTTTCCTGGGCCCTCCACATGGCCCAAGCTGGAGAGCGCCTGGGGCACAGAGCGTGCTGCAGGGAGACCACGTCCTCCTGAAGCTGACTTCAGCCTTTTCACTCACGTTTGTCAGCATCTACTTGGTGCCCAGAAGGGCCCTGGGTGCTGTCTGGGGATCTCCCTGAGACTGCAGAGTTTCCAACATCTGGATGACACGCAGCCCTGGGCGGTGGAAAGAGCGGTTGGGAGACAGGCAGGACTACATTGTAATCCCAGCTGCACTACTCACTGGGTCTATGTGTCTCTGCAAACCACTCCGTCTGTCAGAGCCTCAGTTTCTTTGCCTGAAAAATGGTGAGAATAAAAGCTTCCTCAGAGGGTTGTTGAGAGGATTAAGGCATCTGGCACATAGCAGACGCTCAATAAATGACCACCATATAGACTGTGAGCTCCTAAGTTCCAGGGAACCTGTCAGGTTCAGCTCTGTGTCCCCAGTGCCCACGCCAGGGCCCAGCCCAGAGGACGCTCTCAGTGTGGGTTGAGTAAATATTGCATTATGGAAGGCACTGAGAGGAAACGCCTTAGGCTCCCATCTTCCGTCACACTCACCCCACATCCCACGTAGAATCAGGCCCGCTGCGTCAGCCCAACAGGTGAGTATCTACCCTCAGCTCGCACACTCCTGTGCTAGCAAGCTCACCTCCTCCTAAGGCTTCCCGTCCTGTCACGTGGAAAGTTTTTTCTTCTAATCAGACTCTATGAACTGAGGCCAGTCTCCCTGCAGCTTCCATCCATCGAGCCTCGTTCTGTTCTCTGGAGCTTACAGAACAAGCCCAGTTCCCCTTCCAGAAGAGTCTTCCGGCGATTTATTATACAGTTAGAATGTGCCAGGCACTGAGCTAAGCACCTCACCTACTTTATCTCATTTAACTCTTTAACCCTCACATTAGTCCTGAAAGTAAGCATTACCCTTACTTGAGAGATGAGGAAAATGAGGCTCAGAGAGGTAACATGACACATTGGTATAACATTTAAATCATGAGAAATTATTTAAATCCAGATCCTTCTCCAAAACACTACCTTTGCAATGCTCAATGGATCCACAGGAAGATAGATTTCTTCCCAGAGTCCCTTCCCTTCCCTTTCTTTCAATAGAGATTAAGTACCTTATCTGTACCAGGTCCTGAGCTAGGCACTGGGAGCAGAGATGAGTCAGATATAATCCATGCCCTTGAGTCACTTACAGCCTGTCCCCAGCCAGGTGGAAAGAACTGAGAGCGAGAAGCACAGGACTGCTAGAGCACCACAGAACTTGGGGGGGTCCAAGAGGGCTTCCTGGAGAAGGTGACATGTGGGCTGAGTTTTGAAGGACCATTAGGAGTTGGCCAGGCTTGTGCCAAGAGGGGTGGGAAAGCAGGACGTTCTGGTGAATGGCTGTGCAAAGAGCTGAAGCTGAGGGGCCCAGACTACAGAGAGGTCGTGGTGCTGAGCTAAGGAGCGGGGGCTTGAGACCACTGGAGTGGGTTACTCACTTTCATATGCATACGAATCTCCTGGGGTTTGCTTATCGAAAATCTGGATTTTCGTTTAGTACATCTACGTGGACTCGAGGATCTCCATTTTAAGCAGGTGCCCCAAGAGACCGAGGAGGAGGGTGGTCATCACTGCTGAGGGGACGAGAAATCTCTGAAGGATTTCAAAGAGGATAGAATTCTCGGTCCCTGTCACTGAAGCCTCATAGACTAATCAGACAAACACGGAAACAAGTAATTATAATGATGAGCAAAGACCATTAATTCTTAGTATTCCAAGAAAAGTATGTGGTATACTAGGACTTGTGATTCTCTAGCCATGAGGATATTATTACTGATTTGTCGGCATTAAGTTATTGAGCAAGTACTTTAGGGTGCCAGGGTGGCTCTGTGTTGGGTTCTTTTCTTTCATTGTTTCAACCCCCTTTTTTTTTTTAAAGACACTTTCCCCAACAGAGCTCAAGAAAGAGTACTGATCCATCAGGAGCCAGTTCCAGCTTAGACCGGAGCTTTCTTTGATCAGCAGTTTCAAAACCAGTACAGCCCTGTGGCTTGAAAAGGAGCCTGAGCCTGATGTGTCTTGGGGGGGTCAGGAGGCTGCTAAGGTACCACTCTGTGCTGCTCATCTCAGCAAGCAGCCCCTGATGGCCCAGCATGCGCCCATCCTCACTCTGGGCACTGATGAGAGAGACGAAGCCGGCTAAGCCCCGGTTCTCCAGGAACTCAGTCTTGTGGGCAGTGGAGACATCAGTACACAGATGATGACACAGTGTGATCAGCTTCTAGGCTTAACAGATGAAGAGCATTCCAGAGAGATGAGCCAGCATCACAGATGCGTGGCAGTAAGAACCAGCCTGGGTGTTTTTCTTGTTGCTTTTTTTTTTTTGGCGTGGTGCAGAGACTACAGTTCCCTGATGCAGAAGCGCAAGCTAGTAACAAGATGGGGCTAAATATGGTGGCAGGCACTGTATCTTGTGGGTGAGGAGACATGCTGGGCAATGAATTTCGGCCTTTCCCCTTAGACAGTGAGGAGGCCTGATTTATAAACTGTAATATAATATCATTCTTCAAGCCTGGAGAGGGGCACCGCTGGGAATAGTTTCCACTCTGGGCCCCCAGCAGGTGCAAGTCTTCTCACCGACTCCCTCTCCACTGGGCAAGAGAGGAGGAGGAGGCAGGAGGCAGGCCCCACCCACCCTCTCCAGGCCAGCCTCCTGCAGCTGTTCGAAGCAGAGAATACCCTTACAGAGCCTCACCATCAGCTCCCTGGAGGTTAAAAGAATGGCAGCAAAAGCAGCCTGTTTTAAAAGCTAGTCTCCTTCACAAAGGAACATGGTCACTTAGAAAAATAATTATCTACTTGTAAAATCTAGTCCCATAAAAATCTTCTTAAAGAAACATTTATCATTCTATGATAAGAGCTACTATTTAATCCTTCTAACAACCCTAGCAGAAGGCATTGTTATCCTCCATCTAAGAAGTGACAAAACTAAGACCCAGAAGGTCAGGTAACTTGCCCAAGGTCACATAGCCAATAAAAGGCAAAACTCAGGGGCCGACCCGGTGGTGCAGTGGTTAAGTTCGCATGTTCCACTTCGGTGGCCCGGGGTTCACCGGTTCAGATCCCGGGTGCAGACATGGGACCGCTTGGCACGCCATGCTGTGTAAGTCCCACATATGGAGCAGAGGAAGATGGGCTGGATGTTAGCTCAGGGCCGGCCTTCCTCGGCAAAAAGAGGAAGATTGGCAGCAGACGTTAGCTCAGGGCTAATCTTCCTCAAAAAAAAAAAGGCAAAACTCAGCTGGGAACCCAGGTTAAGACCTTTAGATCTAAGAACGGAAAGAAGAGACTGGTGCCCCCCAACCCTAACGTAGAACTCAAAGTAAAAGAGATCTAAACTGCAAAATCAACATTAGCAAGCCAAAAAAGTTTTCATTTTTTTCCCCCCAAGGTGATTACCTGACGCTTTTTAAAAACATAAAATTAATTTTTATGTATATTTTCCTATTCTTCTGTTAGGTGCCCTAAACGCTCATGCTTAGTATGCCTTTCACTAATCCAGAGCTGCTCACAGCTGTCAGCTCTGAAGTCCAGGCATTCTCCCTCTGCCATGCTGCCTCACAAAATTTTTCAGGCAATTTCATAGAACTCTAACAAATTAAAATGTAGTGTATTTCTAAGTTTTTTTAAAAATTACCAAACAGCGTAAAAAAGTTTTTGTTCCCCTATCAATCTCATAGGCTCCAAATCAACATGAATGAGCCTGTCCACTAAGGTGCCCAGGCTAGAAATCTGGAAGGTTTCTTAACCCCACGATTGACTGCACCCTTCCCCACCCCCACATGGCCCTCCAATCCATTTTCTGCACTAGGTTCATCTGATTTCCAAATGGGATCATTTCATTCTCCTGCTCAAAACTCTTCAGTGACTCCACATGACCCATAAGATAAAACCCAACCCCTAGACCCTCCGGCCTCCCCCTCCCTCTCTGGGACGCTTGCCTCCCTTTCTCTCAGCACTTGAGCACTGCTCTGTGAGATTTCAGTGAGAACACTAACGAGAACACAAACCACTAGTCAGTTATGAAACTTCTTCCCCATTAGACCATCCAACCCAAGCCCGGCATGGAGGGAAACTACTGGAAATAGTTACTAACGAAGATTCAAATGCCTGCTGGCCAGAAGACACAGGAATGATACTCCTGCTGTGACCAGAGTCTGAAAACCCATTTTCAAACTTTGCCTCAAAGGTTGCACAAAAGTGAGAAACTCAGTCATGCAGGGTCTTATCAACCCATTCCTTCCCACAGCAGCCCAGGAATGAAATGGCCTTGGACCCTTCTGGACAGTAAATTATTTTTCTTTGCATTTTAGTAAAATATAACATTTTGACACTACTGATGCTCACTCCATTGTTCCCAGCCCACCTCAGTATGTGATCCAAAGAAGGGAGGCACTGCGGGTCCCAGGAACGAACTGGTCCAGAGAAAATAACCTAGCGGACCTGCCACCAAAAATCAAGTTAACCTAATGCTTCAAAATTACAAAACCCATTATCAGATTGAAAAGATACGATTCTTAAAAAATGGTTAAACACCACTACTGGGCCAAAGAATGCCTGTAGCTGGTAAAGGATAGTGAGGTAATAACTGTTTCTTCTGCTACGTTCCAAACTGCCTTTCATGAGAACATATTACTGTTATAACCAAAACACTCATATCCTGCATTTTTAAAAAATTAAAATGTTTAGTTTTAAAAAATTGTGGTAAAACAACATAAAATTTACCATCTTAACCATTTTTAAGTGGACAGTTCAGTAATATTAAGTATATTCACATTTTTGTACAAGTAATCTACGGAAGTTTTTCTTCTTATAAAATTGAAACTCTATATCCATTAAACAACTCCCCACTTCCCCTCCCCCAGCTCATGGCAACCGCCATTCTACTTTCTGTCGGAGTATTAAATACCTCATCTAAGTGGAATTGTACAGTGTTTGTCTTCTTGTGACCGGCTTATTTCACTTAGCATAATGTCTTCAAGGTTCATCCATGTTATGTCAGAATTTCCTTCTTTTAAGGCTGAATAACATTCCATCATATGTAGCTACCACATTTGGTTTCTCCATTCACCTGTCTATAGACATTTGGGTTGCTTCCACCTTTTGGCCATTGTGAATGCTGTGAACATGGGTGTACAAATATTTCTTGGAGACCCTATCAATTCTTTTGGATATGTACCCAGAAGTAGAATTGCTGGATCATATGGTAATTCTGTTTATTAAATGTTTAATTCTTTTGAGGAACTGCCATATTGTTTTCCACAGTGGCCGCACCATTTCTACATTCCCACCAACAATGTATAAGACTTTGAATTTCTCCACATCCTCACCAACACTTCTTTTTTTTTGACAATACCCATCTTGACAGGTATGAGGTAGTTATCTCATTATGGTTTTGATTTGCATTTCTCTGATGATTAGTGGTGTTGGAGCATCTTTTCATATGCTTGTTGGCCTACAGAGTTTAAACACAACAGAAGCTATTGTACATTTTTGAAATAAATTCACTTTTTTTTTTTGAGGAAAATTAGCCCTGAACCAACTACTGCCAATCCTCTTTTTGCTGAGGACTGGCCCTGAGCTAACATCCATGCCCATCTTCCTCTACTTTATATGTGGGACGCCTGCCACAGCATGGCTTTTGCCAAGTCGTTCCATGTCCTCACCTGGGATCCAAACCGGCAAACCCCGGGACGCCAAGAAGCGGAACGTTCGAACTTAACCGCTGCACCACCAGGCCGGCCCCAAATAAATTCACTTTCAAAGCTTCTTCTCTGCACTTGGGGAAGTCCCTCTCCTGTATCAACTATCAACTGTGCTTACAGACCTTCATCCACACAGCAAGCATTCCTTCTAGGACAGCTGCAAAACTGAAGCCCCAAAATAGCAGGTGGTGACAGAAATAACGGTCCTGTTTTCAGCAGGAAAATGACAAGCTCGCCCCCTGGTGACAAGTTAGGGAGAAAATTGAAAAAGCAAATGTTCTTAAAAGTCACAACCACTATGAAGAACAGTCTCTCCACCCTACCCAGAAGCTGGAGAAAACACTAATAACACAAAGTACTAATCAATCAAAATAGTTTATTCACAGGGACAGTTAAGGAAGTTCCGTTCTGAGGGACAAAATGTGTCACAAAGCCCTTGCTTACAAATTCCCAGCTGAAGCCACCTTGGGAATAATCTGCTCCCTCAGCATGAGGAGCAGCACCAGGTGAGCGGAGGGGGATGCTGACTTTCACCTGCGACCATCTCCACTAAAGGAAGGCTGTTTCCTCTTTAGTAACTCGGAAGCGTAAGGACCTTTAACTTGCATGTAGCACATCCATCTCTGCATTTATTGAAATACCTGACGCTAAAGGCAAAAGGGGAGCCCACAGCAAAGATTACATATGTTAGAGGGGACAGTTGTAACTGGAGCCCACACCAGTGATTACATATGGCGTGGGCTCCACTTAAAGGGTGGCAGTGCTAACTATTTAAGTGTTCTCAGCTCCTTAAGCCCTCTAACATGTAAGTCAAGTTACCTTTTGATTTTCAAACCCTCCCAACTACTAATAACGTCTGATTCCTTCAGGCCCTGTGGCTGCAAATTTTCCCAACTTCCTGCTCTTCGCCTCTCCTCCCCACCCCACCCCAATCTCTGTGACTCTCTAGTTTGCGGTTTTTCACAAGGCTACAAGAGTCTGAGAACTAAGAGCCCATAAACGTGGGTGTCTTCACAGAACACACCAGATAAAGGAAAACGGACTGAAATAAGCATTTCAGGCTACGTCCCAGTAGGTGACACTCTGGGGCAACGGGTCTGTGTAACCAGAGCTACTGACACTAGGTCTCAAGTCTTCCTGCTCCAGCAGGTTGACCTCCAAGAGCTGCTTCAGAAATAAGAGGTGCCAGCCCCAAGCTGCTTGTTGAGAAGAGGGTGGGCCTCACTACCCAAACGTTAAAGGCTCAATGTGTTTCTGCCGTTCTTTGTGCAGCTGCCGGGCCCGGTTTTTTAGCACCTCAGCCTTGGCTTCGTCCTTATCGACGCCATCCCCCAGCTTGTACATGCGGCTGGCATTGGCACAGGCCCAGACATGGCCCAGGTCACAGGCTTTCATTGAGTATTTACATGCCAGGCCCATGTCCTTGGGAAAGCCGGGGCCACCCTGCAGGAACATGGCACTGAGGTTGAAGCAGCTGGAGGCATAGCTGCCATCACAGGCCCTTGTGTAGTAGTCTCTGGCCTTCCCCAAATCGGGCTGGCCATCTTCATTGACCTGTCCATCATGCGCCAGGAGACCAACGTTGTGACATGCCTCCACAGATTTCTTCCCAGGCTTCTCACACGCCATCAGAAAGCAGCTGGAGGCAGCTCTCAGGTCCTGAGTCAGTCCACCTGGGAAGAAGGAAAGGGAAGAAAAAAGTGAACCCATGCCAGGGAGCACCTGAATGTCTCAGGCCAAAGTTAGGGAACGATTCTCGAATAAAGTTCACATACTTTGAGCTAAGGCAGCATGAAAGGAAGGTGGCCTGGCATAATGCACAGACCTTCCAGCTTTTTTAGCCATGGAATTTTTTGTTCAAATGACATCTTACAAGGAAGCCCAAACACGTAAAAGAGATGAAAAGTGGGAATGACAATAACAGCAACCTCATGGGGTTACAGTGAGAACCTGGCATCTTACAAGCACTTTGCCAAATGTTCATTAATTTACATACGTACGAACGCCTATTATTTACCAACAACTGCGCTAGGTTCTGGGGAACAGACAATGCCCCTGCCCTTTCAGATCTTATGGCCTAAATAAACAATCACACAAATAAACATATGATTGTAAGTGTGACAAGTGCACAGAGGAAAAGTACAGGGTACTATGAAAATGTACCAGGGCTCTGACCTAGACTAGGTGGTGCGGTCAAGGCAGCTTCCCCAAAGAAGCGACATTTGAGCAGTGACATAATGGAAAAGAAAAAGAAAATATGGGGTGAGGGTTGTTCGAGGCAGCAGGAATAAGACACAAAGAGAAAAGGAGGGGCCGGCCCCGTGGCCGAGAGGTTAAGTTCACGCGCTCTGCTTCGGCGGCCCAGGGTTTCACTGGTTCGAATCCTGGGTGTGGACATGGCACCGCTCATCAGGCCATGCTGAGGCAGCATCCCACATGCCACAACTAGAAGGACCCACAACTAAAAATACACAACTATGTACTGGGGGGCTTTGGGGAGAAAAAGGAAAAATAAAAATCTTTTGAAAAAAAAAAAAAAGAGAGAGAGAAAAGGAGCCCATGTGGCTGGAACTCAGAAATCACTGGGGAAAGGAGGCTGGAGAGGCAGGCAGGGGCCCGATGACGCAGGGTCCACTGCATTTCGTTAAGGACCCTGTACTCAATCCCAGGAGCGATGGGACACTGCTGATGGGCCACTTCAAGCAGAGGTGGTGACAGGGCCCACTTTTATCTTTAGGTTTTGTTTTTTTTTCCAGAAAATTTCTAATCCCCATGTACCATCACCCATTCTTAAAAACATAAACATTCTAACCATCTTTTAACATTATTTTTTAAAGAAATCACTCCAAATCCACCACCTAGAAATAACCATCATCATTTCGAGAACCCCAATCCAATCATGTCTGTAGCACGTGTTCAGATTAAATGCTGGTGGGCTGAACGGACAGCTAGATAGAAGTACTCTGAAAAATGGGATTACATATGGTATTCGTAAATAACAATTTTAACTTAGATTTTACTTGAATCTATCAGAAGAAAACCAAACTGAAGTGAAATTGAAGAACCTGCTGAACTTCAAATGACTATTTCTTCAACAGAGAAATTTCCTAAATGGGCCCCTGGAGTTATAGAGATTATTTAAAATATTAAAAGGTTAGAATCATTGTTTTTATTTTATTTTCTTGAACAGAATTTTAGACAGTACTGACTCACAACTAGAAAAGGTGAGGATACTGGCATCTCACACTTCCTCTCATCTCTCCTCCCCCACCTTCTACTTTTTTTTTTAAACTGTTTTTTTTTTTAAAGATTTTTTTATTTTATTCCTTTTTCTCCCCAAAGCCCCCCGGTACATAGTTGCAGATTCTTCGTTGTGGGTCCTTCTAGTTGTGGCATGTGGGACGCTGCCTCAGCGGGGGTTGATGAGCAGTGCCACGTCCACACCCAGGATTCAAACCAACGAAACACTAGGCCACCTGCAGCGGAGCGCGCGAACTTAACCACTCGGCCACAGGGCCAGCCCCGCCCCACCTTGTACTTTTGGTTGGTTATGTCACTTCAACTTAGGGAGACAGCACAGCATAGTAGTTAATGTAGTCTGGGCTCTGCAGCCAGAAAACCTCGGCTCCAGTCCTGGCTCCATGACTTGCCGGCTGTGTGACCTTGGGCAAACCACTTAACCTCCTCAAGCCTACAAGATTCTCCTCATCTGTAAAATAAGGACAATAGCATCTACTCCATATGTTGGAAGCTTAAATGTGTTCTTACAAGGAGCCTGGCACATAATAAGTGCTCAATAAATGTTACAGTGTTTCCATGCCCTAAAGCTTTATATTATTTACATTCTATCTGGTAACCCTAATTAATTAGCCCAATATTCATTCTAAATGGATTCTGCTCATCACCAGTCTTTTCATAACAGCTTCTCCGTTCCTGAATTATTTCTTTTGATTAACTTTATTGGTTTTCACATAGATTTTTCTAGAAAAGTTCATAGACTCTATATCCTCTGAGTTCTTTTGAGAATATATTCCTGCCACCTTTATATTTAAACAGTATATAGTTAGCTCTTGCTTTCAATCCAGCCTGACAATCTACACCTGTTACCGGAGTGTTTCCTTACATTTAACGCAATCCTTGATATAGGTGGGTTGAAGTCTACAATCTTATTTGTTTCCCATCTGTCCCAAATGTTTTTTGCTCCTTTTTTTCTTGTGTTCTTTTGAATCTTATATTTCTAATAGTCCATTTCATTCTCATCACTGGCTTTTTAGTTATACTTCTTTTTTCAGTGGTTTATCTAGTGATTACAATACATATCCTTTTCATAATCTACCATAAATTAGTATTATACCACATAAAATGTAAGAACCTTACAACAGTATATTTTCATTCATTTACCACATTTCCATCCTTAGGACTATTGTTGTCATGTTTCATTTCTATATATATTACTTTTTTGTTTTACTTCTATATATATTATAAGCCTCACAATATATTGCTATTATTTTTGCTGTATAGTCTTTTAAAGACATTAAGAAATAAGGAAGTCTTGGGGCTGGCCCTGTGGCCTAGTGGTTAAGTTCGGCATGCTCTGCTTCAGCGGCCCAGGTTCAGTTCCCAGGCACAGATCTACACCACTCATGGTGGCCATGCTGTGGCAGCGACCCACATACAAAATAGAGGAAGACTGGCACAGATGTTAGCTCAGGGCCAATCCTTCTCAGCAGAAGTCTTATATTTATACACGTACTCTAGTTTGCTTTATTCTTTTGTATGGATCCTAGTTTCCATCTGTTACCATTTTCCTTCAACCCAAACACCTTTAAGATTTCTTATAACATAAGTGTGCTAAGGACTCATTCTTTCAGCCTTTGTTTACCTGAAAATGAATTTATTTCATCTTCATTTTTAAAGACATTTTTGCTTAAAGGAGCATACAAGGTTGACAGTTTTTTTCCCCGCATTTAACATGTTCTTTTTCTTCTGGCTTACATTGCTTCTGATGAGAAGTCACTGTTCTCACCATTGTTCCCCTCAATGTCTTTTTTTCTCTGACTGCTTTTAAGATTTTCTCTCTTTGGTTTTCAGCAAATTGGTAATAATGTGTCTAGGTGTAATTTCCCATGGTTATCCTGCTTGGGTTCCTTGAGCTTCACGGATCTGTGGACTGATACTTTTCATCAAATTGGGAAATTTTTTCTGCTGTTATTTCTTCATTTTTTTCTGCCTCAATCTCTTCTCTTTCTGGGACTCCAGTACATGTGTTAAATTGATGGATACTGAACCCCACAGCTGAGGCTCTATTCCTTTTTTTTTGTTTTTTCTCTCAGTGCCTCAGTTTAGATAATATCTATAATCCTGTCTTCAAGTTCACTGATCTTTCAAATTCACTGATCAATTTCTTCTGAAGTGTCTAATTTGCTGTTAAGCCTGTCCAGTGAACTTTTCATTTCAAATATTATGTTTTTCAACTGTAGGGTTTCATTTGGTTCTTTTTAAAAGTTTCAATTTCTCTAATGAGATTTCCCATCATTCATTACGTCCATCTTTTATCTAAACCCTTAAAAATACTTATTACACCAGTTTGAAGATATTTGACTGTTAATTCCAGCATCTCTGTCATATCTGGGTCTGTTTCTATTGACTGCTTTTTTTCTGTTTAGTAATTTCTTATTTTTATGCTGGGCATTGTAGATGATACTTTGTTTAGTCCGGATTTTGTTGTATTCCTTTAAAGATTGATGAGTTTTATTCCGGCCGGTAGCTAACTTACTGGCGAATCAGCCTGATCCTTTTGAGGCTTGTGTTTAAGTTTTGTTGGAGTAGATCTAGAACAGTCTTCCTACTAAGACATGGTCTTTCTGGAGTCTCAGATGAACATCTGTGTTGTCCAATGAGGTCTCTCCACTCTGGCTGGTTGGAATTCAAACCACTCCCAGCACTGTGATACCTCTGAAATCTCTTTTCAGTCCATAGCTCCCCACTAACTTTTTACTGCAAGGTCTCTCAGAGTCCCCCTCTATGCATGTGCAGCTTAACATTGGGCCAAAGACTTAAAAGCACCCCATGTGGATTTCTTGATCTCCTTCTCTGTGTAGCTCCTTTTTCTCTAGTATCCTGTCCTTCAAATTCCAGCTGCCTCGGTGGCCAGAAACTCTGACTTCTGCCTGGTCAGTTCAGCAAGACTACCACATCATGCTCTACTTGGTTTCTACCTCTGTGCAAAATCTGGAAAGTACTTCTAGGCAGAAAACCTAAATAATCCTGGATGGGACACACCTTATGTATTTCCCTTGCTTAGGGATCACAGTACTGCACAGCCTGTTGTCCAATGTCTGAAAACAGTTGCTTCACATATTTTATCTAATCCATGGTTTATATTCTTAAAATTTCATTTTAGTTGCCTTATGGAAAGAAGACTGGAGACTTGCATTATCTCCTACCTCTAATCCAAGCAGGAGAAGAGGGTGGCTTGGATTAAGAATGGTAGCAGGACAGGAAGAGACAGGACAGATTTGAGACATATTTTGAAGATACAATGGCCATGAGCTACTAGGTGGAGAAACCACTTGCTAAAATGGAAGACAACAGGGGCACAATAAATTGGGAGAAGAAAACAATTAAGAGTCCCATATTTGATCTAAGTTTGAGATGGCTGTGAGAACTCCAAGCAAATTCTCCAGTGAGCAAGTAACCCAAATGCAGTCTGGAGCTCACAAGAGCAGTCTTGACTAGAGATAAGTATTTGTTTGCGATTATCACCATTAACTTATCTGAGCCTTCATTTCCTTTTCTAAAGTAATCCTACTTTTTAGAAGAGGAAATTGAAGACTTAAATAGAGAGGAAAAAAATCATCCATTGTTGTCACACTTGGAGACCATCACTATTTAATTCTTGGTGTATTTCCTCCTAGAATGTTTTCCATGTAGTTTGGTTTTGCTTTTATACATCATAATTATGAGCCTTCTTCACTAGAAACCCTTCTTAAATCTTTTTTTTTTTTTAAGATTGGCACCTGAGCTAACATCTGTTGCTGATCTTCTTTTTTTCTTCTTCTTCTCCCCAAAGCCCCCCAGTACCTAGTTGTACATTCTAGTTGTAGCTCCTTCTAGTTCTGCTATGTGGGACGCTGCCTCAGCATGGCTTGATGAGTGGTGCCATGTCCGCGCCCAGGATCCGAACCAGCAAAACCCTGGGTTGCCAAAGCAGAGTGTGCGAACTGAACCACTGGGCCATGGGGCCAGCCCCTTAAATCTGTTTTATTGGCTGTGTAATATTTTATCAAAGAGATGTGTGTCAGAGTTACATTCTATTTCCTTTCAAAGAACATTTAGATTGGTTCACAAAAATACTTTAAGCTGATTCCATAGATGAACAGGTGGCCAAAACATCCCTTGGGTCACTCTAAGTGTGCAAGCCATAGTAACTTCTGCAGCAACCAATACAAACCAGACCTGTTCACACTGATGTTTTACAGTTTAACAAAGCAGTCACATCCGATTCATTTGATGCTCAGAAAAATCCTATGAACAAGGTATGAGCAGACGTTATTACTCTAATTTTGTCAGTGGGGAATTTGTAGCTCAGGGAAGGAAAATGCCTTGCCTAATAACACACTGTCAATTAGTGCTCAGGACTAAAAGTGGATTCTTTGGCCTCCCACTTTTTCCCCTGTCCCAAGCTATCCCTGGTAAAAGGAGAGTTATTAACCAGTCTGTGTCAAGAAAGGGCACTGGGTGTGTTTTCAGGAACAAGGCAAAATCAAAAAGACTGGAAAATCCTTTGCCTCAGAATTAGGCAGGGAGAGCCAAAAGCACTGGCTTTTAGATATGGCAGGGCTCAAGTTCTGCTAAACAGTAATCCAAAACAGCCCGAGTAGCTAAGATCAGCTAACAGGATCCTCTGTGACCACTTTGGTCTAAACACCTGGAGAAATGTATTTAAGAATGTCAGTTTAACAGGATTAAGGACTGTTCTCCAAACATTCTGTGTTCTTTCACACCTGCTCACCCTCTTTCTGCCTGAGACATAACTCTATTCCACCTCCACCCAACAAAATCTAGGCTGTCCTTCAAGGACCAGTTTCAATGCCTCCTCCTCACGACAGCACCACCTGATGATGATACGCTCCCAGCACTGAATCCCCACGGCACTTTACACGTCTCTCTCTCTCTGAAGATGCTTATGAAGCTCTCCCACGTATAACAGGTATTAGTGTATTTCTTCCCTGCTACTGGTCCATATCTAATTCATTACTTCACTGTAGACAGTAGAGGCTAAAGTGTGCTCAACAAAGGGGCACTTAAGCAAAAAAAAGTCTCAGTACACAATCATCAATCACATAACGAGAGAAGGGAAAATAATTTCAGAGCCTCTTTTGTTTTCCCTAATTCAATAAGGAACTTTCTCCTTGTGGAAATATAATAAAATATGGTATAAAGACAAAAGGAATCCAAAACTTTACCAAAACACAAATCCAGAGACTAAATAGCTAGGAACATGTTTGTTTTTTGCACACTGTATTATATAGTTGAGTTCACACCATATATAATTTTATATTTAGTTTTCTTCACTGAATATTATATCAAAAGCTTTTCCCCATATCAACAAAAACTCTTTAGAAACATTATTTTTTAATGAGCTAAATAAGATTCCATCCAATGGAAGTAATATTATTTATTTAACTAACCTGCTGTTGGCACACAGGTTTTTTAAAAAAATAAGATATGCAGTTATGTATTACTTATAAATTATAAATTAATAAAAATAAAATTTTGCCAGATAAATAATGCTCGGTGAGCATCTATGCACATAATCTTTATTTGCATTTCCAGTTACTTCCTAAGGAAAGGACAGTAAGAGAATTACTAGATCAAAGAAATGCCCCTCTGCTCCACCAAGGAACGATGATATTCCTGTTGATGCTAAACTTTCTTCAAAACAGAGACTACCACAGAACCAATGTGCATGTGAAAGCGGAAATCATCCACATGGCTCCAGAGATTTAAAGACATCTTCTTCATCAAACTTTCACTGAATCTCTCTCTAACCAGGCTTGGCTAGGCACCAGAAACAAGGGATGAATGAATTATACCATCTTTAGGAAGCTCAAGATCTAGTGAGCAAAAAGAATAGCTGCCTGTCAAAGGTCACACTCCCTACTGTGGCAGTTTTACAATATGCCCATAAATTCTTTGATATTCCTTCCTTTAAGGGGTAGAATTTACATTCTCGTCCCTTAGTGTGGGCTAGACTTCCTGACTCACTTCTGATAAATGGAATGTGGTGGAAATGAAGAACGTGTGACATCCAAGGGTAGGTCATAAAAGACACTGTGGTGGGGCCGGCCCAGTGGCACAGCGGTTGGGTTCACGTGCCCCACTTCAGCCGGCCAGGGTTCACTGGTGTGGATCCCGGGTGCGGACATGGCACCGCTTAGCAAGCCATGCTGTGGCAGGCATCACACATATAAAGTAGAGAAAGACGGGCAAGGATCTTAGCTCAGGGCCAGTCTTCCTCAGCAAAAAGAGGAGGATTGGTGGCAGATGTTAGTTCAGGGCCAATCTTCCTCAAAAAGAAAATATTGTGGATTCCATCTTGCTCTTTTTTGGATCACTTACTTGAGAGGGGCTAGATGCCATGGCATGAGGATTCACAAGCAGCCCATGGAGAGATTCATGTCACAAGGAACTGAGGTTTGTTGATAACAGCTGGCAAGGAACAGATGCCTTCACCAAGAGCCTTGTGAGGAGCCATCTTAGAACTGGAAACTCCAGCTCCAGTCAAGCCTTCAAATGACTTTAGCCTTGGTTCCTTGGCTAATGTCTCGACTGCAACCATGAGAGACTGGAGGCACACAGCTAAGCCACTCCTGAATTCCTAACCTATGCAAACTATGTGAAATAATGTTTGTTGGGATAACTTGTTACTTAGCAAAAGATAGCTTCAACACTACTCACTATTCTAGTGATAACTGCAACTAGGACATGAGAAGAAAAGATAAACAGAAGGGAATTAATTATTGGTCCCTTCCTCGTGCCAGGCACATGGTGGTGCCTTTACCTACATTATCCTATTTAAGCCTCACAATAACCCTATGAAGCAAGTACTCTTTTTTCTCCATTTTACAGGTAATACAAGTGAGGTACAAAGTTAAAGTGACTGGTTCAAGGTCTCACTACCTGCAAACAGGACTCTCTAAGGGCTGCCTAACTTGAAAGGCTGTGCTCTTCCCCTCATCGCTCTGCCAAACTCGTCTCCAAATTTTCCTACAAAGTGCCTCCGCAATGCCTGTGAGGACCCTTCTGCATAGAGGCCTCAGTATCAGGCCCAGGAACGTGATGCTAGCACTACCATCAATGACAGGGACCAAAGAAAGCAGGAGCCTCCTTACCTTTTCCAGTCACATAATAGGCCCCCAGTTTGTAGCAGCTATCGCTGTGTTTGTTCTCTTCACAGTTGAACTTCAACACCTTGGCAGCCTCATCAAAATTCTTCCGGATCCCTTCCAAATAGTCCACGAGCCGATAGCAACCTGTGAGGAAAGGGCAAGGCTGTTCTCCACGTCCGGGGCTGCTGCTCGGCAGTGGGCAGGGTCCAGGTGTGGTGGGCCAGAATGTCTTTTATTTAGGACCAGCCTCTCTCCTCCCGAGGTGTGGCAAGGTGACCTTCCCACAAGGAATGCAGGTGTTCAGCATTCTACAAATGGCATCGTCTGCCCTTAGCCTGGGACTGAGCAATGTTCCAACTGGGGAGACCTCAGCCACTGCGCTGGGTCCACCACTCACCAGTCCTTCTGACAGCATCCTTCTGCTCCCCCTCAGCCAGGCCCAAAGACCCACTGACTTCCATGACTGAAACTCTGCTAGCCTTGGAAATTCTCAGGAAGTTTAGCAGGAACATACTGCAAACCAAAAGGGCCCAGGGGCTAGTCTCGGCAGAAGGCTACCTTACTCCTTGGCGAGGCTGGGAACAGGAACCCTGGAGATAGAGTAGAAACGGCAGCTACCAGAGTTGGAAATACCCTCTTTCCTTGGCAGTCTCTAGTCCCAGCAAGCCTCTCCTTAACATCTCTCCCCTCTGTCCCTTCTTTTTCAACCACCACGACACTCATCTCTCGTTCACTTTCATTCAACAAATATTCGAGCATCCATGTGCATCTATCAGACACTGTTCTAGATGCTGGGAATGCAGTCACTTGCCCTCCTAAAACTTACATTCTAGAGGAGGAAACACAATAAATAAGTAAATAGGTGAACAAGATGTATTCTTATAGTAATAAATGTTATGACTGAAATCAAACAGGATGATAAGATGGTTTGCCGTGCGTGTTGGGGGAATGGTTAACACAGCTGGGTGTCAGGGAGGGCCTCCCTGAGGGCTGTGAGGGCTGAGCTGAGATGTGAATGACAGGAATGAACTACTATGTAAAGAGAATGAAATGAGAAGGGGGCAGAAAGTCCCAGGCACAGGAACAGTAAATAAAAAGACCCAAAAGAGGGAATAAGCTTGACACAAATAAGGTATACGTGGCTGGATCAAGGAGGAAAGGGGCAGGAAACAAGCAGAGGAAGGCGGGGACCAGATCACACGGCCTTGTGGAACATACAAAGGAGTTAGGATTTTATCCCAAGTCACTAGCAAACCACTGGAGTTTTACGAAGGGCAGGGACATGATTCCACGTGCATTTTTAAAAGGTTACTGTAGTAAATAGGTTTGTAGATGCCTGGATGAATACGGAGGAAGTTAAGTGCATGAAGGGACACAGTCCAGCACTGATAACAAACACGTTATTTTTGTTATTGAAAAATCTAATAAACAAACATGTAAGATAACAAAATTAAAATTAAAACATCAGTTTGCAAGTAAAGAACAGACTCCAAGGGAGTGAGGATGCAGAGTCAGGTTAGAAGGCTATTTCAGTAATCCATGTGAGCATGATGACGGCTTTGAAGGAAACTACTTTACCAGTAGCTACAGTAACCAGAGCCTCCTCTCAGACTCCCCTTCTAAAGCGCCACGGACAATCCTTCCATGCCTACCCTTCCCCACTCCATTGCTCAGTGTATTCCCCAGAGTACACTACCATGAACTCACTCCTCAAAACACAGGTGGCTCTCCACTGCCTACAGAATAAAGTCTAAATGCCTTACCGTGGCATTCAAGGCCTGATACATTGTGGCCCAGGCTCCCTCTTCAATCTTTTTTTTGACTACATTCTTACTTCAACCTCCAAAAGACAGCATTTTCCCCTCCCACCCTCTCCTCCACTTAACCAACACTTGCCTGTTCCTTCCAACCTCCCCCAGAAGTCTTCCCCAACCATCCTGCTCCTCAGTGACTCCAACTCCTGTGAATTCTCCCCGCACTCAGGACATGGGCCAGCCCTTAGAGAACAATCCTGGGTTCTTTTTAAACCATCATACCCACAAGCAACTCTGTGTCAGCTTCACGAAATAGCTATATCATGTTCTGGAAACTAGACTCAAGCTATTAGAAGGTAGGGCCGCTGCCACTTTTTTTTTCCGTCATAAAAATAAGGTACGACGGGGGCTGGCCCCGTGGCCGAGTGGTTAAGTTCGCGCGCTCCGCTGCAGGCGGCCCAGTGTTTCGTTAGTTCGAATCCTGGGCGCGGACATGGCACTGCTCATCAGACCACGCTGAGGTGGCGTCCCACATGCCACAACTAGAAGAACCCACAACGAAGAATGCATAACTATGTACCGGGGGGCTTTGGGGAGAAAAAGGAAAAAATAAAAAAATCTTAAAAAAAAAAAAAAATAAGGTACGACGAAGAAAATCACCCAATGGTACTGGCTGCTCGGGGTGACCCCTTCGGGGCCCCACCATCCACTCACACACTCAAGTCAACTCAACGTTCCCAGAACACGCGGGGCACATTCATGCCTCAGGGCCTTTGCATTAGCTGTTACCTCTGCCTGGCACAGATCTCTCCGACCTTATTCAAGCCTTCTTTCAAAGGCCACTTTCTCAATAATTCCCCCTCACAGCTCAATTTAATATTGCCCTACTCAACTCCCGAGACCCCAGTCAGCTCTTTTTCCCATTACATATATCACTTTCGACACACTACTTCATTTATTGGCTTATGTGTGTTGTCCAGCTGCCCCCACTGGAATGTAAGCTCCATGGAGACAGGCGATTTTATCTGTTCTGGGACGTATCCCCAGTCCCTCCACCCTGAAGGTCCAGGCACTTGCCCTCCTCCTCCCCCGCCCCGGCCTCCAGGCTCGGTCCGGCGGAGCGTTCTCTCTCTGCGAGCCCCGCAAGTCCTCGTGGAACCCATTCCGCCCCTCCGCGACGCACACAAGGTCGTCAGGGTCCCACAGAGCCTTCCAGACGCCCTCAGAGGTCGCCCGCGTGCCCCGTCCAGCCCCCGCCCCTCCCCCACGTGCCCCACGTGTGCCCCGGCCGTGCGGCGGCGCTCACCATCCGGGTCCTTCTCGCGGTAGCACTGGTAGTGGCACTCCACCTCCATGTTCTCCAGAAAGGACTTCACCTGCTCCTCGTCCTGGAAGTCCACCACGCCAGCCATGGCCCCGGCTGCCAAGCCGCGGTCTCGCCGCCGCGCCGCCCGGGCCGCGCGCACGCCCCCGTGGTCACGTGAGCCGGCGGGGCGGGGCCGGGGGCGGGGCGTGCCGCCGAGGTCGGCGCTCGCGGGGGCCTTCGGGAAGGCAAGGGCAGCGGGCCGGCTTCCTCCGCGCTGTTAAGGTCTTTGGGCGTGGCGTCTCTTCTGCTCAGCACATTCCTAGAGCTGGTGGCGGTCTTTCTGCAGCGCTTCATCTGTGCCAACTTTGTGGCCTTAATGACTTTCTGCCTGCAGTCATTTATCCTTCCTCTATCCTTTGGTTCGTTAGTTCGGTAATCCCTAAGCGCCTACTGTGGGCCTCACCAAGTGCTTGGTTCTAGCAATACAACAGCTAGGAAGTATGGTCCGTGCCTTTAAAGAGCTTGCAGTTTAGTAGGAAGACGCTTGTTATTCATTCAGCAAGCGCTTGAGCACCCACTATGTGCCAGGTGTAGCTGAACAAACCAATTTTCGTAGGTTTGTACAAGTGCAATGAGAAGTCTGGTTCATCTGCATAGTATTCCTCCCAGAACTAGCCCTGCCCCCAACTCGAATGACCTAAGGAATGAATGGCTGTGGGAGATGATGAGTGGAACACAGCAGCTGTAGACGGTGTAGTAATAATGCTATTATAATAGCTAATGCTTAAACAGTGCTAAACTTTGTTTCAGGCTCTCAGAGCTTTATACAATTTTCATTTAATTCTCACGATGACACTGTGACACTATGGGGTAGGTATTATTATCCCCATTCTGCAGATGAGGAAACTGAGGTACAGAGAGGTTAAGTAACTTGTCCAAGATCACACAGGAAGTGCAATAAACATTAAATAAAATAATAATAAGGTATAAGAGGAACATGTCAAGGAGAGGGCAAGAGAGAGGAACGTCACCTGGTTTTGCTTTGTTCTGCTCAGAATCATCAGTTCCAGAAAACCTAGACTGAAAACCCTCCAAAGAGTCAGTTCCTATCCATCTTGGAATCCCGTCCAGCCCTAGTCTAGAGACCTCAGAGGAGCTCAATCCATGGTTTGCCATCACCTATAGCAACGCTTCCCAACTGGCTCCACCATTAACTTGTCCCTAATGGCATTGGAGAGTGGCCTTCTTCCAACCACTTCCTTATTGGGGAGCAGCTTACTGCAACTGGGAA
This sequence comes from Equus quagga, assembly GCF_021613505.1. Taxonomy (NCBI): domain Eukaryota; kingdom Metazoa; phylum Chordata; class Mammalia; order Perissodactyla; family Equidae; genus Equus; species Equus quagga. The sequence goes on along the minus strand of NC_060271.1, from coordinate 6,742,552 downwards.
GTGTCTTTGAAATTCCAGTTTTATTTTAAAAATTCATATAATTTTACATTCAATTCTATAATACATCGTTCATAGGATAAGATGAGATTGCCTTTTCCCAAAGGCTTGTAGTAAAATTGACATTTCAGGTGATATGCCACATTTAGCTGTGGTTTTTCATACCCCTGATCTCCTTTGGAGACTCCCAGTACACATGCCCCAGGTAGGGAACCCCTACCCTTTGATTTCAAGTCCATTTCCTTAACCTGGCCTTCAAGGCCCTGTACAATCTGATTCTAGCTTCATCTCCTGCCTCTCTTTCCTGACACCCCACCCAACCTTCTATTCTCTGAATAGGTCTGAAGTCTGTGTCACCGTTTACTCCTGCTCTTGATGCCTGGACCACCATTCTCTGCCCAAATCAGACATCTTCTCCTCTGTGAAGCCTTCCCAGGTGCAACAACCACACATTCCCAAAGTAGATTTAGATGCTCCCACTTCAGTGTTCCATATCACTTGGTTTATTCTGATATAATGTAGTAGGAAAGGACTGGCTTTGGAGAGCAGACAGATCTTAGTCAGAATCCACGTCCCATGTTTACTAAATTGTGACCTTGATCCAATCACATTTGTGAGGCAGGTTCCTCTCCTATAAATGCAGATCCCTTGCATGGCTGTCAGTAACACTAAAAGTTCATGTGTGCAATGTTCTTAGCATAGTGCCTGGCTCAGAGTCATTCCTGTTCCAGAAATGTTTCTTGTCATTCCCATAACGGCATGAAAGTCTGTGTCCCCCAACAGACTGTGAGCTCTGTGTCGCTTGTGCCAGTCACAGAGCCAAGAACAAAGGAGGGCTTGGTGATGGTGATGTGGGTAACTAAAGTCAGGGACCAGCCACAAATAATACTTTTCCCTTATTCGTATTTGCTGAGTTGAACTACATTGAAGTGAGACCACCTGAGCAGTAGAGAGCGACAGAGAGAGCGACAGAAAGATGGAAGAGAGGCTGGGCCAAGTATGAAGTCACATATTTTTAAAGGAAATTTAAGGTCATCAAAAGAGCAGCCAGCTTCTTTTTTTAGTCCTGTCCTTGTCTCTGTAGGTTTATAACCCCCTATTCTTATAAATGTTTGCATTTACTTTTTAAATTTATTTGTTTTAATTATTCAAGTAATACATGAATATATGCTTATTGTAAATTAATCTCATACCCAATAACTCTTTTCAATAAGCATGATGCAGCTCGTAGACACTGTTCAGACTGTTGCAGAGAAATGGAAAGTCAGAGAAGTTAAGCGATTTACCCTAAAACATACAGTGAGAGGACTGGGAGAAACCAGGCCTCTTGGAATCCTAGACCTCACAGCAACCATCCTGGATCGGGAGTGGGGGTAGGGAGTGGGGGTGTGGTTGGGGTGGGATGGGGGGAATTCAAGAGCATTGTAGCACTCACTTCCTAACTCCAGGCTTAGATTCAATTCATATTAATGGATCACTAATTATGAGTTTAGTACTTTAGATACATTATCTCATTTATTCTTCACAGTATTACTCTTCATTCATTCAACAAACATTCCCTGGATGCTTAATAATGACTAGGGCGTAAGGGATGAAAAATTGAAATATGAAAGTTTTCAACAAGAACATGCAACTCTTAAAGAGGAGAAGCACTGGTTAATAAACATTTGATGAGATTCTCCTAATGATTAAAGGAAGGCTAATTACAGTGTGATATTTTTTATCTTTTAAATTAACAAAGATTAGCATCCTATGTTTGTGAGGATGCTGAAAAACCAGGCTTCTCATACTGTTGGTGAGAACATAGATTGGTGCCTCCTCTTTAGAGAGCAATTTAGTAATATTTATTAACATTTTAAATGTGCTTATGTATTTGGGGGCGGTGAGAGAAAATATTTGCGAACCATCTATCTTACAATGGACTCGCATCCGGAACATGTAAAGAACTCCTACAACTCAACAATAAGAAGACAATGTTTAAAATTTTTTAAAAATATTTTTTAAACAAAATATTTGAGTAGACATTTCTCCAAAGAAGTCATATGGATAGGCGACAAGCACCCAAAAGACGCTCAACATGGGGAAATGCAACTAAAAATCCACCATGAGATACCACCACACAGCTACTAGAATTCTATAATCAAGACAATACCAAATGTTGATGAGGATGTAAAAAAACTGGAACCCTTGTATATGTTTCTGTTCGGAACGCAAAATGCTATAGCCACTTTGTATTTTAGTTTGTTTGAGTTTTATTTTACTGTGCTAAGAATGCTTGAGATCTACCCTCTTAAAAATTTTTAAGTGTACAATATGATGTGGACGAAGGCTGCCCCAGAGAGAGAAGCCCAAGGCGTCCTGGCTTACATGCTGATCTACATGACGACCCGACTCATATCTAAAGTTATCCGACCACACACGGTGCTGGCCACTGCTTATATTTTTGAGCCAGAAATTCAACTTCCAAGAATATGTCTTACAGAAATTCCTACACAAATAAATATTTGCTGTAGTTTTGGTTGTTGTTCCTGCTGCTGTTCTTATAATAGAAACAACAAATATCCAAGAAGAGGGGATTTGAATACAATGTAGACATTAAAAAGAATGAAAAAGGTCTACTCAGACCAACACTGAAAGATGTTCAAACTCATTGTTAAGTGAAAAAAAAAAAACTTGTATAACTTAATTTTTGTTTTGAAAAAAACCATTTGTATATTCATAGAAAAAAATTCCAAGGGGAAATACATTGAACTGTTAATAGTTAACTATGGGCTGGGAAGGAGGGAGGGGACAGTGCACAGGGGACTTTCCAGGGTTTGTATTCCATCTTTATTGTTATAATAATTATACACCACTTCTGTAAGCAAACAAAATAAGAAAAGTAGTTTTTAAAGACATGACGTCTTCCCCTAGACACGTTCACTGTCTTATGGGTCATTTCTGGGTAGGTATTCATATCTCCATTTTATAAAGGAGGTTCAGAGAAGTAAAGTGATTTCTTCAAGGTCACACAGCCGGCCAAGCCTTCCTCAAAGGTTAAGTGAGCAGACAGGATCCTCCTGGTGCAGAGAGACGGGACCAATCATGTTTGCTATGAGGTCACTTTGAAGGCCTGGGATTGGTGCTCTTGTCTAAACTGAGCCGGACGGTGCACCTGCTTGGGATGATTTGGCTTTCTCGGAGTTGCCGTGGGGGGCATCAGTTCTCCGTCCTCTAAAGGTCGCACCGGCACCCTCAGCTTTGGGTGGGTTAGCCGTAGAGGCGCCCCGCCCTTCCTGCTGTGGTCAGTAATCCCCCATGCCCGTGCCGGCATAGCCTGCAGCCCTCCCTCCCTGCATCTCTCGCACCGAAGACAGGCAAAGGCCGTGACCGGCTTCCGCCCTGCTCAGACTGGCGCTTCAGCCCCGGTGACTGCACCTGGCGTAGTCCCGGCATGACCTGCCTGGCCTCGAGCCAGCGCAAAGCAATTAGAAACAGGACTCAATGCAAACTCTACTTCCCTGTCTTTGCGGCTCCCGGGCTGTGCTGCCCGCTGGAAAGTGCCCTGCTTTATGGAGAAGAGGATTGAGGTCCAAAGAGAGTAAGGGGCTTGGCCCAGGCCACTCAGCAAGTTAACAGCAGAGCATGGACTTTTCTTTCAGGGCAGCAAGCTGGATGGTAACATTTCCAACTTTATCTTCACCTCCTCCTGACAAACACATCCCCTCCCTCCTCCCAGCCTCCTGTTTCTTCTGTGTCCTTTGTCCATTTGAGGCAGCAAGTTTCATCAAGAATGATAAGGACTTTAGAACCACACTGACCTTGGAATCCCACACTTGCTGTGGGAACTTGGACGAGTTGTGTTACTTTTCTGGCCTTATTTTCCTCATCTGCCATGGGATATTAATCTCTACTCTATTTACTTTATGGGAATAAATGAGAAACTGGGAGGCAGCTTGCTATAGAGAAGTGGTTTTAAAACAGTCCCTGGACCAGCAGCATCAGAATCACCTGGAAATTTGTTAGAAATGAATGTTCTCCTGCCCCACCGCAGATGTACTGAATCGGAAACTCTGCGGCCCAGCAAGCTGTGTTTTAACAAATTCTCCAGGTGATTCTGATGCATGCTAACGTTTGAGAACCACCAGTATACACAGGGTAAAACCATTGGGTTTAGCGTCAGACAGTCCTGGGTTCTTCTAAGAGTATCTTAATTCTGTCTTTTACCGGTCGGGAGGCCTCAAGCAAAGCATTTTACCTACCTGCTCCTTAGTTCACTTATCTGTGAAATGGGGTAATAGTTACATCTATGTAACAGGGTTGTTTATTAATTCACTCAACAAATTTTTTTTGAGTACCTATTATGTGATTCTCTGCTGGATTCTAAGGATACGTCAGTGAACAAAACAGACAAAAATCCCCGCCCTCATGGAGCGTACATTCGAAAGAGATTTTTGAGGATTAGTTAAGAAAATTATGATAATGATATATAAACCTTAGTACAGCACTGGCACATTCTATGCACTCAGCCAATGGCAGCTATTAATGATGGGGAAAGGGCTTGTAAGCAGTGAAATGCTCTATTAAACTAAACTGTGAACTCTCTTGTCTGATTCATGCCTGTGTCATCAAAATCTAACATAGGGCCTGGTACAGAGTCGGGCTTGGTAAATACTTGATGTATGTATGTACAAAAGTCAGAGATTAATATTGGTATCTTTTTTGTCTGATATCTCTCCTCTTTTATAATCCACCTTTGAGCTGACAGCTCGACAAGCCACGCTCTCCAATAAGCCTTTCTTTCCTCCTACATTTGTATATTTCACTCTTTCCAGCTATTGAAAGATGTCTTTCTGCACATTCACATGTTGTGATGGGTCTGAAATGTCGTGGGTGTATGATAAATCTGTACTGAGTGAATGAATGGATGTCTGAAGCAACATAGAAACCTGCTGAAATAGCACTGGAATAGGCAAGAGGCTTCAATTCTGCTTCCTATTCTGCCGCTGCCATAGTGTGTGGCTTTGACTAAGTCCATTTTCTTTTCAGATCTCAGTCTCCTCATCTGTGAAATGGGACTCTCAGTCCCTACCCCACACGATGCTGGGAGAAGATAGACTAACTTTAATACCTAAGTTTGAAGGATGCTTCACACAAGCATCCTTATCTTACCTTATCTTACCTCTCTGGAACAATTGCTGAAGCAGTAAAGGAGATAACGTAGGTATATCTCTTTGTCAACCTTAAAACGCTGGAAAAATTAAGATACTATTTCTAATCAGATAACTTTCAACTGATAAATTTTACAGATTGGAAACAACTCTAAATGTTTGTCGCTGAAAGTGTGATCTGTAGCCTCGGCATCATTTGCGATCTCGGTAGAAATGCAGACTCTAGGGCCCCGCCCAGGCCTACTAAACTAGAACCTACAGTTTAATAGGATCCGCAGGTGACTTGGATGCACAATAAAGTTTGAGAAGCATTGCTCTAAATCAGACTCATAGGACACCTACGAGTGTCACCCCCATATTGGAAACCAATGGCTCCACAGTGCTCACATCCTTAGCTCCGCATTCAAGGTCCTCTCATCAGGCTCCTGATTACCACTCCACCCGATACTTCCCCACCTGTACTAGACAAACCAATCACTCTGACCCATTCCTCTTCTCTGAACAACTCAGGCTGTTTTCTCTGTGTGGGCTTCTCTTCCCACTTCCTCCAGCCTCAGCTCAGACTGTGACACCCTTGACGCCAGCTCAGACATCACATGCCTAGTCCTTGTTAGGACACCTTCCTAACTGGTTGACAGTGGGCTGTGGTTAGCCAGCTGAGATCTCCTCCGCCTCCTGAAGCACTGTGGTCATTACCTGTTTCTACATCACCTGTTTAACCAGACTGTGCGCTTCTTAATGATAGGAACCAGGTCTCAGGTCCCAATACATAGTCAGCACTTTGGAAGAGCTCCATTTATCCCATGAGACTAATGGTTTCTAATGTGTCCTCCAGGTCTGACTTTCTGCATTTTTAAACTGTGAACTCCCGGAGAGCAGAGACTTAACATTCTCTTCCTCCTGCATCTCAATCCTGAGGCTCCATGTGCCTGAGCACAGTCAGCACTTATTCACTACCCAGGCTGACGGGTTCAGCTGTTGCAACTGTAGCCCTTCCCACCATGTGCCCCCGACCTGGTTCACTGCAGCATTCTCAGGGAAGTCCAAATGACAAAACGGGTTGCAACATCAAGGGCAGGGAAGGGATCAAGTGTCAGGGTAAATCACCTCAAGTTTCGGCTGAGACTTAATGCCCTCTAAAAAACTCACAAGATTTCAAGATTTCGGGGGTCATATCCCAAACGTCCATTCCTGAAGCCTCCTGTCCCTACACAAGAACTGATACAAGTAGGTGCTCAGTACATATTGATGAGTGAATGAATGAATAAACGGGTAGATTAACCTGGACTTCTAAATGCAACTGAATGCTGACTGTCAGAAAAAAAGCAGTTGTGCAGGAAGAGAGTTGTAACCAAATGTCACATAGCATTAAAGATGAATTATAAGCTCCTTACCTTTGCCCCAGCCCAGCCTGCCTCTCCAGCTTTGTCTCTTCCACTTCGATGCATACTCTTTGTGCCGCATCCCAGACTATTCTAAAGCCTAAACATAGTTATCTGGTTTCATGATCCAGCGCCTTCTCACACCTGTTCCCTGTACCTAGCATACTCTTTCCTCTTCTCTTATTTAGGGAATTCTTCTTCCTCTTTCAAAGCCTCACTCAAGTAGTACCTCTTCTAGGAAGCCTGCTCTGACCCCTCAGCTGGGCTGGATGCCTCCTCTGTGCTGTGGTAGGTGCCATGCTTCTTCTTCTTCTTTTTTTTTTTTTTTTGAGAAAGATTAGCGCTCAGCTAACATCTGCTGCCAATCTTCCTCTTTTTGCTGAGGAAGACTGGCCCTGAGCTAACATCCATGCCCATCTTCCCCTACTTTATATGTGGGACGCCTACCACAGCATGGCTTGCTGAGTGGTGCCATGTCTGCACCCGGGATCCGAACTGGCAAACCTGGGACTGACGAAGCGGAATGTGCAAACTTAACCGCTGCGCCACCAGGCCAGCCCCACATAGGAGTAGTGATCATATTCTTTTGCTGTTGTCTATCTTTTCCCCCCGCAAGACTTGAGCACCTTGAGGGCAGGGACTGAGTCTTATTCATTTTTGTGTCCTCAGTGTCCGGCATATAACATGACACAAAGGAGAATTATTTTCTGGGCACATGATCCAGTGGAAAGAATGTAGAGTAAAAGAGTTATCATGGGGCTGGCCCTGTGGTGTAGTGGTTAAGTCTGGCACGGGCCGCTTCAGCAGCCCAGCTTTGCAGTTTTGGATCCTGGGAGCAGACTTGCTTCTCTCATTGGCTATGCTGTGGCAGCAAGCCACATATGGAGTGGAGGAGGAATGGCACAGATGTGAGCTCAGGGCTAAGCTTCCTCAAGAAAAAAAAGAAAGAAAGAAAAAGAAAAACGAGGAAGATTGGCAGCAGATGTTAGCTCAGGGCTAATCTTCCTCAGCAGGAAAAAAAAAAGTTATCCTTAGTCGGGGAATTTGCCACCCATAGAATTCCAGGTTTAAGAAGGGTTTTGCAAAGCCTCATGTAATATTTGTTGGAGAATAAATTATTTATATGCATATGGCCTCCTAGGAAAAGGCTAGGACAATGAATAGTAGAAGACAGGCCAGGATGCCTGGGGAAGTAGAATTTTACACACACACATACACTGTGCGTGGCAGAGGCATGATTTGCAGGACATGGACAGATGTCCCTCTACAGAGGGTACCGTGGGGACAAAGCTACAATAGTCTGATTGGGGCGACTGTTCCAAACTAGCTGCCACTTCTTCTTTTCTCCCACCCTGCCCTGACAGAGAATGGCAGAAGGGAAGGGTTAAAGGTGAGAAAATGTGCACATCAAGTATGAGGTCTGGGTCAGTTACCAGACCTGGGAGTCTGAAAAAGTCACTCCTCTCTCTAAACTTCAATTTCCTCATCTGTAAAATGGGGATAGTAATATCTAGCTTGTAGGATTGGCAGAAGGATTTTATATTAATAGTTAATACTCGTATCCCGCCAAGTCCTGTTCTAAAAGCTTTATATATAGTAACTCAATCCTCACTAGAACTCGAAGACGTAAATGTAATTTTCATACCAATTTTATAGATAAACAGAAACACAGAAATGTCACCTAACCTTTCCAAGATCACACAGCTAGTAAGTCTGGAGCTGGGAGTGAAACCCAGGCAGACACTCACAGTCTGTGCTCTGAACCAGCACTGTGCTCTCCGTGGTCTCTTCAATAAGATGATTGCGTGAGAGTGAAAGCCGTGCGTAACACATCTTGACAGTAAGAAAGGTACTCCAGTACCCGTAGCTGATGAGATGGCCCCAAATGGATTAATGTTAATCCATTATTGATATTACTCTTTTTAAAAATATCTTATCTTTCACCTGTTACATACTCCTATGATTGGAGAAGGTTTCTGTCTGAGTAGTCTGGGCTATTTTAAGATGCCCTAAAGGTAAGCTGGCTTTGCCTTCTCCTGAGGAACTGGAACAAGCTCTTAGCACTTCAGCCAGCGGGCATTTGAGGGCCATGAGGATCCCATAAAATTAATTTCTCCAGTCAGGACGTGTTCTGGGCCCTGACGACAGAGATAAATCGAATCTAGTCAAGGAGCTCACAGCCTAGTTGGGCAGACAAGCAAAAGAGACGACCCCAATATAGTACTGCTGTGGAGGGAAGCTCATGAGGGACATCTAACTTAATTAATATTAAGTTAATAATATAACAATTATTAATAAGGATAATAACTTAATTATCCTTAATTAATCAATGAGGGATTGATCAGCAAAGGCCTTCCAGAGGAGGAGACACAGGAGTCTAGTATCAAAGAGCAAGTGGAAGACATATTTTAAGAAAGCAAGAAAGGGTTCCTTGGCAGAGAGAATGTTATGAGCAAATGCACGGGGCCTTGAAATAGCACTATATATTCCAAGAACTACGAGTAGTTCAGTATGGCTAGAATGGAGCTAGGTGACGTGGAATGAAGGTGTTGTTGCCCAAGACATAGACAGAGGCCAGGTGGAGAAGTGCCCCAGTTGTCAAATTAAGGGGTTTGGCCCTTATTCCATAGGAGACCTAGAGCCATTGAAAAGTTCCAAACAGGAGTGCAATATGGTTTAGAAAGATAATTTTGATAGCAATGGGGGTTGAATTAGAAGTTTAAGACTGGAGCCAGCTTTTAAGCACATGAAAAGATGTTCAACATCATTAGTCATTAGGGAAACGCAAACTAAAATATAATTGAGCCTTGAAAATATAATGCTAAGTGGAAGAAGCCAGACACAAAAGGCCACATATCATAAGATTCCATTTATATGAAATGTCCAGAATAGCCAAATCCATAGACATAGAATATAGATTAGTGGTTGCTGGAGCTGGGGGTAGGAAGGAATGGGGAGTGACTGCTATTGGGTATGGATGTCTGGAATTAGTGGTGATGGTTGCACAATTTTGTGAATGTACTAAAAACCACTGAATTATATACTTTAAAAGGGTAAGTTTCATGGCACATGAATTATATATTCAAAAAAAAGACTGGTGGCAGAGTGACCAGTGAGGCTACTAAAATGGTCTAACCAGGGGCCGGCCCCGTGGCTGAGTGGTTAAGTTCGTGCACTCCGCATTGGCGGCCCAGGGTTTCACCAGTTTGGATCCTGGACACGGACATGGCACTGTTCATGAGGCCATGCTGAGGTGGCATCCCACATGCCACAACTAGAAGGACCCACGACTAAAAATATACAACTATGTACTGGGGGGCTTTGGGGAGAAAAAGGGGAAAAAAATCTTTAAAATGGTCTAAGCAGCAGTCTCCAAACAGGGGAACCCACAATCCTGGAGGTTTATGAAGACTTTCTAGGGGTGCACAAGCATGAATAATTTCTATATCCCAAACTTTTATGTGTACATTCTCCTAAAATTAATCTGCCTGATAATATGCCTTTTATTTCTCCTCTTTCACAACAACTTTTCTCTCACCTTAAAGGAAAGATATACCTCTCACCTATCCTGAATATTGCTGTAAGAGTACTGCGCGGGGGGTAAAAGTGTCTGGAGCACCATTGAAAGAGATGACTTGAATATACAGGGCTTCCGAGGCAGAGTCCCAGGACAGCAAAGCAAGAGTGTTCAGTAAGCACTTACTAAACTGACAATAAAAATGTAGCTGTCAAATTAAAAATGCATGAGGAGGACCGTAGTTTCTCCAAATTCTTCTAGAGGGTGCGAAAAGATAAAGTCTAGAATTAGCTTTCCCTTAGAGTCACCTGGGGTGCTTAAAATTAAAAACTCCAGTTCTTATGGTACATCCAGACAACAGAATATTATTCAGCACTAAAAAGAAATGAGCTATCAAGCCACGAAAAGACGTGGAGGAAACTTAAATGCTTATCACTTTTACCAAGTGAAAGAAGCCAATCAAAAAGGCTGCATACTGTCTGATTCCAACTATGTGACATTCTGGAAAAGGCAAAACCATGGAGACAGTAAAAAGATTAGTGGTTGTCAGGGGTTGAGGGGAGGAGAGGATGAAAACAGGCAGAAAACAGAGGATTCTTAGGGTGGGGGAAATACTCTTTATGATACTATCACGATAGATAGATAGCACACATTTGTCCAAACCCATAGGATGTACAACACCAAGAGTAAACCCTAATGTAAACTGTGGACATTCGGCGATTATGATGTGTCAGTGTAAGTTCATCAGCTGCAACAAATGTACCACTCTGGTGTGGGGTTTTGATAATGGGGCAGGCTATTACATGTGTAGAGGCAGTGGGTATTTGGGAAATCTCTGTACCTTCTTTACAATTTTGCTGTGAATCTAAAACTTCCCTAAAAAAAGTCTTAAAAAAACCAAAACCTCCTATTCTGTAATCCCAGCCTAGTTCTGTTAAATTAGATTATCTGGGTGGGGGGTGAAGGCCTTGTGGTCTTGAAAGCCTCCTAGGTGATTCTAACATGAAGTCAGGGTTGAGAACAACATAGGCACCGGTGATAGGGATATCAAGGGGGAGGGAACAGACGAGAAATCACCCATAGAGTTCTTGGTCTGGGAAGGGCTTTGCAAAAGCCTCAATATCTGCTGAAGAATAAATCAATAATTGCATATGAGCCCCTAGGAGGTAAAATTGGTGGAATTTGGTTGATTGCTTTGTTGTAAGGGGTGAAGGAAAGGAAGGTGTGAAGGATCACTCCCAGGTCACCCTTAAAGAACTCACTTGTGGGCCTCAGCTCCTGAGACAGGGAGCACAAAAAAGGGAACAAGTTTTGGGGAAACATAAGGAGTTAGTCTTTTGATCTGTTGCTATGAGATACCAGTGGGAGATCCAGGCCGCATTTGGCATTGGATGTGGAGGTCTGAAGCTTGGGAGAAAAATTTTGGACTCATCAGAATATGGGGCTGGCCGTTCCCTGTCTGAAGCCATGGAAGCCATGAAGAGCTAGCCATGAAGCCATCGAGGAGTTTGTCACCATTCAAGAAAAGCACAGAGAGTACAAAGATGAAGAGTTTGTATAGAATGTTTTCAGACTTCAGACAGGAAGGAATTTTGAATTTGACAAGATCCAGGGTGCAGCTGTGGGAGTGGGTGGCTGCAGTGGGAGGGAGAGTCATGAGAACAGAGGAGGTCAAAGAGCAGAGAGCCGATGAATCACTGAGGTGAGTGGTGGAGTCACCCAAGTTGTAGAATTTCAATAGCCCAGTGGCTCTCAAACTAGTGTGGATCAAAATCAGTTGAAAGCCTTGTTAAAACACAGATTTCTCAGCCCCACACCCAGAGTTTCTGATTTAGTTGGTCTTGGTGGCTCCAAATTTACATTTCTAATGAGTTCCCAGGCGATGCTGACACTGGCAGTCTGGGGACCCCACTGTGACAATTACTGCAATAGAGTGAAGGCTGAGTCAGGTGACCAAGGTCTTCTACCAATGTGTTTAGCTGATAACAACAATGAAGAGGGAGAGACACCATCCCTAAACAGGTGACTTAGAATGTGGCTCTGACACTTGGACACTTCACCTGCTGGTCAGTTCTTTGCCCACCTTGGGCACATACTTCTCCCTACCCTTTACACCGGAAGTTTGGGCAGCCTTCATCTCCCCTCCTTGGTTTAAAGTTTTAAGCTCTGCATCCTAGGGCTTTGATCTCTTATCCGATGGAATACACTTCACCTTGATGTTTGAGTCAAAAACAGCTAAAGACACCTTTATTATAAATCCAGCAACTTCAGAAGGAAAAAGAAAACTGAACTGCCAAACTGCTTTCTACGCCCAGAGATTTCACTATGTGTTGGGGAATGAAGAAAGGAAAAGAAAAAGAAAACACCAGAGAGGTCATTTATAGATTAGGTCAATAATACCAGGCATATTTCTCAAACTAATGCCCTTTCTCACAGTAAATATGTTTTGTGCCCTTATGCAACTCTCTGAAACATATTTTACAAGCTTTAGGAATTAACCTTATCTATCTACACTAGAAGTCAGGAAAATCTAGGAGTGACTTGTAATTTATATTCAAAGAGTATAGTAAAATGTATAGTAAAATCTTACTGGAGACCTCTGCCTCAGCCCAATTAGTCAGAGAAGGAGGCTCATTTGACATCACTGTACTTAGAGGTCCAAGGAGTTTGTTTCCTTCCTGTACAAAACCCTCTATACATTGTTCCTTTTTAGTTAAGACAGGACAAGAAGATACTTAATTGATTTTTAATACCCATTTCCCTTCTCCGGAGACAGGATTTGTAATTCTACAGTCAGGAGTTCTCGCCAACTCCCCCATGAAGTCTCGATGCTGTCATGTGCGGAGGATTTTCCGTGCATATTCTGATTTCTCAGAGTTCCTGTGGCCCATGTTACATATTGGCTACTCTCTGTCCACCCTGGAGGTATAGGTAACTAGAGAAGTCAAGACTCCGGCTTGACAAGTACAGAGCAGAACATTAGAATCGGTGGAGACCATGGAGGTCACTCCTCCTGATCATTCGTCTCCTCAGGACATTTTATAGACCATCAGACCACCCTGGAGAAAGGAAAGATTTGCCCACGGCCTCAGCATCTCAGGGTTCCAAGGCGCCTTAAAGGTATCAAATCCCACCTGCCCGGTGTCAGAAGAGGGATTAGAATTCAACTTTTCTGACTCCTGGCACAGTGCTCCTCAGTCTCATCCTGAGACAATACACTTGTGCCTCAGCAGTAATCTAGAGAGGTGTAAAACCCTTGTGTTTTTCTATTCAAATCATCTTCATTTGCCCTCTGGTGTCTGGTAGAAGACAGTATGAAGGATAGAGTAGGAAAGTGGCTCTACCAGTGTCTTCCTGGACCAGCATCATCAGTTTCTCCTGGGAATGTGCTAGTAATGCAAAATCTTGAGCCCCAGCCCAGACCTAATACATCAGAAACTTGGGGGGCCGGCCCGGTGGCGCAGTGGTTAAGTGCGCATGTTCCGCTTCTCGGTGGCCTGGGGTTGGCCGGTTCAGATCCCAGGTGCGGACATGGCACCGCTTAGAAAAGCCATGCTGTTGTGGGCGTCCCACAAATAAAGTAGAGGAAGATGGGCACGGATGTTAGCTCTGGGCCAGTCTTCCTCAGCAAAAAGAGGAGGATTGGCAGTAGTCAGCTCAGAGCTAATCTTCCTCAAAAAAAAAAAAAAAGAAAGAAAGAAAGAAACTCAGGGCAGGGCGGGGACCCAGCAAACTGTTTTAACAAGCGCTCCAGCTGATTCCGATAGACACTAAAGTTTACTTTGCATTATAGTAACAAATTAACTCCACATTAGAAAGACCTCCTGTTCACCTGGGCCTTCCTAGCCTAGAGAGAAATTCAGTCCTCTCCAAGGCTGTGAAGTAGTGGAATGAGCTCTGGGGTCAGATTTAGCTCGCCCACAGCTGACTTGTGAGGTTTCCTATCTCTGGGCCTGTGTTTTCTTACCTATCAAATGGGATAATAACCCCTTCTACCAGTCCCAGGGGATCGTTGTGAGGATTAAATGTGAGGCTGGCTGATAACTGCTTTCTTGAAAACTATCTGCTGTGACTTTGTGAGGGATTGCTAGAGTTAGTATCTGGATTGCTATTTTCAGCCCTGGAAAAACCCCTTTGATACTGCCTAGCTGTACACAGAGAGTAGCCAGCCACCAACCAGGGGGCACTTCTCTTAATAGATGATGCTTATCGGAAACTTCTGCCTTGAGTCTCAGGTTCTGAGTGGTTGGAATGTAGCTCACTACCTCATGCTCAGTAGTAGCCCGCTGAAATTTCATCACACTCAGTAGTTTGTCTTCCCCTTATTAAATTGTTAAGAAGGAGTTGTTTATTTTTAACTGGGAGTCTTTTTCATGCTCCAACAGAGTAGTACAAAAGACAGTAGACATTTACAATGATTCCTTCCCTTAAAGAGTCAGAGCACTGAATGTTAAAAATAACAGGAAATCCTGCGTTGGAAATAAGTGAGTTGTACTGAAGTTCCTAATCTTTGCTTTTGCCTTTTCCCATTTAACTTTCTTGAACCACTGACTTTTAGAATTAGAAGGAATCTGAGCAATCATCAAATTCATTTTTAAACTTCTATCTATTCCCAACATTTTGTCCGTTGGCCCCTTTTTGTACATCCCTAGTGACCAAGAGTTTACTATTAGCCCATTCCATGTGGGATAGTTCTTGCTCTTAGAATGTTCTTCCCTTTATTGAACTGAAATCTTCCTTCCTATAGCTTCCCCTCCTCTCTGCCTCTAGCTCTATCTTCTAGAGCAAAATGGAACAACTTGATATTCTCTTCATAATAATAATAACAGCTATCACTCAAGAATATGAGGGAAATGGGCTGGCCCCGTGGCGCAGCGGTTAAGTGTGCACGTTCCGCTTCGGTGGCCAGGATTCACCAGTTCAGGTCCTGGGTTCAGACACGGCACCACTTGTCAAGCCATGCTGTGGTAGGTGTACCACATATAAAGTAGAGGAAGATGGGCACGGATGTTAGCTCAGGGCCAGTCTTCCTCAGCAAAAAGAGGAGGATTGGCAGCAGACGTTAGCTCAGGGCTAATCTTCCTAAAAAAAAAAAAAAAAAGAATATAAAGGAATCTTCCAAATTCTGTAAACAATTAACTTTCTGGGAAAATAAATTATCATAAGCCCTGAATACCTTAGATTCAACTCTCGATTATAGTTAGATTGAGACCAAGGGCCACAAACTTTGATAGCAGGAATTCTGAAAGGGTACAAGTATTTTTGAGAGGGCAAAGCGTTGAATTAACCATTAACTTCTGTTTACATAGATAAGAGGAAAGAATAGTGTGTAATTATATACCATTTGTCATTGAATTTAAGTTAAAGCTATACTTACTCTGAATCTTTCCTCATAAAGTTGTTTCTATGTTTATCAAAAGGAGCAGAGCTTCCCAATAATATCCAAAGTTTTATTTTAAAAGTTCCAAAGAACTTCGATTTGTAATCTTGAGATTATGAATTATTATAGGCAACTACATTTGTTAGAATGTTTGTTGTAGAAAATGATATTGGTTCACTAAGTTATAAACTTTGTTTGCCAAAGGAGGTTGATTATATTCACCAAACTGATGATGAGTAACTACTGATCCAGCCCTAATTAACTCAACAAGAATAAAAGCCTGTAAGAAATCGCTTAAAATTAGGAACATTGATAAAGTCTTTCCTCATTGCAAAAAATTATTTTACTTGTAAAATAAATAAGTGCTTCAAAATGATTATCTTTTGAATTTTTACTTACTTTTAGAATTGGTAGTACATTCTTGTAATTATAAAAATCAAAATACACAAAAGGCTATATTCTGAAAAGTCTCCCTCCTACCTGTCTCCTGCCATCCAGTTGTCCTCCCTAGCAGCAATTGGACAATCGATGATATTGATTTCTGTTCAATTCTTCCAGGGATATTTTCTGCATATATAAGCAATTAGGAATATATATTACTACCATCATTTCTTATAGGGATGAGAGTATGCAATATACATCATTTAGGACCTTGCTTTTTCACTTAACACTAGATCTTGAAGAGCATTCTATATCAGTACACCAAGGACTTTCTCATTCTTTTTCATAGCTGCAGAGTATGCATTGTAGGAATACACTATTATTTAAGCAGTTTATTAATAAACTGCTTATTAATGTTTGTTAATAAACATTTAAATTGTTTCTCATCTTTTGCTATTACAAAGCTTGTACATATGCTTAAGCATATGTGAAGATTAAATTTTTAGAAGTGGAACTTCTGAGTCAAAGGGAATATGCATTTAAAAGTTTGATTAATATCACCACCAAACTGTCTTCCACAGAAGTTGTTCCAATTTATACTCTCACCAACAAAATATGAGAGTACGTGTCAAACTGCCCCCATAGTGTCTTATCAGTCTTATAGATCTTTGTCAATCTGATAGGTGAAAAACAGCATTTCAAAGGAATTCTACTTAACATGTCTCTTATTAGGAGTAAGAGTGAGCATTTAAGAGTCATTTCTATTCTTTTTCTGTGAACTATTGGTTCATATCTTTTGCACACTTTTCCGCTTGTATTTTTGTTCTTATTGATTTTAGCTCTGTATATAAATATGAAAATTATCCATTTTCCTATGATAGGAAATGTAAACATATGTATATAGTCACTTGTCACCTTCCTCTTCTTATACTGGCTTTTTGCCTTATAGACATTTTTTATTTCTACATAGTTGAATTTATCAATCTTTTATAGCATTTAGGCTTTGTTTTGTACTTTAAAAGACTTTTCTCTCTTTGAGATTATAAAAAGACTTTTCTCATTTTGAAATTATAAAAACTTCTTCTATGGTTCCTTCAAGTATTTTTTGATTTCACTTTTTTTTTACATTTAAATCTTTGATGCATTTCAAATTTATCTTGGTGAATAGTGTGAGGTGTAGATACAAGTTAAGTTTTCTACATGGCTATCCAGTTATTCTAATACCAAACATAATTTCACCTTTTTTTT
This sequence comes from Equus quagga, assembly GCF_021613505.1. Lineage (NCBI taxonomy): Eukaryota > Metazoa > Chordata > Mammalia > Perissodactyla > Equidae > Equus > Equus quagga. The sequence continues at coordinate 6,725,497 of NC_060271.1, read as the reverse complement.
TTAACTGACTTGAAATTTTACCTTTATCATACTAAATTCCCATGTATATTTTGATGTACTTTAGGACTTCCTATTCTGTCTCATTGATTACAGATCAACTGTGGCTCCATTCTTTCTTTTTTTATTTTTATTTTTCATTTTTCTCCCCAAACCCCCCAGTACATAGTTGTATATTTTTAGTCGTGGGTCCTTCTAGTTGTGGCGTGTGGGATGCCGCTTCAGCATGGCTTGATGAGCAGTGCCATGTCCGTGCCCAGGATCCGAACCAGGGAAACCCTGGGCCCCCAAAGCACAGCGCCCGAACTTAACCACTAGGCCATGGGGCTGGCCCCTTCATTCTCTCTTGATGGCAGACCCTGCTTTGTTTAATGATGATTTTCCTCTACTACCACCAGGTTTTCAGGGAAGGTGGTTCCCAGGTCAGACACAGAGAGTAAATCATGTTTGGTCTAAGCTAATATTGGTGGTCTTATTCTCTTTGCTATTTTTTGGTTTATTCATGGCCAATAAGACTTGAGGGGAAGTCTATTGGGTGGCTACTAGGAATAATAGAAATCTATTAAACATACAAGGGGAGAAGTTTAGCTGGCAGTTGGATATATAAACCAGAAATTCAGAAGAGAGGTCTGGAGTGGAGGTGTAATTTTGGGGATTATCACTACACAGATCAGATTTAAAGTAATGTGATGGGATAAGATCACCAAAGTGTGAGTATAAATGGAAAAGGTCAAAGGTCAAAGTATTGACTAGAGCACTGCAGTAATTCAGAGGTCAAAGAAATGTGGAGAAACCTGGACCAGCCAGTGAGATAGAAGAACCAGGGGAGTGGAGTGTCATGGTAACCAAGAAGGAGGAAATGATCGGCTGTGTCTAGTGCTCTTGATAGGTCAAGGAACACTGAGACTTGACTGTTGTTAATAAATGGATGTCACTAGTGACCTTAATAAGAGCATTTCAGTAGAGTGGTGGAGGTAAAAGCTTAACTGGACAGGGTCCCACAGAAGATGGGAAAAAGGAAATCAAGACATCAAGTACAGCAAAAGCTACCTTTGAGAGACATTTTGCGGTAAAGGAGAGCAGAGAAATGGGGCAGTAGATGGAGGGTCAAGCTGGGTCAAGAGAGGTGGGGTTTTTTTTTGTTTGTTTTTGAGATAGAAGAAATAAATTCATGTTGGTAAGTCAATGGGAAAGAAAAATAGAAAAATGATGATGTAGAAGAGAGGAAGAATTGCTGGATAGATGTTTTTGAGAAAATGAGACTATGAGACCTAACACTCTGTTACTCAGAGTGTGATCTGTGGACTAGGGATGGTCTCTGAACAATTTGTCACCAGTTGGTGGCAGAAATTGAGAGTAAATATTTAGAAACTTTTATAGCAATTTGACAGAAAAATGTTATGTCTGTTGGATCTAATAATAAAAAATCTGACCTAGAGTAGTCAAATTCATAGAGACAGAAAGGTAGAATGGTCATCAGGGGCTGGAGGAAGGAGGGAATAAGGAGTTATTGTTGAAGGGGTACAGAGTTTCAGTTTTGCAAGAAGAAAAGAATTTTGGAGCTGGATGGTGGTGATGGTGAATGTACTTACTGCCCTTGAACGGTACATTTAAAAATAATTAAGATGGCAAAAAAATCTGAGCTTGCATTTTGAATGTCTGTTTTTAAATTTAACTTTTCTAGTAATTAATTTTTATTGCGTTTTACAAAAATTAGGTTTGTGATTGATTGGGGAAAAAAACCCAAGCCAAGTCTTTTAGCATAGATAGTTTGAGAGGAACTGAGGAGGGTTTGACTTCAGCTAAAAGACAAGTCGTTCATTTGCAGTAAGGAAAGGAAGGCAGAGCGTAGGAGCGTGGTTACAGGCAGAGCAGAGTCATACGTCAGTTGGAAGTCATGGTGGCACATGGGAACTTGTAGATGTTCTTATTTTTGCTTCATTTTCTCAGTGAATTGGTAACAAAATCATCAGTCAGGTGAGGATGAAGGAGGAATGGTTGAAGAGAGATGGGAAATAGTTATCCACCAAGGTAGGAGAGCGTAGGGAACTGGAGAAATGCAGTAGTACAGCCAAGCATTAGGGGCCTGTTGGAGGAGGATGATATCAAATTTAGAGGGAGACCAGTCAGTACGGTTTCGGGTTTCGGATTTCGGATTTTTCTCCACTCTCCCTCGTTTTGCTGCAGGTTCAGGATTAGAGTTCGTCAGCCGAGTGCAAGGAAAGGAGAGCAGGACTGGAGAAATGAAAGAATGATTTTCATGATGGACAGGAGAATCTAAGCTTTCAAGGAAGGAAGTGAGGATATAAGGGTAGTGTGAGCAATAGTGAAAAGGTAGTAGGAGCAGAGGATTTTGAGTCTTGGCGGAATTGCAGAACTTTTGGATTTTGGTGTTACAGAAAGAGAGCTAGAAAGGAAGAGGTTGTGGTGAGTTGGATGATTAAAATTGAGATTACAGAAGGCTTACAAATATTTGTAACGAGAAGACCTAAGGTGTGAGTATGGAAGTGACAGGCAGAGGCGAGCGCAATGCCTGGAGGAGAGGAGCCGAGAGATCAGGGCATTGGAAGAATCATCTAAGAGAACTGAATCACCAAGAATTATAACAATAGCAATAAATGACAATGAACCTGAAGCACAGGGGTCTACAGGTGACTGAAACGAGTGAGCGCTCTAGTCTCCGGTTATGACGTAATATTTAAAGCTCTTATTTTTAAAGGAAGACAGGGTTGAGGGGGTGTCTCTTGGAAGGACCTGAGCCCGCGGAGCAGCCGGAGGTCGGGAGCCGGGTCCGGGCTGCTGGGCTGAGCCTGCGCGGCGGGCGCGGGGGCGGCGCCAAGCTGGGGCTGGCGGTCAGGGGCGGGGCGTCTCGGGGGCGGAGTCTGCGCTCCGGGTCGGGCTGCGGCTGCGGCTGCGGCTGCTGCGCTTCCAGCCTGTGAGGGAAGGAGGCCGAGGCCTGGGCCGAGCCCGGAGCCGCCGCTCGCCCGAGCCTCCTGGAGCCCCCGCGCCGGCTCAGCCTGGGGGCGGGCTCAGGCCTGGCCCGCCGCCAAACCCGGGACAGAGGCTGCACGCCCGAGGACCAGGCCGGCGCAGCCATGGTGAGGGAGCGAGGCCTGCCCGAGCCCGGCCCCCGCGGGCCTGCGCCTCCCCAGCGCTGGGGCCCCCTCTGCGCCCTGCCTTTACCTCTCCCCCTTGTTACCGCGCGCTCGTGACCCGCTCCTCCTTCCCCGCGTTCCCCGGCCACCTGCTGGGGTGACACCCCCCACCTTAACCTCTCTCCTCCCTGGTGACACCCTTTTTTATCACCCTTGTGACAGCCTGTTTCGCGGTCCCCTCTGCCGCCCCCTCCTCGTCCTTTATCCCGACCTTCCTTTTCTCCTCGACCATTTTATTTTGTCTCTTCGTCTCTTTGGGGATCTCTGCTCCTTCCCTCTTTTTCCTCCCTGTGTTTCGCTCCTGCTCTTTGCTCTCGCTTCTTACCCCCTTTCATCGTTTTATCTCCACTGCGCCCTCCTCTCCGGCTCTTTTCTCCCCTTCGTCCTCTATCATCCACATTTCCTCTCCCCCGATCGGATGTCCTCGCTCCCCCGCGCCTGCAGCTGTCCCCATTTCCTTCTACGGGCTTCAGGGGTCTAAGCAGGAACAATTTGAGGGCGATTGCTTCCCAGGAACTGTAGGGCTGGCGGATAGGGATTCGTAGGCTTTCTTCTTCCTTTTCTTTTATGCAGAGGGGAAGAGGGAGCTTGGAAGCCTTGTTACCGAGTGGGATTGCAAAACCTGAGTGGCAGTGTGTCTTGGAGTGAGACATGGGGTGACATGCATGCTATGACCTTATGAGACACCCAGCCTTTTGACAGAAATAACTAAAAATGTTTTGAAATGTATTTTTATTTTGAGCGTCGTTTAATGTGGCGGTGCAGTTTGGGAAATTTAAAAATGTTTATTTACAGGCTTGACTGTTCCTCAGAACAAATGTTTTGTTTTTGTTTGGAGGCAGAGTCCAAGGCGTCTGAAGAGTGAAAATCAGCTTGGCAGTTAGATTGTGACAGTCTCTTTAATACCTTCTGATGCCTTCCTTTGTTTTGCTCTCTCTGCCTTTATTTGGGAGACCCTTATATTTGCTTATTTTCTCCTTCCCCTTGCAAAAGAGGTTGGGGCTTCAGTTGGTTTTTCACTGAGTTGGGTTACACATGCTTTGCAGTACATTTAATGAACACATTGCTCCATCATATGCAGCAATCTAAATTTTGGTCTCTGGGAGGAATAAGACCTTCTAGTCAAAACTGAGTCCTTGTAATCATGTTATCCAAGGAGGTTAGTCAATTTCTATTTTTCCCTCATCTGTTTTTGAAAGTAGTTTATTATAAAATCGTTTAATCTGTGAACTTTCCCTAACTCACTGACTCTGCATTTTTAGGTTGTCGTTCTCCTGTGTCTGCCTCCACAACAGCCCTTCACATTCTCAAGCTATCACACTGTCATTGTGTGTTAACCTGTTTCTCCCCTTGAAATGTGAGTTCTAGGCAGCAACTGTGCCTTACTTATTCCTGTCATTCCCAGTGCCCAGGGTGCCAAGTAGATGCTTGAATGATTCACTTTTTGATCCCATTTCCTATCTGACAAGTATAATCCTAAACTGAAATTTGAGACAACTAGTGGACTACATGGAAAAAGTGAGTTTGAGAATCTTATTTTTGGTGAAAAAGGAAATTTAGAAAGATGTGACGATTTCTTCAGAATAAAGGGCTGTCCTACCTGAAACACTAAATTGCTTGTTTTTGGAAGTGTTGACCCTCCCACTGAGAATGAACATGTGAATACAGAGGAGAAATTATGCACACCTTTTTGGATATTTAGGATCCGAAAGTGTCATTTGAGCTGGGCCTGAAGGATGAATAGGATTTATATAGATCATTTTGGAAGGGGGAAGGATGCTTTGTTATGAAGATGAGTAGAAAGTAATTAGGATTTATTGCAGGATTACCTTTATGTAGCATGGAGAGATGCAAGAATGAGGATGTGTAGTAGAAAATGAGACTAGAAAGATGTATTAGGCATGATTATGGTTTAGACTTTGCCTCCAACTAGTTTGACTTTTCCTTGCTCGTTAAAACACACACAGAGTAAGAGTGTATCTATGGGATAGGTGAAGAGAAGGCAAAATATTAGCTTATGAGCTGGGAATTATCTGTAGAGTCTACTTTTTAAAAATTTCCTCGTGCAGGGGCTGGCCCCGTGGCCGAGTGGTTAAGTTCGCGCGCTCCGCTGCAGGCGGCCCAGTGTTTCGTTGGTTCGAATCCTGGGCGCGGACATGGCACTGCTCATCAGACCACGCTGAGGCAGCGTCCCACATGCCACAACTAGAAGAAACCACAACGAAGAATACACAACTATGTACCGGGGGGCTTTGGGGGAGAAAAAGGAAAAAAATAAAATCTTTAAAAAAAAAAAAAAAAAAATTTCCTCGTGCAATATATGTAGTACGCACTCAATAAATAGACTTGGACATTATTATAAAGCTTTGTTTTTTCAAAATTTTCATTGTTGTGTTTTGAATAGTTGAGATATCTGAGACAGGGGTTCTCAAACTTGACCATGAATCAGAATCACCTGGAGGATCTGAGGGCCACCACTTCCAGAGTTTGATTTATTAGGTCTAGACAAGGGCCTGAGAGTTTGCATTTCTAGCAAGTACCCATGTCATGCTAATGTTCCTGGTCTGTGAACCACACTTTGAGAACAACTGGTCCAACATACAGACTTTACTTTTTATTCATCTAACAGTTTTTTGAGTGCCATTGACTGTCTTGGCATTGGGGATATTACAAACAATAAAACAGATGTGGTCCCTGCCTTTTTTGTATCTCATGTATGTGGATAATATAGATATCAAGCAAAAGGAGTAATTTTTAATGTGAAGAGTGCTAAGGAAGGAAAAATTGTGGGGTCATGGTATGGGATAGTCAGGAATGGCTTCCCGGAGGGTCTTACTTACAGGAAGAAAAGTGAAGGGTTAAATTATAAGAGTTGTGTTGTGGAAAACCAAATAGAAGGAATGGTATATGTGAATGACCTGTGGTGGGATTCTCTTGGCTGCTTAGCTCTGCATATCCTGGAGTTCTAAGCTCATGGAATTCAAGGAAACTCCGTCTGCCCTGCCTATCCCTCAAAAAAACCTAAGTCGTACTCCTTAGGTAACCCTCTTTCATAGAAGACATATCAATGGTAATTTTATATTTCTTGTTGTGATTATTTGGTTAATGTCTGTCTCCACTCCCAGACCATAAAAAGCATTGTTAAAGAGGTGGTTTTTGACCGGCTGCTAAGGGCCAGGTGATGGTCTGGGCACTGGGCTTGCAGTAGTTAAAAAAAAGACATGATCCCTGTGGGGGAGGAGGGTGGACAATAAAAAGCAAATTTATAATGAGAGGTAGTCATAAGTGCTAAGAAGAAATAAATCAGGGTAACATAGAAAGTGATATTGTATATGTGAGTATGGCAACTTTTAGATGGTATGGTTAGGCAGCAACATTAATAGCTAATATTTATTGAACATGACTGTATATAGCCCTATTTTAAGTGCTTTACGTATTTTATCTCATTTAATTCTTTTTTTTTTGTTTTGAGGAAGATTAGCCCTGAGCTAACTGCTGCCAATCCTCCTCTTTTCGCTGAGGAAGACTGGCCCTGAGCTAACATCCATGCCCATCTTCCTCTACTTTATACGTGGGATGCCTATCACAGCGTGGTGTGCCAAGTGGTGCCATGTCCGCACCTGGGATCCGAACCTGCGAACCCCGGGCTGCTGAAGCAGAACGTGCGCACTTAACCACTGTGCCACCGGGCTGGCCCCTCATTTAATTCTTATACCAACTCACTGAGATTAGTACTAGCTCTGTGAAGATAGAGGCCATGTTTGTTTGGCTCGTGGTTGTACCCTTAACACTTACATAGTGCCTGGTGCATAATAAGTGCTCAATAAATATTTGTTGCGTGAATGAGTGATTTTGGGGATGATCAGAAAGTCAGGGAGGCTTTGTTGGGGAGGGACATTTGAATTGAAGGCTTTAACAAGTGAGGTTTTATTGGGTGAGAGTTTGGGGAGGAAAGCCATTCTTGGCAAAGGGACCAGCTTGAGAGTAGAAGCTGAGACAGAAGCAGGCATGTGTGTTCTGGGAAATGATGTGACTCTAGCATTGAGAGTGCTGGGAGATGAGGCTAGGTGAGCCTAGGGTCAGGTCATGGAGGACGTTGAATCGTAGGCTCAGGAGTTTTGGCCTCATTGTAAGGACCCCGAGCACCTTGAAAGGTTTTATTGTGTGATGGAATATCATAATTAAGAGATTTTGAGGATGATTACTTTAAATCAATGTGAAATATGATTTGGAGTGGGAAGAGCTGTTAGACTAGTCTGGGTGAAAAGTAAGTGTGTGAACTTGCACCCTAACCTTGTTAGGTGGTGGTCATTTAAACTAGAGGAAGGAGAATATTAGGGAAATGAAATATGAAGTTCTGGCACACCACTTTTTGGCTAAGTGAATTTTTCGTACAGGGATTAATATAGAGTTATAGACGAGGCACGGAATCACTAATAGCTTTGCAGTTTTGCTCACTGGGCCTCAGTTTTCATATATGCTGCCTTGACGGATTTATGAGACTATTATAACAAAGTAAATTTATCATATCAGAGCGCTTTGTTTACAAGCTGGTCTCCCAAAGGTCATGTAGAGAGAATCAACACTTCCCAACTTTATTTAATTTGTTTAATAGTTTTTGTGTAGTATGAGAAAGGAGTAATTTTAAGTAAAATATATTTTATTTTTAAGTTACATATGTAGTTCATTTAATCATACATTGGACAAAATACATTAAAACAAATTTCAACCTTTTCCTGTTTAACATGATACATTAACATAAGATAAGCATTGTCATATTGTAAATGAATATATATTACAATGTAGGTTGAAATTATGTCTATGTCATCAAAATAGATAAGAACTAACTTTTTAACCTTAAATTTGGAATTCTTGCATTTTTGTATTGAAAAAATCAACAGGTTTTTATAATTGTTCTGTTTTGTTTCTAAATGACAAAATAAAAGGAATAGTTCCAGGCTGCAGGTTTACTTGCAAGCCTGTCTCCACAAATAAAACATTGGAAGTATGAATAGTTCATTTTGAATAAATGAAAATCCAAATTGGATATAACTATCACCATGTTTCATTTTTTAATTCTTAAAAAAATACTGAAATGTCTTGATGTACCATTTAAGAATTCTGATGAAATAAATGCACTCTTTTACTCTTATTTCATCATCGTTGTAGCTTGTGTTTTCTGTCTTTAACCAACAGTTCATTATAAGAATAAAAATAGTTTAAAACTACTGTGATGTTCGCTGTTCAGATGAAGTTATAACAAGTGAGTGACTGTAATATCATGAGCCAGTCTCCTAATTTCCACTAATTCACACGTGTTCAGTAGATATATTTTTGGATACTCTCAAACTTATTTCATTTTTAAGAAGAAAATTTTAAATAATTACTTTAGTAAATGGTCAAAAATATACAATTTGAAGTAGACATCAATATTGAATTTAATGACGTGAGCAATCCATGAATTGGGAAATGCTGACTAGAATGCTACTTTGTTCATAGCTTCTAAAGCTAGCCCTTAAAAAACACATTTAACCAATAAGTGGCAAAAGTTGTCAACATTTGCAATGAACTAAAAGATATTTTTAATGCTAATAATTAAAATAGAAAAATAATGTTAAAACAAAATTCTTGAATGCTGGGACATGTATTTAGAGAAGCATGATCTCATACGATAGCTTTCATTTAGTGAGCACACAGTGTATCAGATGATGTACTAATTAATCTTCACAGTTCCGTGAGGTTGATCATGTTTTCTCATTGCACAGATAAGACAACTGAGGCTTTGAGAACTCAAGCAACTTCCCTGTGGTCAAATAGCTAATAAGTGACAGAGCAGGATTCAAGCACAAGTTTGTCTGACCTCCAAGCCTGTGCTATTTCAGACACCTTCCCTGGACTCTATGAGGTTGTAGGAATCTACTGAATTCAGGCATCTAAAATGTTTGTACCATTGTTTTCATTATAAAAGTAATTGATATTTATTGAAAGAAAATTGGTCAGAGGGAGTGTGCAGGTTTTTGGTTCTTGATCCATATTGCCAAATTGCCTTTTATAAGTCACTCGAAGGAGAATATCAGATATTGAATGGCATTCTGTCTTTAGCATTTAGATACCTTTCAATAGTGACCATTGAACAGCTAGGGAGACATGACAGGAATGTACTTTCAGAATACATTAATTGAGGGGAAAAAAGGCAAAAGCCTGGTAGGACTTCAGTATTATTTAAAAATGATATTGTACTCTAATTCTAACAGCATCTGTTATGCATTGAAAATAGTGTGTTTTAAGGTGTTACTGTGTACAGAGCATACTTGTACGCATATGAATTTGTAGACTCTTCCCAATACTTAAGGAGCCTGCAGTTGGGGCCCCGCTAGTTTACGGTGGTCTTATGGGGCTGCTGTGGCCGTACAAGCTGTACTGCACAACTCAGGTGACCAGACATATGGATAGCAAGGGGTCTACAAAGATTTGTATCCTGTGTATTTGGTAGTGTGTGGCACATAGTAGGGGCTCGGCAAGTAGTTGTTCTGCATAGTATACTAGCACCCTTGTGATCTCATCCTTTAATGATGTAATCATTTTATGAGAACTAGTCTTTGCATTTTATGCTCAGTAATACTGAGCACACGTCATGCTGTTTTTCCTGTCTCCAAGTTTTGCTTACACTTTTCCTTTTGACTAGAATGCTGTCTCCCCTGTGACTTCTTATCTGTTTAACCTTCAAATGTCCCCTTAAGCCCTATCTGCTTTGTGAAGCCTTCATTTACCTCCAGACAGCCTTGGGTTCCTCCTTTCCATCTGCTTCTTCTGTACTTTGTACTGCCTGGGTTACAGCAGTGGTGGTGGTGGTGTTAACGAGGGTGACTGTGTTTCCCGATTGTGAGCTCTCTGAGGGGAAGGACAGTACTGTGTGTTTTCAACTTCACGTCTTAAGCACTTAGCATACTGCCTTATAAATAAGTAGATAAATATTAGTTCAGTGAAAGAGTGTGTGTACTTTGTAAAGAGTTGCATAAGGCGATGTTAGCAGATGAGAATTATGAAAGGCGGGCGGGGTGGAAGGTGAACACTCTGTACAGATCCCCTGAGGGGAAAAAGAGGTTTGATGGGTAAGAAATGTTGGATCAGGTAGGTTCTCTGACTAGCCTAAGTGGTACCTTTGACCTTGGATAAATGTTTTTGTCCAGAGAGTTCAGCAGGAAGAGTTGGGGAGGAAGCCAACTTATTTCGAGATGAATTGCAAGGCAATATCACTTTGTTTAAATACTTACAAATTACTTGTCTATAATTTGTGAAGTTGTCCTTCCAGAGAATAGAATATTTAAACCCAGATAATAAAGAATCAGTTGCTGGTAGAGGGGTGCTTAGTTATTTAAACATTTTCTTAGTTCCATATAAAGATCTTTTGGTTTTTCTTTTTTCCTGTCTCCAGTTCTCCTTTGTATAAACATTTTTCTTAGCCCTCCAGCATCTGAATGCCTGTTCAATGTCATATTCTCCTTTTCTAAGGGCATTAAAAAAAGGTTTGAATGTTCTTGGTTATATAATGTCGGTTGTTTTCTTTTCATAGGTCTTTGGCAAATAATTTCACCTCTCTGCCTCCATTTTTAAATCTCTGAAATGAAGAGGTTGTATTCAATCCTCTCTATGATCCCTTCCACCTCTTAAAAAATGTAGTAATATTCCAGCACGGTAAACGTAACTGTTCTAGTAGATACATTCTATTAACTATAATACTGTTGGATCAGAGCAAGCTGCTTTTACAGGGTTAAGTTTTGCGTAAACTTGATCTCTTATCTCTTTGAATATATTACCGAACTTTTCATACCAGAAACCCTTCATTCAATTATGTTAATATTTGCATAGTACTTTAGTATTTTAAAGATATTTTCCTGTACATTCCATTTATTCCTCACTGCCATTCTGTGAGGTAGTCAAGATAGAGGTTTAGCATCAATTTTACAGATAAGAAAACTGAGAAGTTAATTTATTTTCCTAAGGTCACACAGCTAGTAAGTAGCCGAGCCAGGACTGACTGCAAGCCCAGTGCTCTTTCCATTATTAACCTGGCTTCTCTGCTTACCGTATTATATTTCAAAACTCATGCTGGTAGTTAAGAGGAAAATAATGTTTAAAGTATCTTTTTGAGTTAGCGATTCCTATGATCTGCTCATCTGCTTGGTGATCACTGACCTGAATTTTTGTTTTGTTTCTTAGAATAGCTTTATGCATGAGCTAGGATGGAAGGGAAGGGGATTTATGTACCTTTCCAGGCCTTGTTCTTTTTTAGATAGAATTCTAGCTCCTTGCCCTTTAGCACATAGCCATTTGCCACACTGACCAGGCCTTGGAGTGATATGTGCAAGGACCTTGCCTTACCTGCATTTTTATCTGGCGTCTAGAGATCTCTGAAGAGTGGTTCGTGATTTTTAAAAAAGAAAACAACTCCCCAGAGTCCATGCCAAATAGTTCAGTGTATCTGTGCCCACGAGCACAATATATTTGTGTCCTTGATAGCACCTTCTAGACTTTCTTCCTCATTTATCAAATGATTGTGTTTGGGGAAGGGGAAGGTAAAGGAATTAGATCACATCTAAGGTTATATTAGATGTTTATCCCTGGAAGTCTGACTTGGTTGAATCGGTAGTAGAAAATACTAGGGGAAAAAAACCCACGTAAACTAAGAAGAGATTTCCCATAGAGTACTACTAAAATGAGGAGTCGAAGATTGTCCAGTATCTGAAGTTTCTTATACCTGTGAACTCAAATGACACTTGTCTGCCTTTCGATTTTATTCTTTAATTTCATAGCTAGACTTGGGACTTAATATTTCTCTCTGGACATATAGTCTCTTTCTCTAGGGGCAAATAAGTATTTTAAATACATCTAACAGTAAATTTGTGCTTGACTGTTCATTTATTCATTCAATAAACATTTAGTGCCCACGATGTAGAAGGTGTTGTTTTAGGCTCTAGGAATACAGCAGTGAACAAAACATAGTGTTTGTTCGGTGGAGTTTATATTCTATAATAATAGCTAACATTTACTGAGCAGTTAATATATGCCAGTCACTATTCTAAGTGTCTTGCACTTAGAATTTATTTAATTCTGACAACAATCCTGTAACGTAGGTACTGTTATTGTCTGCATTTACAGATCATGAAACTGAGGTGTGGTGAGATTACGTACCTTGCCTAAAGTTACATTGTTTTGTAGGTGGTAGAGCTGGCATTTTAATCCAGACAATCTGATGCCCAAGCCCACATTTTTTCACCACAGTATTACATAGTCCTTCAGAGAGATATCAATAAAAATTTTATTTCTAATCAAAATTGTCAAGTTTGTAATATTTGTAGTCACCTGGTTCCTGGCCCAATCTTCAGGAAAAAAATCATCCAGGGATGCAAAAATAGCAGTATCAAAGCCATTGTCTTCTGTTGGAGGATTTGTCAGTCTTAGGAACCTTTCAGGCAGGAGATGAGATTTTTGAGCCTGATTCGGTTGGGACTGAGACAGTTACGTAAAGCCAGGACCCTAAAATGCACAAACCCTTCATGAAAAGGTGGACTGAAAAATATCTGCAGATGGTGTAGGGAGACAAAGAAGCTTGTTTGTCTTGACGTGGACTCTGGATGGGAAAAGTCTCCCTTGAGAATCTACACCCGTGAGCTGCTGTCCTGTGTGTCTGAAGCTTAAGGTTATGTTACTCGTGCAAGGGCACGGCTAGCAAGTGGGAAGGGAGCATTTTCTGAGTGATTACTCTGTCAGGCCTTGTTCCGGGAGCTTTAAACGCACTTTCTCACTTCATCCTGATGTTAACATCAAGAGATAAGTTCTAATATTATCCCCATTCTACAAAGGACAGAACCGAGGGTTAGAAAAGCTAGATAATTTGAGTGTAACACCACTAGAATTCAAATCCAGGTCCAGTATTCTTCTTGGTAACCACATGCCTCTGGAAAAGTCACTTCATTTTTGTGCCTCAGCTTCCTTATCTGTAAAATGAAATTTGTATTTTTCCTTTCACTTTGTAAGGTTATTGGGTATATCACATGAAATAAAGGATATGAATTTGCTTTGTTTTCTGTAAGATATTGTTATCAGCATCATCCATAAAGTGTATTTTTCCTTTTAATTAACCAAAAGAGAGACCTTATTACTCAGTGATTCTGAGGTCCACAAGATCTGTCTTGAGGAATTAAGGCAATTTTATTACTTTTTATATCAGATGTTTCCTGTAGTATTGTCTCATGAGGAGAAATAAAATGAGTTTTGAGATGTTAGCATGTAGTAATTTACTAATTCTTTCAACAAGTAATTTATTGGATGCATTTTATGGGGCCTCACTTCCCAAGAATAGAAGATGCCTGATCTATGAGGCTCTATTTCATTATTTGTCACACCAGCAGCAATGGAAACCCTCCAACAGGAGACTGCAATTGCTATAAGTAGTCAATTCCCAGTGTCGCCCACTTCCCCGATTGGTAGAAATGGATGGGCCACTGCCTAGAATATTGTAATGCTTCCTTGCCATGACCCTGGCAGTACAGTAACAGAAGAAAGCTTTTAAATATCTAAAACAAACCAACCAACAAAATAGATAACTAAGTGATGTGCAAGTGACTGAGAATGCCTCTAAGCTGAGTGTTGTGTAAATGACTAAATACTTCAAGGAAGGGGAGTATAAGAAAGCAAAAAAAAAAATTATAAGGGAGATTAAAAGAAAACCATGAGAAGGTTTAGGAAGAGTTAGTGATTGTCTGTATGAGACTCGTGAAAGACAGAGCCTGTGGCCTTCAGAACCTCTGAGTAATGAGGTCTCTCTTCTGGTTAGTTGCAAGGAAAAACACACATTGTGGATGATGCTGGTAACAATGTCTTACAGTAAACAGTGCATACTTGTGTCCTTTATTTCATTTGATACAATAGCCTTATAAAGTGAAAGGAAAAGTATTACAAATTTCATTTTACAGATAAGGAAGCTGAGGCATGAAAATGAAGTAGCTTCGCCAGAGGCATTGCAGTTAGGAGGAGGAATACTGGACCTAGAATTTTAATGAATGATAGATAAGTAGTGATCCTCTTTGTTGTCAGGGAGGTAAGGAGCTGGATTCTGAAGAAATGGAAAGCCAACCAAAAAGATATACTGCTAATACGTGCATGTGTGTCTTTCCTGGAGTGTGTGTGTGTGTGTGAGAGAGAGAGAGAGAGAGAACGAGAGGGTTGATGTCTCAGTCAGACATTTTCTTGTTAGTAGAAATTAGTATGTGCCTCAAAAAGTAGTAAGATGGAAAAGCTGTTTTGAGGAGCTGTTCTACTCCCTTTTCTGCCCTGTTTCATTGCCTCATGCCCCCAGGTGTGCCATGTTCTTATAAGAAGCAGTAGTTCACAAGTGGGGAATCTGCTTATAGGTAGTTCATTTATTCACTTACTCAATAGACACTGAGCATTTGCTCTGTGCCAGAGCATGGGATACAGAAATGGATAGGGCATGGGTCCTAAGCCCAGTGGTTTTCCATGCTTAGGACACGGAGCTCCTGATGGATGATGACCTATTCTAAAAATTCTTTCCTTAACTTCTAGGGCCTGGTAAATAATGCGGTTTTCCACACTAGTAATTTTTATATTCTATTAAGGGTTCCATACTGGAGAACTACTTAGTGAATTATTAAGAATTACTACAATTTAGTAATCATGTAGCTAAAGTTAGATTACTAGAGTTTACTGAGGACTGTAGTCTTTTATGAAGAAGTCTGTCTCACACTTGAAGTGTTGCGAGCTCCTACTACGTGTGTACAAATGTAGCTTGTTGGGATTCCTGATTTCTCAGAAGAGAGCTTTGTAATCGATGCATCAGTAGTGTTGTCTGAGTTGGTGGTACTTTTATATTGTTGCTAGTTTTGTATCTTAATTATGAATTATCATTAATTTAACTTTATTATTGCTATCATTTATTGTGATTTATTTGGTTAACCTAGTGTGTGATGATGTATATTTGCATTGATAGTACTTTTGACATAAAAATTTCTAAATTTAGACTTTGACAATGTATTGTTATTCAAATAGGAAACATCCATGTTCTTGTTGTTAAAGCAGATGTCTATACAATTTCCTTGTAGTGAACAGGGTTAATCTACAGTTCCAGTACAATAAAATCAAAGTTAATTCTCCAAAGGAAAAAAACATTTCCTTGTAGTGATACTTCATAGTTAATGCTGTTTTCCTCTGAAACTTGGGAACCGAGAGAGATTGGTAGACCATAAGGTTTTTGCCCCACCTAAGTAGGCTACAGACAAAAATCCTTTGAGAACTACTATCTTTCCTTGAACTCATAGTCTAGAGGGGGAGACAGCCATCTAAGCAAATGAAAGTTAGGCAGTAGATAATTGTAATAGAACTGTGCACAAGCTGCCGTGTGATTATCTCTGCCTGGGTTTTGGGATGTGAGGGACAGCATCATGGAGGAGTGAACATATCTACTGGCTCCTGTAGTATGAGTAGGAATTTGACAGATGGACAGGTGAGGAAGAGCATTCTAAGGAGAAGGAACAGCATATCTAAAGAAAGGGAGGCATGGCTACTGATGCAGGCTCGGTGAGCTGAGGAGTCGAAAGGAAGATTTCTTGGACTCTCAAGATCTGGTGGTAGTGCTCCTTTATTCAGAGAATAGCATGGGGACAGGACCCATGGGCAGTGAAGAGCTGCAGCATGGGAACAGGATCCATGGGCAGTGAAGGGCTGCAGATATGGGCTGAGGGTAAGGCTAAATTTATAAGGCATAGGTATGTGAGTTATTTCTTTAAAAGACAAGGGAAAGATTATGTAAAAAAAGTCGTTAAAATGATATCAGTGCAGGTGGGGTCTGGTTATCGGCTGGTCCTATAACTTTGGATACAAATCAGGTCGGATCAGGTCAGGACATCCTATGCTTCCTGGAGGATGATGTAGATGGCTCTGTAGCGCAGGACGCCTTGACCTTCTCTCTGTGGGGCGGCCTTGATCCTCATCAGCTACCACTGGTAACATTTCCTTCTCTGAACCTCAGCAAAAATAATCTCTGTTCTCCTTACCTCACCGAGTCATAATGATTGTTTTGAAAAGACTTTATAAATTAAAGTGCTAGACAGATGTTTAATGTCGAAGATTCTCCTTATTACTTTTCTTTCTTTCTTTTCAACATTTGAGAGTGTTCTGTGTCTCCTGTAGGTAGTGCCATGCATGTCAAGACCTCCGCTGACCTTCTTTCAGTCTAGTCATTCTTTTCTCCTGTTTTGTTGTTGTTGTTGTTTGTTGTTGTTCCTTCAAAGCCTTGCTCTGTGATATCTAAAGGCAAGAGCAGAAGAGAAGATGTGTCTGTATACCTAGCTTTAATAGTGGGAGAAAGTCCTTAATTGCTTATGTATGACTATTTAAGTTTTGACTATGTAGTCTAGTCTCAGAGTAAGGTCATAATCCCTGGAACATAATCCTGCAGCTCAAAAGTCATTTCAAAATAACTCCAAGTCTTTATTGGCAAATTTTGGAACATTGTGAAGTATAATAGAGTTCACAGATATGCTTCTAAAAATTCCCTCTTTATTCCTATGTACTTCCCTTATTCATCATAGCTGCTTCCCTACCTTTCCCCTGAAAACCCTCTCAAAACTCCCTTCCAACCCAGTCCATCATTATCAGGTGGTAAAACCTCTGGGGACCATAAGACTGCATAGGGAAAGTGCATAAGAACCGTGGTGAGAAGCTATGTTACAGCAGATTGAGGAGAAATAAGTGTGCGTGTGTGGACACAAACACACATTCTCCTTCAAAATTAAAATAATTTTATTGAATCTAATTTAAAAAGTCTATTCTTACTAGTTTGAATACATATATTATTGAAAAATATGACCACCAATGATAAAATTGATGCTGTTGTTTGGTTATCTTATAATATTTGAAAAGCAGAAGCCTGAACACAGCTTTTTTTAATTTCCACAAGTTTTTGTTTTTGTCTTTTGTCCATTTTTAATAATTTGATGTACTTAGAATACCATAGGAAAGATTTATGTAATCCATGGAACCTAGTAAATAAATACCTAAAAACCCAGCATCCAACTTAAGAAATAGAACATGACCACTGCCATGTTTTTCCCTGTGGGCCACATTCCTCTGTGCCATTTCCCCCACCCCCAAGGTATCCACTGTCCTTTTTTTTAAATCTTTTCCTTGTTCTTCTCTATAGATTTACCACAATATATTGTTTAGAAGTAGATTTATAATCTTCTGAAATAACTTCTCAGGCAATATCATTTCCTATGCCTGTATAGATGTTTAATTGAAATCCTGTTGCATATACAGGTTTTTTTTTTTTTTAGCTTAGATTAATATTTTATTCTTAGCATTTTGCCATGTCATTAAAAGTTATTCAGAAACATACTTATTACTGTATAATATTCTGTGAAGTTGATATAACATAATTTGCTTACCATTTCCCCCTATTTTAGTGTGGGGTTTTTTGGTCAGAAAAACTGTGATTAATCTCTTTCTGTAAATGTCTTTGTTAATATCTCTGATTATTTCTCCTTTTTTTTGGTAAATTCTTGGATGAAGAAGTACTGGATCAAGAGTATAGGTTTTTTTTAAGATTGTTATTGAATCTTTTTTATCCAGAAAAATTGTGCCAATTTACAATCTGGCCATCATAGAATTTGAGAGGACCAATCTGGGCAAACTTTATTTGAATGATTCACAACATCAGGATTATATCCTGTTCCAGAAAACACCATGTTAACCAAAAAAAGTTCAATAAAGGGCTGTGCTGTTCTTCCAGACTGGGGTTGTTGTTTTCCTATTTGCCATAGGAGATTTTCTCAGCCGTGGTTCAGGGACCCTGCCCTTCTGCCCGCTGTGCTTGTGATAGTTGACTCTAGGGTTGAGTTCTCTGTTCTGATCACTCCCTCTGAGAGTTTCTCTGTTCTTACTACTCAGCTGTCACCACTAGGGGGTGATATTTCAAACTGTATGTTCAGCTTAGTTCTTTCACCAAAGCGTTAGTTCCTCTTCCGTTCTTGCCTAAACAAATACAACAAATTCTCCTGAAGAAATAATCCCTTGCCTGGTCATATCAGTTTTGTCAGTGAGATCATTTCTTTAGACGAAGAGTGCTAGGATAAGAGCTGTGTATTAAAGAGCCGGGTTGGGCCAGATTGAGTAGAAGCCATTTTGATTAATTAAAAAGAACTCTCCTGTTTGTTCTTCCTAGGAATTGTTTAGTCTTTGATCAAATGGAGTCAGACTTGACCTCCTTTCTCCTCTACTTTTTTAGTAGGAGCTTTGTTTTTGCTCTGCCTGGGGCGTGCCTAGTTGGTTAAGGAAAAAATCCCTCTGAGCAGGAATTTCCAAGAGATGAATTGTTTAGACACTGAATTCCAGCTTCTGCTTTGTCCTTTCTTTGGTAGTCTTCCTGTGCTGCTCCTATTTGTTTAAGAATAAAATAGGAAACATGATCTCTCAGTACCTCTTTGTTAGCTTAAATGACGGGGATTTGGGGAAATCACGATGGTAGCGTAGGTTTTGGAGTAGATTTCAGATAACCTGAGTATAGTTCTAGTTTTGTCACTGGCTTAACATGTAACCTCTCTGTTCTTCGTCTTTAAATGGGGGTGATTATCCTTGTTCACATCACAGACCTGCTTTGAGTGTCAGGTAAGATAATATTTTTGGAATTAGTATTTAAAGTTGAAAAGATAGTATATTGCAGCAGATAAGGGCATAGGCTCTGGAGCCACTTTTCCTGGGTTTGAATCCTGGCTCCGCCCCTTACAAGCAGTGTGTTTCCAGACATACTGCCATTATCCCAAGTTCTCTGGTTCCTGTTTTATCTCATTTAATCCTCTCAACAACTTTATGAGGTAGGTATTATTATCCTTATTATAAGATGAGAAAGCTGATGAACAGAAAGGTTAGGTATCTTCTATAATATCATACAGTTAGCAAGTGAAAAGTTGGGATTTACACTCTAGCTCCAAAGCCCAGGCTATTAACTATTAGGCAGATGCACGTCCCAGCAGAAGAGCAGCTGACTAGGAAAGTCTTATGCTTACTAATAGGAACTGACAGAGATAAGGGGGAATTTCTTTGAAAAGAAAAATTTGTGGGTTCCAAAAACCTGCTTTTGTTCCGTGTTGAACAAATTTTACCAGTTGGAAAAATTTTTTTAGAATGATTAATGAAATACTCTGAGTGTTCATATATTACTGCCTGGGTTTGTTCTGCTAAAATAACTTATAAAAATTATGTACTTAGAAGGTTTATATGTCTCCCCTCTGACAGTTACCCAACTTTGATTTATTTTCTCTTCTGCGAAATTATTAGATTATCTTGAAATTTACCAACTGAGGTGAAAGGTGTAATTTACCATCTGGGTGATGAATTTTAAAATTTAGGAGGATGATACAACGAAGAGTAGAAAAAGCAGGAAGAATTCATAGTGACAATTCAGGAAATAAGAATAAGCAAAATTCTGTGAGGCAGAAGTTGAATTTGATGAATTATTTCCTCTGAATTTTTTCTAATGTGTCCTAGTTACATCTGGCTGCAGAGGAGCCTGGAATATGTAGCTGTATTACAGGGAGTTATGTGCTCAGGTGAAAATAAAAGATTGTATTAATGTGGAAGAAGAGATGTTATAGTTGGCAGCTAACAGTCTGCCACACTGGGCCAACCATTTATGAAGTCTGTTTCCTCATTTATAAAATAGTGGCTTTGATACCTACCTTACTCAGTTACAACAAAATCAAATATGTCAATGTGGAAGCACTTTGTAAACTGTAAAATAACATGTAAGTATTTTATGATAACTTTTTGATGATAGAAATCACATGCTGTATAGAAAGCTTGATTTATTCAGAGAAGACAACTGATAGCACATCACCCAGAGTTAACTACTATTAACATTTTGATGTATTTATTTCTAGTCTTGTGTTTACAGTTTTATAAACTAATTTTTATTACAGTTTTATTGAGATAAAATTTACATACCATATGACTCACTCATTTAAAGTATATCCAATTCAATGGGGTTTTTTTCTTTTTCTTTTCTTTCTTTCTTTCTTTTTTTTTTTTTTTTTTGCTGAGAAAGATTAGCCCTGAGCTAACATCTGTGCCAGTCTTCCTCTATTTTGTATGTGGGCACTGCCACAGCATGGCTTAACGAGTGGTGTGTGTCTGTGTCCTGGATCCGAACCCGTGAACCTGGGCTGCTGAAGCAGAGCATGCAGAATTTTAACCCTCTGGCTGTGGGGCCAGCCCCTCAATGGTTTTTAATATATTCATAGAGTTGTGAAACTATAACACAAGCAATTTCAGAACATTTTCATCACCCCAAAAAAGAAGCCCTGAACTTGTTAGCATTCGCTTTTCATTGTCCTCCAACCCTCCCTCCCTCAGCCCTAGGTATCCACTAATTTACTTTCTGTCTCTACTATAGATTTGCCTGTTCTGGACATTTTGTATAAATGGAATCATAAATCAAATGGAATCATGTGGTCTTTTGTAACTGGCTTCTTTCACTTAGCATAATGTTTTTGAGGTCTATCCATGTTGTATGATGTTATCAGGATTCTTTTTTTTTTTTTTTTTGCTGAATAATATTCCATTGTGGAGATTTACTATGTTTTGTTTATCTATTCATCAGTTGATAGACATTTGGGTTGTTCCTACTTTTCAGCAGTTACGAATAATGCTTCTCTAAACATTCATTCACGTACCGGTTTTTATATGACATATGTTTTCATTTCTCTTAGATATATACCTGGGAGTGGAACGGCTAAGTTATATGGTAATTGCTAGACTGTTTACCAAAGTGGCTGCACCATTTTACATTCCCACCAGCAATGTATGAGAGTTCTAGTTTCTCCACATCTTCACCAGCGCTTGTTATTATCTGCCTTTTTGTTATAGCTATCCTAGTGGGTGTGAGGTGTTATTTCATTGTGATTTTGATTTGCATTTCCCTGATGACTAATAATGTTGAGCATTTTTCATGTGATTATTGGTCATTTGTATTTGGAAAAATGTCCATTCAGACCTTTGCCTATTTTTAATTGAATTGTCTTTTTATTATTGAGTTCTATGTATTCTAGATACAAATTCCTTATTAGATGTATGATTTGCAAATATTTTCTTCTGTTCTACAGATTTTCTTTTCACTTTCTTGATGACCTTTTTTTTTTTATTGTGGTAACATTGATTTATAATATTATATAAATTTTGGGTGTACATCATTATCCTTTGATTTCTGTGTAGATTACATCATGTTCCCACCCAAAGACTAATTATAGTCTATCACCAAACACATGTACCTAATCACCCCTTTCACCCTTCTCTCTCCCCCTTTCTCTGGTAACCACCAATCCAGTCTCTGTCTCTCTGTGTTTGTTTGTTGTTGTTTTTATCTTCTATTTATGAATGAGATCATATGGTATTTGACTTTCTCCCTCTGACTTATTTCACTTAGCATAATACCCTCAAGATCCATCCATGTTGTCACAAATGGCCAGATTTCATCCTTTTTTATGGCTGAGTAGTATTCCATTGTGTCTATATACCACATCTTCTTTATCCTTTCATCCCTTGATCAGCACCTAGGTTACTTCCAAGTCTTGGCCATTGTGAATAATGTTGCAGTGAATGTAGAGGTGCATATATCTTTATGCATTCGTATTTTCATGTTCTTTGGATAAGTACCAGCAGTGGAATAGCCGGATCATATGGTAGTTGTATTCTTAATTTTTTGAGGAATTTCCATAGTTTTCCATAGTGGCTGCACCAGTTTGCACTCCCACCAGTATATGGGAGTTCCCTTTTCTCCACATCCTATCCAACACTGGTTATTTCCTGTCTTGTTAATTATAGTGATTCTGACAGGCATGAGATGATATCTCATTGGAGTTTTGACTTGCATTTCCTTGACATTTAGTAATGTTGAACATCTTTTCATGTGCTTGTTGGCCATCTGTATATCTTCTTTGGAAAAATGTTCAGATCTTTTGTCCATTTTTTAATTGGATTGTTAGTTTTTTTGTTATTGAGATGTATGAGTTCTTTATATATTTTTTATACTAACCCCTTATCAGATACACAGTTTGCAAATATGTTCTCCCAATTGTTAGGTTGTCTTTTTGTTTTGTTGATGGTTTCCTTTGCTGTGCAGAAGCTTTTTAGTTTGATGTAGTCCCATTTGTTTATTTTTTCTGTTGTTTCCCTTGCCTGGTCATACATGGTACTTAAAAATATGCTGCTAAGACTGATGTCAAAGAGCATACTGCCTATGTTTTCTTCCAGAAGTTTCATGGTTTCCGGTCTTACATTCAAGTCTGTAATCCATTTTGAGTGACTTTTTGTGTGTGGTGTAAGATAATGGTCTACTTTCATTCTTTTGCATGTGGCTGTCCAGTTTTCCCAGCACCATTTATTGAAGAGACATTCCTTTCTCCATTGTATGTTCTTGGCTCCCTTGTCAAAAATTAGCTGTCCATAGATGGGTGAGTTTATTTCTGGGCTCTCAGTTCTGTTCCATTGATCTGTGTGTCTGTTGCTGTGCCAGTACCATGCTGTTTTGATTACTATAGCTTTGTAGTATATTTTGAAATCACGGAGTGTGATACCTCCAGCTTTGTTCTTTTTTCTCAGAATTCCTTTGGCTATTTGGGGTCTTTTGTTGTTTGATGATGACCTTTGAAGCACAAAAGTTTTTCATTTCTATGAAGTCCAATTTATCTGTTTTTTTCTTTGATGGTTTGTGCTTTTGGTGTCATATTTGAGAAACTAATCCAAAGTCAGAAAGATTTATACCTGTGTTTTCTTCTAAGGGCTTAATAGTTTTAGCTCTTGCATTTAGGTCTTTGATCCATTTTGAGTTAATTTTTATATATGATGTGAGGTTGGGACTCCATCTTCATCCTTTTACATGTAGATGTCCAGTTGTCCCAGCACCATTTGTTGAAAAACTTATTCTTTTGCCCATTGGATTGTCCTGGCATCCTTGTTGAAAATCAGTTGACCTTAAATATGAGAGTTTATTTCTGAACTCTCCACTCTATTTTGTTGATCTATATGTCTATTTCTGCCAGTACACTGTTTTGATTACTGTAGCTTTTAAGTAAGTTTTGAAATTGACAAGTTTGAGCCCTCCAGCTTGTTCTTCTCCAAGATTGTTTTGGCTGTTCTAGTTTCCTTGTATTTCCATATGAATTTTAACATCAGCTTGTTAATTTCTGCAAAAAAAATGAAGCTGGGGTTTTAGTAGGAATTGTATTGAATCTGTAGATCAATTTAACAACATTAAGTCTTCTGATCTATGAATACAAATGTCTTTCCATTTATTTAGGCCTTTAATTTTTTAACTTTATGCTTCTTTTGTTAAATTTGTCCGTATTTGTTCTTTTTGATGCTACTGTAAGTGGAATTGTTTCCTTAATTTCATTTTCAGGTTGTTTATTGTAAATGTATAGAAATAGAATAGATATTTTTATATCGATCTGATATCCTACAACCTTACTGAACTTATTTTTTTTAGTTCTGATAATTTTTTTGTGTGTGTTAGTTCCTTACGATTTTCTTTGTACAGGGTTATGTCATCTGCAAATTGAGGTAGTTTTACTTTTCCTTTCCAATGTGTATGTTTTTTATTTCTTTGTCTTGCCTAATTCTAGGACCTTCAGTGCAATGTTGAATAGAAGTGGTAAGAGCAGACGTCTTGTCTTATTCTTGATTTTAGGGGGAAAATATCCAGACTGTCAATATGAAGTATGATACTAACTGGGTTTTTTATAGATGTCCTTTATCAGGTCGAGAAAGTTCTATAAACTAATTTTTGTACGTTACTTTGTATTATGAGTATTTTTCTATGTGATTAATCTACCTTTGAACATTAATTTTTAAAGAATGCATATTATTCAGCCATTAAAATACCACATGTGTAGTATAATGTGGTTAAGGTTGTGCTCCTGAATCAGTTTTTGATTTGAAGCTACACTTTGTCACTTACTGTGTTTGGAATGCTGAGAAAGATGTTACTTTGCTGAGCCAGTTTTCCAGTATGCAAAAATGAAGGTAATGCTTGAGTACTCTGTAAAATAGGGGTGAGGAATCAATGAAATGTTGGATAGTTCACGTAGAGCACTCACAGAGTCGTATAGAAAGCACCTGGTGGATGGTAGCTGCTGTAGTTATATTTTCATTATATTATTGTTGTTGGGGACATTTAGAGTGTTTATTTTTATAATTAAAACCCTTACACTTTAATCTTTCTGCTTATTTGATTAGTTCTTTGTTCCTCAGACTGGAATAACTGAATTAACCTTCTTCTTTTTTAGGATGCTAACACCTATAGCAAATTCTTTTACCCAAATAAATTTATCATATTTGAACTATCCAGTTGGGTTGGGGATTCTGTGGGAGATCAAGTTGGAAAGTAAACTGGGGCTAGATTTTGGAAGGACTCAGGCAACAGTGTAAGAATCTAAGAATTTTGTATTTTGTTTTCAGACCCATGGAAGTCCATCCAAGGTTTGAGCAGGGGAGGGTCTTAGGGGTAATTTAGGAAGATTAATCTGCTGTGCCTCCGAGGTCTTCTCTGTCCATCCTTGACTGATTAGGGCATCCTGCTATGTGCTTACATGCTACCTAATATGTCCTCAATTATAGGATTTAATAGTATTTATGTAAATATTTGTTTAAATGTTTCACTTCTTATGCTTCTTGAGAACCTGAGTTTACGTGTTGTATTCCCACTGCCGAACACAGTATCTAGCCAGCTCCTGGTGGTCTAGTGGTTAAGATTTGGTGCTCTCACCACCCCGGCCCGGATTCGTTTCCGATCAGGGAAACCACACCACCCATTTGTCACTTGTCATACTATGACAGCTGTGTGTTGCTGTGATGCTGAAAGCTATGCCACTGGTATTTCAAATACCAGCAGAGTCACCCATGGTGGACAGTTTTCACGGGACTAAGACAGACTAGGAAGAAGGGGCTGGCCACCCACTTCTGAAAGACTTGGCCGTGAAAACCCTAAGAATAGCAGCGGAGCGTTGTCTGATATAGTGCCGGAAAGTGAGAGACTGGAGCAAAAAGACTGGGCAGGACAAGGTTGTAAACTATCATAATCTTAATAAAAAGACAAAAAAAAAAAAAAAAGACTGGGCAGGGTTCCGCTCTGCTGTACACAGGGGCGCTAGGAGTCAGAATCAACTTGATGGCACTAACAACAAACCAAAAAAATGCAGTATTTATTACATAGACACTGAGTAAAAATACTTGTTGAAGGAGTAAATGAATGTTTTGCTGTCTTCTTTTCTGGAAACTAAACTTGTTGACTTTTGTGTTCCCTTTATGTTTCTACCTGGGTTCCAAGGAGGAGGCATCTCCCTATTCCTTACTTGATATCTGCTTGAATTTCCTGACTACTCACCTTGAGAAGTTCTGTTCAGAAAGACAAGATGGAACGTTGTGTCTGCAGGAACCTGGAGTATTCCCACAGGAGGTGGCTGATCGACTGCTTCAGACCATGGCTTTTCATGGTAAAAAATAAACAGAGGAAACAAAAATTATGTGCTGTTAATTGGCATTGGATTTTGAAGTACTGCTGTACCATTTAATTATTTTCTTAGAAATAACAGAAAAGGCTAGATGAGCCTGATTCCAGGAAAAGGATTTCATTTATTTTTGCCTTTCCTGCCATTTACTGTGTAATTTGGAATAAGCATTTTTGTTTTCTAATCTGGGCAAATCATTTCTTTTCTTTTTTTTTGCTTTGGGAAGCCATTCTCGTGGCAAAAATAACTTCTCTAACTTCCAAAATATCCTTTTAGAAGTCCACTGGTATAAAATACCTTACATCTTCTTTTGGCAGTGGGAGAATCAATAAATACTGTTATGGAAAACTAGTTTCTGCTTTTGACTTTTGAAATCAAAAATAATAGCTAATTTAGTACTTCTATTTTCCAAAATGAATTCTGAAAATAAGTTGAGAAAGTCTTATCTGTGAAATTCTGGTTATGTATATTGAGGAGTTTTGGTACTTCTGTGTAAGTTTTAAGTTGAAAGACATGCAATACCCTTTGTATACTTAGGGTTTATAAACTCTTACAAGTAGGAAATATAATTTGTCTACAACTATAAAATAGAATGAAAATGTGGCAATAATAATAATTAGCACTTATTGATTGCCTGTTACATGCCAGGCATTTTATATGTTTTCCTTGAATTTTCTCAAAAATCCTGTAAAGTAGCTATTATTATCCCATTTATATACAGATAAGGAACTTGAGATTCAGAGAAGTAACTTGTTAAGGGTCACACTGCTAGTAAATGGTGAAGTCTTGGTTCAGATACAAATGTGTCTGATTCCAGATCTTTGCTCTTTTCACTGTGCCACACAACCTTCCTACACCTACATTAAAGGTATCCCTGTTCCTAGATGCCAGGTTATGCTATACGCTTGTATTGTAACTTTATATATACACACACATATATACATATGTATCAATCGTGAATGCAGAAAATGCATTCCAAGGAAAGATGGGAGAAATGAGGCTGTAATTGAGGCATTTTGGAATAATTTAAGAAAGAAGAAGACATCTGCACTCCTTGATTTTCACTGCTCAAGTCTATGGTCTCTTTGAATTCTTCCAACCTGCCAAAGGAACTAGGGTAAATTTCAGTAGGTACTATATATGTTAGAGGTCCCATACAAAACTGCACAACAATTTAAGAGATTAGGCCAGTGCTAACGTTTCTTTTTAGTCTCAATTTAATGATAATGCTTAGCATATTCAATTTAAATATATATACATATAACAAGTTTTATAAAACAAAAGAATAAAATGTTAACTAAAGTTTTAACTTTGCCAGATCCCTTTTGAAATATAGCTACTGATAGCTAATAATAGCAGCTAACATTTATTGAAACCTTGTAAGACATTGCCAGACACTGTGGCAAATACTTTCATATAGGTAAAATAATGAAAGTAGTTGTGTTAAGTAAGTGTAACTAAATAATTGTCCTCCAGAGTAGTATCTTGGAGAGGAGAGGTTATATGCTTGATCAAAATGTGTTTTCTGCTGCTTCTTTTCAAGCTGCCTTCAGATGAGGAAACTGAGGTTCTTCTGAAGTAACTTGCTGCCCCTATTTGTGTTACTCCAATGTGATTATCTGTCTTATTCATCAAAAAGTGTTCTGAATTATTTAATTTCTTTGTAAAAATGATATCCACCTTCAAACAATCAACAGTGGATACTATTGACAATATGCAAAAGAACATATTGCCAATTCTTGTCACAATTTTTAAAAGCTGTTTCATAAATTTTTCTGTGTTTGAAAATTTTCATAATAAAATATTTGAGAAAGAAGTTGTTCCATGAATGCTTTTAAAATTGGTAATATATTTTTTAAATAACATAATGATTTTAGAAAATACTTAACATATTATTTACATTTAAAATTTTTTACCTATTTACCCATTTCGAAGGATTAATGATATTGGTAGCAGTCTTTGTTAAGATAGGCCTGATGCTGACAAGTTTTATTTATTGGGATCTATAATTCTCATGTCATAATCTTTGCTCATTCTGTGTCTCGGTGCTAAAAATTTTCCAGAAAAAGGTGTGTGTAAGAGCCGGGAATCAGAATAAGAATTTTGCCATCTAATGATAATGCCTGTGTGTTATACTGTCTACCTAATCCAAATTGATGCACCTTGACATTTTCAGCCTTTTGGTTTGGGATTAAATTGAAAAGAGTACTATCTTTTGAAACATTATGGATTGTATCTTTGAACAGCAAAATAGATTTTCTAGGTGATTGAAGGTTTGTACTCCCAGACTAGTACCCTTTATCTGGGAGTCACTTATCTGACCACTTATTTTGGAAGTCACAATCCTGGTCAGCCCAGCTTTCTATAGCCTAAACCAGAAAGAAGTAAAACATATTTTGGGGCAAAATCTTTTTATTTAGGCTCTGTCCTTTACTTATTGAAAGAAGCCCTTGAGAAACCCGAGCATATTGATTCTTTTTAAAAAATTTTTTTTTTTAAGATTGGCAGCTGAACTAACAACCGTTGCCAGTCTTCTTTTTGACTTTCTGCTTTTTCTCCCCAAATCCCCCCAGTACATAGTTGTATGTTTTAGTTGTGGGTCCTTCTAGTTGTGGCATGTGGGACGCCGCCTCAGCATGGCCTGATGAGCGGTGCCATGTCTGCACCCAGGATCCCCATCGGCCAAACCCCGGGCCACCAAAATGGAACAGGCAAACTTAACCACTTAGCCACGGGGCTAGCCCGAGTGTATTGATTCTTAAATATACACAGTCCTAATTACCTTGGTTCTCTGACCATAGCAAATTAAGAGTTGATAATCTGAAGGGGACAGGCTAACTAATAACCCAAGTGGATAGTGTGACAGCAAAGGAAGATTTCATTTAAATACAGTTAGTAAGTATGATTATTGTTCATGGAGAAAGACAGGTGATTCTTCAGTATGTTTCTTTTTATTTTTTTATTTTTTCTCTTTTTTTGTGAGGAAGATTGACCCTAAGCTAACATCTGTTGCCAATCTTCCTCTTTTTGCTTGAGGAAGATTGTTGTTGAGCTAACATCTGTGCTAATCTTCTTCTACTTTATGTGGGATGCTGCCACAGCGTGGCTTGATGAGTGGCGCTAGGTCCATGCGTGGGATCTGAACCTGGGAACCCTGGGCCGCCGGCAAAGCGGTGCACGAACTTAACCACTACACGACTGGGCTGGCCCCCCAGTGTGTTTATTTTTAAAAGAAAGAAAAGGTAATCTAGAAAGATGTCCTTCAGATATGGTTAATGACATTTGTGTGCTTTCAGTTTGCAAGATGCTCTTTATGTATATTGCCTTATTTAATCTTCACAGCAATTCCTGTGAGGGAGATATAATTCACATTTTACAGATAAGGAATCTTAGACTTGTGGAGAAATTCGTGTAGTGTTTAGTGTCAACTAGCAAATAAATGTTGGAACCAGGACTCAAAAACACAGGACTAGTTTCTAGATCTGATGCTCTTTTTTTTTTTTTTTTTAAATTCCTTGCTCTTTTAATTCTGTTACTCTCGAACCTAGGCATTTATACTTATTCAGACTTAGTTATTAGAAAAATTCGGTTAATGTAGACTGACCCAAAGAGGTCAGGGGTTACCCATTTTACTAAATGTAGGTATACAATCTCAAAATTTGAGAGCAGATTTCGTAAGGCACTGTGATAGTCACTATAAGATTAAAATCAGTCTTAATTAACTGAAGAGTCTGAAGTTTCAGCTGTTAAAAACAAAACTAACATTTAAAAATATGTATGAATTTGGGGCTGGCCCGGTGGCGCAGCGGTTAAGTTCGCACGCTCTGCTTTGGCGGCCAAGGGTTTGCCAGTTAGGATCCCGGGTGTAGACACGGCACTGCTTGGCAGGCCATGCTGTGGTAGGCATCCCACATATAAAGTTGAGGAAGATGGGCATGGATGTTAGCTCAGTGCCAGTCTTCCTCAGCAAAAAGAGGAGATTGGCTGCAGATGTTAGCTCAGTGCTAATCTTCCTCAAAAAAAGAAAGTGTGAATTTATTTTGTGGCATAAACAAGGAAAACATTGATCTTAACTCAGGGTCTCTTTTTATGTTTGATTTTTACAAGGGTCCTTAGTGGAATGTCCTTAATGTATTGTGAAAGGAGTTACTAGTGGATGCAGAAGCCCAATAAAAGTAAAATGTATGAGAAGGAAGCTCCAGAGAAGAAGAAAATTGTTGAACACCTGTTGCATGCCGGGCACTGTGTTAGGTGTTGAGTGTACAATATTGAACACAACATGAATCTTGCCCGTCATGGAGCATATAGTCCAGTGGGAGACACAATTAAGAAGCAAACAAACCTGAGCTACAACTTGTGGTAGATTCTCCGAGGGGAAAAGAACATGGTTCTCTAAGGGAGGATAAAAAAGGTAGGCATCTGCTTTAGCTTGGCTGGTCAGAGAAAGCTTCTCCAAGGAGGCAATAACGAGGCTGAGACCTGCATAAGGAGGCAATATAAAGGTG
This sequence comes from Equus quagga, assembly GCF_021613505.1. NCBI lineage: Eukaryota > Metazoa > Chordata > Mammalia > Perissodactyla > Equidae > Equus > Equus quagga. The sequence goes on along the minus strand of NC_060271.1, from coordinate 6,695,263 downwards.
GGGCTTCTTGGCACTGCCCAGGAATTCTTGAGTATTTCCTGATCAGCTAGCCAGTGCTCCCAACGGTCGTTTCAGGTATTCTTTGCTCTTCTCAGACGTTCTGCTATTTATCCTTGCCAAGAAAATTGAAGCCATCAGATGGAATTCCCTTAACTCCATGTCAACACACCTTCAAGTTTTCCTCAGTTATCTCTTTTTTTAAAATTAAACTTTGCATTTTTTACATGTTTTACATGTTGATTTACATGGAGTTATAATAAATAACACAGATGAGCCTCTTTCTCCAGTGGTAGTATCTTGCAAAACCATAGTACGGTGTGACCGCCAGGCTATGACATGATATGGTCGAGATTTCCAGCTCCACAAGGATCCCTCATGTGGCCCTTTTATAGCCACATTCACTTCTCTCCTGCCTCTTTCCCCTCCATAAGCCCTGGCAACCATTTCTGTTCTCCATTTCTATAATTTTATCATTTCAAGGACGTTATAAAAATGGAATCATTCAGTAGATAACCTTTTGGGATTGGACTTTTGGGCGCAGTATAATTCTCTGGAGATTCATCTGCATTGTCGTGTGTGTTAGTCTGTTCCTTTTTGTTGCAGAGGGGTAGTCCGTGTTACGGGATACATCAGTTTGTATAACCATTCATCCACTGAAGGACATCTGGGCTGTTTGCAGTTTTTAGCTATTATGAATATAATATCCAGTATTATGACTATTATTATTCTGTAGTCATCCATGTACAGCATGTGTGAACATAAGTTTTAGTTTCTCTGGGATAAATACCCAGGAATGCTGTTGCTGGGTTGTGTGGTAGTTGCATGTTTGGGTTTTAAGAAGCTGCCAAATTGTCCTCCAGAGTGGCTGTACCATTTACACTCCTACCAGCAACATATGATTGATCTAGTTTCTCCACCTACTTGCCAGCATTTGGTGTTATTACTAGTTTTTTATTTGAGCCAAGCTGATAGGTATGTAGCCGTTATTTCTTCAAGTACCCTTTCAACCCCACCCACTTTCTCCTCTCCTTCTGGGACTTCAATGACAAATAGCTCTGTTCAGTATTTTTTTAGTCTCTTTTTTTTCTGTTGCTTAGATTGGGTAACTTCTATTGTTTTATCTTTTAGTTCACTGATTCTTTCCTCTGTTCCTTCCATTCTGTCATTGAACCCAACCATTGTTGTATTTTTCAGTTCTAAAATTTTCATTTGGTTTTTCTTTATATCTTCTATTTCTTTGCTGAGACTCTATTTTTCATTTGTTTCCAGCATATTAGTAATTGCTCACTTCTGCATTTTTGTGATGGCTCCTTTAAAATATTTGTCAAGTAATTTTAACATTTCTGTTACCTCAGTGTTGACATTTATAGGTTGTCTTTTTTCAGTTTGAGATCTTATAGGTCCTTGGTACGACGATGATTTTTGATTAAAATCTAGACATTATAGGTACTATGTTATGAGACTCTTCTGTTTTAGTTTGTCTCTCACTCCACTCCAGCAGCAGAGGGTGGAGGCACTGCCTTGTAATTAGGGTAAATGTTCTGGTTTCCTACTTGATATCTGTTGACACCCAAGATGTGGGGCTCCTCACTACTCCTGTGCAGGGGTTGGGGTTCTGCTTCCCTATAGGACTCTACTGATGCCTCCCTAGCTGAGAGGGGTGTGAATACCTGATTTCCCTTCCCAGTTGGCTTCCACTGACACCATGTTGGGGCGCGGTGGCCTCATTACTGTTGGTCAGTGGTGAAAGTCGTGACTCTTCACAAGGCTTCCTATGACACCCCCCAAGCAGGGAGGAGGAGGAGCACCTCATTGCTGCCAGGTGGGTGTGAAAGTCCAGGCTCCCCAGATGGCTTCACTGACGTCACAGGGGAGAGAGTGGCTCTTAGCACCCAGCAGAAACGAAAGCGCTGGCTCCCTACTATGCCTTCTCTAACACCTCCCTGTTGGGAGATTGGGCAACTAGTTAAAGCCCAGCGAGGGTGAAAGTCTAGCCTCCCCTCTTGGCTTTTGCTGGTGTGAGTGAGGGTGGGGCCACAATTTTTTTCTGTGGTGTTTGGCTGAAGTGAGTTAGTTACTCTAAAAGTTTTCTGTCTTGCTAGTCTACCCCTTTCCTGGTGCTTTGGCTAGAGTGAGCAGATTTTTTTGGATCTTTTTTTGTCTGCTTGTTGACGTTTCTGGGTTGCCAACTTCTTCAAGTCTGGGATGTATGGGGCAAGAACAAAACCCAGGAACTCCACCATGTTGTTCTTTGGGTTCCAAGGTCCGTAGCTGGTCCATATTCTTCTCTTGACCTTTCAGAGTGGTCTAGCCCCAACTCACCTCCTCAGCCTCATTTCTTGTCTCACTTCACTTGCATATTTAAATCTCCAGAAATGCATCACATTCTCACTCATATGTAGGTCTTTATCTGTGTTCTTCTTTCCCTCTTTATCAGGGAAAGAAACATCTTATAGCTCTAGTTGTTTATGTTCAAGCAATATAGAACTACTAGCCATTTTCTAACCATGTGATGTGCTTTCACATCTCTAAGAGCTTTTTTTTTGCACTTTTTTATTGAGATTTAATTGATATATAGCATTTTATTAGTTTCAGGTGTACAACATAATGATTCGATAAATGTATTCTAAGGTTTTGTTTATACCATTTATTCTTCCTTTAATAGCCCTCACCTTCTTTCTCCATGTTTGAATTTTTCCTTCATCTTTGAAGGACTTGCTCAAAGATCACTTCATCCATCAAATCTTTTCCAGATCTCTAGGCGTGTTGGATTGCTTCCTTTTCTTTTCTTCTATGTACTTTGTACTTGGCTCTGGTATACCATATATCTCAATTTGAGATTTGCCATGTTTGAGACTTTTTTGCTCCATGGAATTTTGTATCTTTGAGTATAGGGGCATACCTCATATTTCTTTGTAGCCACAACATTTGGTAGTGTTTGACATATAGTAATTGTTTAATAAGTGTTCAGTAGATGGAACCCCCACCGTCAAATTTACCCCCTGAATTGGAGTTCAGCTAGTTTAAAAGACTGTCTCGAATAGACTGCCAATAGGAATATAACAGGAGCCACAAATGAGAGCCATGTCTCTCATTTTAAATTTACTAGTGGCCACATTTAAGAAGTAAAAATAAACAGGTGAAACTAATTTTAATAATTTTATTCAACCCAATATATCCAAAATACCATTTCAACATAGTCAATATAGAAAATTATTAATGAGATATTTTGCGTTCTTATCTTTTTTGTACTAAATCTTCAAAATCTGGCCTGTATTTTATCCTTAGAGCATACCTCAATTTGGTCTATCTGCATTTCAGGTGCTCAATAGCTATGTGGGACTAATGGCTACTGTATTAGACAGCATAGCTCTAGAATAATGGAATTTTTTTTTTTTTTTTTTTTTTTAGGAAGATTAGCCCTGAGCTAACATCCGCTGCCAATCCTCCTCTTTTTGCTGAGGAAGACGGGCCCTGAGCTAACATCTGTGCCCATCGTCCTCTACTTTATATGTGGGACGCCTACCACAGCATGGCTTGCCAAGCGGTGCCATGTCTGCACCTGGGATTCGAACCGGCGAACCCCAGGCCGCTGAAGCAGAACGTGCGAACTTAACCACTGCACCACCGGGCTGGTCCCTAGAATAATGGAATTCTTAACATATAATTAGTCATTTTTGTCCAATGTGACAGGTTTTGTAAAAGTTTTTTTTAAATTTTAACTCTTTAACGATAATTAAATCTTCAAAATCCACTAGAGAGCAGTGCTCCCTTTCAAAAAATACTTCAGTTCTAATTTAAGGGTGAGTGGCTGGCAGCCTGAGCTGTATCTTTAGTATGAGTCTGCTGAGGGGCCGCTTAGAGTTCTTCCCTTGACTCCAGTCTGTTTATTTACCTGGTGCCAACTGTTTGCTGGCCCTGGACTGTTCTTAGACTACCCTTGATTGGCATGGCTGTTATTTCTCCCACAGTCAATGTTTAGTTGGTATGTGCTGTTCCTGGGGTAGATGTGGCCCCAAAGCATCATATGCTTCTGGTGTTATTAATTGGTAGTTAGGTAGATCTCTAAGGGACTTCAAGAGGTTACTGTGTCTACTTTATTTGAGTTCATCTGACAGGGAGGGACTATAACCTCTAGATCCTTTTGATGAGATTTCAGATCTAGCTAGTAGTTTAATAATGAGTTATAGACATTGCTTTATATGTGTGTGTATATATGTGTTTGTGTGTATAATAATGTATAGTGAATTTAAAGGATAGGCTAGAAATGCATTGGTAACATATTAACCCCCCAGATCCAGCAGCTTAACACAAACTTTATACTTCACTCATGGTACAGAAGTGCTGCAAGTCCATGGAGGGTTCTGGTTGATGGTTGCCCCAGGATCTGGGGTGGTGGAGGCTCCACGCTCATAAAGCTACACTGTCTAGAACATGAAGGCTCCTCATTTGTCATGGCAGGAAAAGATAGCATGGAAAATCAGGCACTGGCTCTTCAGCCTGTAGCCCATTGGCCAGAACTAGATACATGGTCTCATCTAAGTCCAAGGGTGGGCTGGAAAATGTAGTTGTTCATGTGTCCAGGAAGGTGAGGTGAACCAGATGTTAGTGAATATCAGTAATGTCTACCACACTTGCTACTTGCTAGCACTGTGATCTTGGAAAGCTACTTTTCTGAGCCCCATTTTGCTGATCTATAAATTGTAAGTAATATTTTTACCTCACTGAATTGTTATGTATATTAAATGAAATATTGTTATACGGGAGTGCTTTGGAGATAGAAAGTATGCTGGAAATTTCAGCTATTCCTTAACCATTTTTTGAAGCTAAAGTGCTGCTTCTTTTTTTTCCAGGTCTACTAAATGATGGAACTGTAGGTATTTTTAGGGGCAACCAGATGCGCTTAAAGCGAGCTTGCATTCGCAAAGCCAAGATCTCTGCTGTTGCTTTCCGGAAAGCTTTCTGCCACCACAAGTTGGTAGAACTTGATGCCACAGGAGTGAATGCTGACATCACAATTACAGACATCATCAGTGGGCTTGGCAGTAACAAATGGATCCAGCAGAATCTCCAGTGCCTAGTGCTGAACTCATTAACTCTCTCCCTCGAAGATCCTTATGAGCGGTGCTTCAGCCGACTTTCTGGCCTTCGAGCATTAAGCATCACCAACGTTCTCTTTTATAATGAAGACCTGGCTGAAGTTGCCTCATTACCAAGATTAGAGAGCCTGGATATTTCTAACACCTCGATCACAGACATCACGGCTCTGCTGGCTTGCAAAGACCGACTCAAGTCTTTAACCATGCACCACTTGAAATGTTTAAAAATGACAACTACTCAGATACTGGATGTTGTTCGGGAACTAAAACATCTGAACCATCTTGATATTTCAGATGATAAACAGTTTACGTCAGACATAGCTCTTCGCTTACTAGAACAAAAGGATATCCTACCCAACCTTGTCTCCCTGGATGTTTCTGGGAGAAAGCATGTGACAGATAAAGCTGTTGAAGCCTTTATACAACAACGACCCAGCATGCAGTTTGTAGGTTTGCTGGCCACTGATGCTGGTTACTCTGAATTCCTCACAGGCGAAGGACATTTGAAGGTTAGACTTTAAAAATGTATTATTTTGTCAGGCTGACCAATGTCTTAGTTGCATAAGACTCCTTTAAGATGAATGTCTAATATATGGAACAAGTTCATGAAACAGGTCATTGTATAGTGGAAAGGCCTTGCTTTAGAGTCAGAGTCCTAATTAAAATCCCAGCTTACTTGCTTTATGACCCAGAGCAAACTATCATGTAACTCTTTTGTTTCCGTTTCTTTATTAATAAAATAGATATCATTTCTATCTTGCAGAATTCTTCTGAAAATTAATAATTATACATGTAAAGTGCAAGTCACATAGTAGGCCCTGGATAAATGATAGTTCTCATGATGGTAATGTTTAGATATTTTGAGCCACTTACACATACCATTTCTAATGGATCACTTCAGAGAAACTCCTTATTGAATCAAGGATCTAATGGGAGATCAAGTTCTCCAGGGAGATCTCTACTGTAGAAATGGTAAAATTTTGCTTTTCTTAAGGTTTCTCATGCCTAATGGTTTAAATTCAGTTTAGCAAACATCCATTGGGCTTGGTACAGCTTGGGATTCAAAAATTAAAAAGATATAGGATCTGCCTCCGTGGAGCTTAGTCTGATAGGAGTGGTGATGATGTGATCACAGGTAAGGATACACTGTATCCTCTAGATGCTTTATATTGATAGGTATTAACTCCATTTTATATATGGAAAACACAGACTCATAGAAATTATATGATTTACTATTGTTCAGAACCAGTATTTGGATCTGCATCAGTCTTGTTCCAGAGCCCATTTTTTTTCCTTACTACCTGTAACGCTTAAGCAGAAGCATCCTTTGTTGCTACCTGGAACAGAGTCAGGGAGGGCCCAGAAGTGGATATTGTGACCAAAATGGCAAGGTATCTTTTTTGAGCAACGATCACTGATCTCAAAAAAGAAGGAAAGATAAGTTATAAACATCTTATAAACATCTCAGTTCTGAGATTTGTAAATTTAGACTTTAAAAAATGGAATGTAGGGGCCGGCCTGGTGGCACAGCAGTTAAGTTTGCACGTTCCGCTTCTCGGCAGCTTGGGGTTTGCCGATTCGGATCCTGGGTGTGGACATGGCACTGCTTGGCACACCATGCTGTGGTAGGCGTCCCACGTGTAAAGTAGAGGAAGATGGGCACGATGTTAACTCAGGGCCAGGCTTCCTCAGCAAAAAAGAGGAGGACTGGCAGTAGTTAGCTCAGGGCTAATCTTCCTCAAAAAAATAAATAAAAAATTAAAAAAATGGAATGTAGATGGGCTGGCCCAGTGGTACAGCGGTTAAGTACACACGTTCCACTTCTCAGCCCGGAGTTTGCCGGTTTGGATCCCGGGTGTGGACCTGGTACTGCTTGGCACGCCATACGGTGGTAGGTGTCCCACATATAAAGTAGAGGAAGATGGGCATGGATGTTAGCTCAGGGCCAGTCTTCCTCAGCAAAAAGAGGAGGATTGGCAGCAGATGTTAGCTCAGGGCTAATCTTCCTCAAAAAAAAAAAAAAGAATGTAGAAAATGATTAATGATTTTGAGTCACTTTCTTATTTATTCATTCAATAAATATTTTGTCAAGTACCTCTGTGCACTAGCCACTGTTTTAGACATGGTGGATTTGATGGTGAGGCCAAACAGACATGGTCTTGCCCTCATGGAGCTTGTAATTTAGTAATAGAGTCAAACATTCAAATATATGCTGTGTGTGTGTTTTAAATATGTATATTTGTGTATCATACATATGTATTTATATAATCTATGCACACATATATGCTTTAAACTGCTAAGACTCTGGAAGATACACAGTGCTATTTATGAGAATACTTACCAGAGAGACTCAACTTAGTTTAAGTCTTCTCCGAGAAGTTGATGAATGAGTGGAGATCTTGAGCAACTTGGTTGACAACATTCCAGGCAGAGAGAATAATAAATGCAAAAGGTGTGTGGTTGGAGGGAGCGTGGTATATCCAGGGAGCTGAAAGAAGGCCACTGTGGCTAGAGCTCAACAGTAGAAAGTCAGAATGATAAGATGAGGCTGGAGAAGTAGGTGCCAGGGCCAGGTGTGGCCAGGTCACGTCAGCCAGGTGCAGGGCAACTAGAAGTGTGAGGAACTTACCTAACAACTTGTTATGGAACGAGATAGATTTCAAGCACAGGGCTTGTTGATGAAGGAAGCATAAAAATGTAAATTACTGTTTTAATGTTGCTTAACTCTCTAACAAATGGATCAGACAGCGAAGAATTGTAAAAATTAAAGGGGAAGAAATCCCTGTGTGCTGGTAGTTGAGGAAGGATTTCCTAGAAGAGGTAAGCTTGACCTGCATCCCAAAGGATGAAGGAAATGTGTTCCCGGTACATTAAGCTAAATAATCTTCTCAAGGGGAAAATCCTATAGTAGTTGTGATCCCAGAACAGTATGATTTTTGCTGATTCTTCTTACAACCAACAGAGTGAATTGCCTACGTTTTTAAATTGTGGCTAGTAGGACATCTGTATACCACAATGCTTTTGTGGAACAGTTTGATTTCACAAATGGAACTGTTACTGCTTTGAAATCTTGGCCATAGGAAACATCTACTTTATTGGCCATCATTCTCTAATTTCCACCTCTGTAGACATTGAAGCAGTAATTCTCAACTTTGACTACAATGAGAATTACCTAGAATGTAATTATGTGAGATGCTGGATGTGTTAATTAACTTTATCATGGTAATTATTTTGCAATATTTACATGTATCAACTCATCATGTTGTATACCTTAAACTTAGGCAATCTTACATGTCAGTTGTATCTTGATAAAGCTGGAAAAAAATTTTTTATTAAAAAAAATCACCTGGGGATCTTGGACAATTACATCAGAACCACAGGGAAGTGGGACCCGGGCATCAGTGTTTTTTAAAGCTCCTTAGGTGATTGCAATATACAGCCAAAGTTGACAATCATTGTTTTAAAATAATTTTTTAAAAAAGAGATCATTACAACTTTGCTCTTTATTCAACTATATGTAGAAATTGGTGTTTCTTTTAAATTATTTGTTTGAATATTGATTTGAGAACTGGAAAACTATAGGTCATGGTAAGGGAAGAGAGGTGAGATTGCCGTGTCTCCCTTTTTAGAATTGTCCGCTATAGCAAAGTTGATGGAAAAACTTGGCTGAAATGATTGTCTTAGTGTTGTGGTGCTTTTCATTAGTTTAGATTGACTTTTTGGCTTTACATGCCTCAGTTTTTTAGGCTGCACTAAAGGGTGCAAGAAATAGAGACAGTGTGACTCTCCAGTATTCTTTATAAGGCATTATGTGGTACTCTGAGTGGGTGGTTATAAAGAACAAACAGTCTGTGTATTACACTTTGATATGGATAACTTATTTTGATCTCTTGACTCTGTGAAGGAAGTATTCTTGTCCTCAGCGAGAGGGAATGGCTTCCTCTCTTTCTTTCTTTCTTTCTTTCTTTTTTTTTTTTTTGGTGAGGAAGATTGGCCTCGAGCTAACATCTATGCCAATCTTCCTCTATTTTGTATGGGGGATGCTGCCACAGCATGGCTTGATGAGCGATGTGTAGATCTGCGCCTGGGATCCAAACTCATGAACCCTGGGCTGCTGAAGCCGAGCACATGAGCTTAACCACTACATCATGGAGCTGGCCCCAAGGGAGTGCCTTTCTTAAGGGTCACATTGATATTGGAGCCTGCCCTTGGGTCCTCAGACTATTTGATTCCAAAGCATGTGTCCTTTCCACCACATCTCATTGCCTCTGAGTGTCTTAGTTGTTTGTTTTCCTCTCAGTTTATAGTCCCAACACAGAGGGTTTTCATACCATAGCATTTCCAACTTTGTCATCGCTTCTTCCCCACCCAATTTGCTCTTCTGTCACCATCAGTTTCCTGAACCTTCCACTTCTCCACAACTAGGATTCTTAGGTTTCTTGGCCACCACATTCCCAGATTCTGGGGTTGTCTGCCAAGCTGTGGTTCCCAGTTCCTGAGAATGACTGGAAATGTGCTAAACCCAGTATTACTTCTCAGTCTTGATCTAAAGTGGCATTCGACACAGCTGATCTTATCCTCCTTGAAATACTTTTTTTTACTTAGCTGCTAGGATATCACACTTCTCTGGCTTTTTTCCTACTTTTCTGACTGCTCAGTCTCAATTTCCTTTATTGGTTCTTCCTCCTCTCTCAGACCTCTAAATATTGGAGTGGTCCATGCCTCAGTCTTTAAACCTATGTGCTGATGACTCCTAACTTTCTGTCTCTAGCCTAAACTCCTCCCTTGAACTAAGACTCCTATATTGAACTGCAGTACTCAACATCCAGTGAAGGTACATAGAAGTTTTTTTAAACAGAGGAATTGATCCATTTCAGAAAACGTTTACAGGGGCCAGCCCGGTGGTGTAATGGTTAAGTGTGCACGTTCCACTTCAGCAGCCCGGGGTTTGCTAGTTCAGATCCCGGGCATGGACCTACACACTGCTCATCAAGCCATGCTGTGGCAGCATCCCCCATAGAAAAAATAAAGGAGGATTGGCACAGATGTTAACTCGGCGACAATCTTCCTCAAGGAAAAAGAAGAAGATTGGCAACAGATTTTAGCTCAGGGCCAATCTACCTCACCAAAAAAACAGACAAAACATTTACTAAGTACTTTTTAAAGATGCCTGAGTTAGTGCCCCTGCTCTTGAGAAATTCTAGTCTAGTGGAGAGGAGACACAAATTTAAAAATAGCTTTAATCCAGTGTGAGAGATGCTATAGTAGAGTTATGTACAAAGTGCTATGAGAAAATTTTTCCTTAAAATGTAAGTTTTAATGCATATATTAAATATTAATAAGGCTTATTTTAGTGATTAAGGACATTTTCTCTGTTTTAAATTGTTTGCAGAACTGATGTATACAGACACTTGTTTCTTTTTATCAAGCATATGAAAATGATTGAATTGAAGATGCTTATAGTTTGAGGAGCCAGATTGCTTGATTTGAGGGGTTATTACTGGCTAAAGAAGTGTTGATCACTGAATAAAACATACAGGCAATGAAATTGGTTTAGAGTATTTAACATTCCAGTTACAAAAAGTTTTTTATTTATATGCAAAGGTAACTTGAGGCTGTATTTCATGTAAGATATTATAAAGCTGTTGCAATCAACCAAATGTGGGTAAAAGACATCTGACTGAACTCATTATTATACATTTTCCCTCTTACAATCTTTTTTAAATTTTAAATTTTTTTTTGTTTTACTAAGGTCATAATAGTTTATAACATTGTGAAATTTCAGTTGAACATTATTATTTGTTAGTCACCATACACGTGTGCCCCTTTACCGCTTATGCCCACCCCCCAGCCCCTTCCCCTCTGGTAACCACTAATCTGTTCTCTTTGTCCATGTGTTTGTTTATCTTCCACATATGAGTGAAATCATGGTGTTTATCTTTCTCTGTCTGGCTTATGTAGCTTAACATAATACCCTCAAGGTCCATCCACGTTGTTGCAAATGGGATGATTTTGTCCTCTTTTATGGCTGAGTAGTATTCCATTGTATATATGTACCATGTCTTCTTTATCTGTTAATCAATTGATGGGCACTTGACTTGCTTCCACATCTTGGCTATTGTGAATAATGCTGCAATGAACATAGGGGTGCATAAGTCTCTTTAAATTGTTGATTTCAACTTCTTTGGATAAATACCCAGTAGTGGGATAGCTGTATTATATGGTATTTCTGTTTTTAATTTTTTGAGAAATCTCCATACTGTTTTCCACAGTGGCTGCACCAGTTTGCGTTCCCACCAGTAGTGTATGAGGGTTCCCTTTTCTCCACATCCTCTCCATCATTTGTTATTTTTGTCTTGGCAATTATAGCCATTCTAACAGGTGTGAGGTGATATCTCACTGTAGTTTTGATTTGCATTTCCCTGATAATTAGTGATGTTGAACATCTTTTCTTGTGTCTGTTTGCCATCTGTATATCTTCTTTGGAAAAATGTCTGCTCATGTCCTCTGCCCATTTTTTGATTGGGTTGTTTGTTTTTGTTGTTGTTGAGTTGTATGTGTTCTTTATATATTTTGGAGATTAACCTCTTGTTAGATACATGATTTGCAGATATTTTCTCCCAGTTACTGAGTTGTCTTTTCATTTTGCTCATGGTTTCCTTTGCCTTGCAGAAGCTCTTCAGTCTGATGAAGTCCCATTTGTTTATTTTTTTGTTTGTTTCCCTTCTTGAGTAGACATGATATTCGAAAAGATCCTTCTAAGACCAATGTCGAAGAGTGTACTGCCTATATTTTGTTCTAGGAGTTTTATGGTTTCACATCTTGCCTTCAAGTCTTTCATCCATTTATATCCATCTACTTTCATTCCTTTGCATCTGGCTGTCCAGTTTTCCAAGCACCGTTTATTGAAGAGACTTTCCTTTCTCCATGTGTGTTCTTATCTCCTTTGTCAAGGATTAGCTGTCCGAAGATGTGTGGATTTATTTCTGGGCTTTCAATTCTGTTCCATTCATCTGTGTGTCTCTTTTTGTGCCAGTACTTTGCTGTTTTGGTTACTATAGCTTTGTAGTATATTTTGAAGTCAGGGATTGTGATGCCTCCTGCTTTGTTCTTTTTTCTCAGTATTGCTTTAGCTATTCAGGATCTTTTATTGCCCCATATGAATTTTAGGATTCTTTATTCTATTTTAGTGAAGAATGTCATTGGGATTCTGATTGAGATTGCATTGACTATGTAGATTGCTTCAGGTAGTATGGATATTTTTTTTTGTTTTTTTTTTTTTGATTTTTTTTTTTTTGGAGGAAGATTAGCCCTCAGCTAACTATTGCCAGTCCTCCTCTTTTTTGCTGAGGAAGCCTGGCTCTGAGCTAACATCCGTGCCCATCTTCCTCTAGTTTATACGTGGGACGCCTACCACAGCATGGCTGCCAAGCAGTGCCATGTCTGCACCCGGGATCCGAACCAGTGAACCCCGGGCCGCCGAGAAGCGGAACGTGCGAACTTAACCGCTGCACCACCGGGCCGGCCCCTAGTATGGATATTTTAACCATGTTTATTCTTCCAATCCATGTGCATGGAGTATCTTTCCATTTCTTTGTGTCATCATCGATTGCTTTCAGTAATGTGTTATAGTTTTTATTGTATAGGTCTTTCACCTCCTTAGTTAAGTTTATTCCTAGATATTTTATTCTTTTTGTTGCAATTGTAAATGGGATTGTATTCTTGAGTTCTCTTTCTGTTAGTTCGTTATTAGAGTATAGAAATGCAACTTTTTTTGTAAGTTGATTTTGTATCCTGCAACTTTGCTGTAGTTGTTGATTATTTCTAATAGTTTTCTTTTTTTTTTTTTTTTTAAAGATTTTATTTTTCTCCCCAAAGCCCCCTGGTACATAGTGGTATATTCTTTGTTGTGGGTCCTTCTAGTTGTGGCATGTGGGACGCTGCCTCAGCGTGGTTTGATGAGCAGTGCCATGTCTGCGCCCAGGATTCAAACCAACGAAACACTGGGCCGCCTGCAGCAGAGTGCACGAACTTAACCACTCAGCCACGGGGCCAGCCCCATTATTTCTAATAGTTTTCTGATGGATTCTTTAGGGTTTTCTATATATAAAATCATGTTGTCTGAAACAGCAAGAGTTTCACTTCTTCCTTGCCAATTTGGATACCTTTTATTTATTTTTCTTGCCTAATTACTCTGGCCAAAACCTCCAATACTATGTTGAATAAGAGTGGTGAGAGTGAGCACCCTTGTCTTGTTCCTGTTCTCAGAGGGATGGCTTTCAGTTTTTCCCCATTGAGTATGATGTTGGCTGTGGGTTTGTCATATATGGTCTTTATTAGGTTAAGGTACTTTCCTTTTATACCCATTTTATTGAGAGTTTTTATTGTAAATGGAAGTTGGATCTTGTCAATGCTTTCTCTGCATCTATTGAGATGATCATGTGTTTTTTATTCTTCATTTTGTTAATGTGGTGCATCACATTGATTGATTTGCAGGTGTTGAACCATCCATGTGTCCCTAGTGTAAATCCCACTTGATCATGGTGTATTATCCTTTTAGTGTATTGCTGTATTTGGTTTACCAATATTTTGTTGAGGATTTTTGCATCTGTGTTCATCAGCAATATTGGCCTCTAATTTTCCTTCTTTGTGTTGTACTTGTCTGGCTTTGGGATCAGGGTGATGTTGGCCTCGTAAAATGTGTTAGGAATTGTTCCATCTTCTTCAATTTTTTGGAATAGTTTGAGAAGGATGGGTGTTAAATCTTCTTTGAATGTTTGGTAGAATTCTCTAGAGAAACGATCTGGTCCTGGACTTTTATCTTTGGGGAATTTTTTGATTACTGTTTCAATCTCTTGTGATTGGTCTGTTCAGATTCTCTGTTTCTTCTTGATTGAGTTTTGGGAGGTTGTATGAGTCTAAGAATTTATCCGTTTCTTCTAGATTGTCCAATTTGTTGGCGTATTTTTTTATAGTATTCTTGTATAATCCTTTGTATTTTTGTGTTATCTGTTGTAATTTTTCCTCTTTCATTTCTAATTTTATTTAATTAAGGCTTCTCTCTTTTTTTCTTAGTGAGTCTGGCTAAGGGCTTGTCAATTTTGTTCATCTTCTCAAAGAACCAGCTCTTAGTTTCATTGATCCTTTCTACTGTATTTTTGGTTTCAATTTCATTCATTTCTGCTCTAATTTTTATTATTCTCCGCCTTCTGCTGACTTTGACTTTGTTTATTCTTCTTTTTCTAATTCTGTTAGGTGTAGTTTAAGATGCTTATTTGAGATTTTTCCATTTTGCTAAGGTAGGCCTATATTGCTGTGAATTTCCCTCTTTGGACTGCTTTTGCTGAATCTCATATGATTGGTATGGTGTATTTTCATTTTCATTTGTCTCCAGATATTTTTTGATTTCTCCTTTCATTTCTTCAATGATCCATTTATTGTTCAGTAGCATGTCATTTAGTCTCCACAACTTTGTCCCTTTCCCAGCTTTTTTCTTGTAGTTGATTTCTAGTTTCATAGCATTATAGTTGGAAAAGATGCTTGATATGATTTCAATCTTCTTAAATTTATTGAGGCTTGCCTTGTTTCCCAACATATGGTCTGTCTTTGAGAGCGTTCCATGTGCACTTGGGAAGAATGTGTATTCTGCTGTTTTTGGATAGAGTGTTCTATATATATTAAGTCCATCTGGTCTAGTTTTTCTTTTAGTTCCAGTATTTCCTCGTTGACTTTGTCTGGATGATCCATCCGTTGAAATAAGTGGGGTGTTAAGATCCCCTACTAGTATTCTGTTGCTGTTAATATCTCCTTTTAGGTCAGTTAATAGTTGCTTTATGTACTTTGGTGCTCCTGTGTTAGGTGCAAATATATTTATAAGTGTTATGTCCTCTTGGTGGAGTGTCCCTTTTATCATTATATACTGTCCCTCTTTGTCTCTCATTGCTTTTTCTATTTTGAATTCTAGTTTTTCTGATATAAGTATGGCAATACCTGCTTTCTTTTGTTTGCTCTTAGCTTGGAGTATCATCTTTCATCCCTTCACTCTAAACCTGTGACTGTTTTTAGAGCTGAGATGTGTTCCTGGAGGCAGCATATTATTGGGTCTTTTTTTTTTCAATCAATCCAGCCATTCTGTGTATTTTGATTGGAGAATTCAACCCGTTTACATTTAGAGTGATTGGATGGATAAATGAAGGTGTAATGCTGCCGTTTTATTACTTCTTTTCCAGTTGTTCTATATTTCCCTTGTTTCTTGTCCTGTGTATTTCAGACTGCCAGTTCAGTTTGGTGCGTGTCTATGATGGTTTTCTCAGTTTTCTCTTTATTTATCGTTTGTGTCTCTGTTCTGATTTTTCATTTAGTGGTTACTGTGAGGTCTGTTTAAAAGATCTCATAGATGAGATAGTTCATTTTCTTTTCTTTTTTTTTTTTTAAATTTAATTTTTCCTTTTTCTCCCAAAGCCCCCCAGTACATAGTTGTGTATTTTCAGTTGTGGGTCCTTCTAGTTGTGGCATGTGGGTTGCTGCTGCCTCAGCATGGCCTGATGAGCAGTGCCACGTCTGCACCAAGGATTCGATCCAGTGAAACCCTGGGCCACCGAAACAGAGCATGGGAACCCAACCACTTGACCACAGGGCCGGCCCTGAGATAGCTCATTTTCTAACAGCCTCTTATTTCCTTATTCTAAGCAGGTTCTATCCCTTTACTCTTCCTCATCTAAGTTATTGTTGTCACAACTTATTCTGTTTTGTCTTGTGAGTTTGTGGTTAAAATGAAGTGATTACATTTATTCTTGATGTTTTCCTTCCCTTCATCTTGAATGTTAAAATTGTTTGCTAACCTGTTCTGATAGAGAGTTGCACTTTTCTGATTTTGTCTGCCTATTCATCTTCTTGCTCAAGTCTTTGTAAACCCTTTCTTTTTTTTCAGGTATGAAGGCCTTCTTGAGCACTTCTTGTAGGAGAGGTCTTGTGGTGATAAAGTCCCTTAGCTTTTTTTTATCTGAGAAAGTTTTTATTTGACCATCATATCTGAAAGATATTTTTGTTGGATAGAGTATTCTTGGCTGAAGGTTATTTTCTTTCAGAATTTTGAATATATCATGCCACTCTCTCCTAGCCTGTAAGGTTTCTGCTGAGAGATCTGCTGAATGCCTGATAGGAGTTCCTTTGTAGTTTATTTTCGTCTGCCCTGCTACTCTTAATATTTTTTCTTTGTCATTGACTTTTGCCAGTTTAGTCTTATTTCACTCTCCTCCACCAGCTGAAGGATTTCTGTATTTCTGTCCTCTAAATTGCTAATTCTGTCCTCCATAAATCAGCTCTGTTATTTAAGGACTCCAGATTTTTCTTTGTCTTGTTATTGTGTTTTTCATCTCCAACATTTCTGATTGCTTTTTCTTTATATTTTCAATCTCTTTTGTGAAGAATTCCCTCTGTTCATTAATATTTTTTTTTTGAGGAAGATTAGCTCTGAGCTAACTACTGCCAATCCTCTTCTTTTTGCTGAAGAAGACTGGCCCTGAGCTAATATCCATGTCCATCTTCCTCTGCTTTATATGTGGGACGCCCACCACAGCATGGCTTGCCAAGCAGTGCCATGTCTGCACCCGGGATCCAAACCGGCGAACCCCAGGCCACCAAGAAGAGGAACGTGCACACTTAACTGCTGTGCCACTGGGCCAGACCCCAGTGTTCATTAATTTTATTACTGATTCCATTGAACTGTCTTTCTGACTTCCCTTGTAACTTGTTGAGTTTTTTTACAATAGCTATTTTGAATTCTTTTTCATTTAGATTGTAAATTTCTGTGCCTTCAGCATTGATTTCTGGGTGTTTGTCTTTTTCTTTCTGGTCTGGAGTATTAATATACCTCTTCACAGTATTTGATGGGATGGATTTGCACCTTTGCATGGTGATAATATCTGATCGCAGATTCCACCTGCCACCACTTGTGGGAGGCAGATGCTGTGTATTCTGAGCCCGCCGCAGTCCCTGTCAGCTGTGTCTGTCTGAGCCTGGGCCACTCCTTGGGACCATAGCAGCCCTTTGGACTCTCCCACCAAATGGGAAAGCAATCACACGGGGCTCAGAGCTGCCACCACCTGCTCCAACAGTCCTGCCAAGATGCTTTCTTCCCTTTGGGGCTGCGGTCTAATGTACTATGGGCATTTGCAGCAGCTGGGGACTCATTCACCTGGGCATGCAGATTCACCACTGTCTCCTCCTCGGTCACACCAGCTGTTGTGCTTGGTGGGCAGGACCTCCTCACTGGATCTGAGCTTGGGCCACTCCCTGGAGGCTGCAGCGGCACTGTGGCTCTCCCACCAGACGGGAAAGCGATCATGCAGGGGCTCAGAGCTGCTGCTGCCTGTTCTCACAGTCCTGCCGAGACCCACTCCCCTCTTTGGGGCTGCAGCAGTACTCTGGGTGTTCGCGGCAGCCAGGAACTTATTTGCCCCAGCACACAGATCTGCTGCCATCTCCTCCTAAGTCTCAGTAACTGTTGTGCTTGCTGGGCAGGGCCTCCACACTGGGTCTGAGCCTGGGCCACTCCCTGGGGCCCATGGGTGGCAGCTGCACTGTGGGCTCTTCCACTGGACAGGAAAGCAATCATGCAGGGGCTCAGGGCTGCTGTCACCTGTTCCTGAAGTTGCACCAAGGTGCACTCCCACCCTTGTGGCCACAGTGGTGCTATGGGCCCTCCAGCCAGGAGAGCAGTCACTTGTGTGCACAGGGCGGCTGGGGGGCGCTGGAGAGTGGCCACCTATCTCCACCACCTCCTGGGGGTAGTCTGTCCACCTTCAGATGTATAGCTGTGTGGGTCTCTCAGGCATCCTGTTGTACTGTTTTGGTATCCTCCATTGATCAATGAATATCCATTTAGTTGTAGTTCAAAGAGGGAGAGATAAAGGGAACAGCTCACTCTGCCATGTTGCTGACGTCACTCCTAAAATCTCTTTTAGCTCACATAGCATTTCATTGTCTCTCCAAATCTAACATAATCTAGGAAAATGTTCAGAGTGATTTAAAAAGAACTGAACACTTTGCAAAATTTTTATTATACAATAACTGCTTATGTATGTGAATACATAGTTAAGACCAATGTGTATATATGTGTACTATGCATACATAGTTTAAAAAGCATTTTGTAAAGAAATTTCCATTGTTATTTCCACAGTCTTACAAATACTCAGCATGTGCCTTGTGTCAGTTGGCACATGTCTGTACTGTAGTATAATTCATATTAGACCTTTGTAGCATATCATATCAGTGTTTGAAATGTCAGCCATGATGCAGCCCTTCGTTTCCTCAAAGTTGCACATTCCCACTTGAATACTACACGTTCACATAAAACCTAATTACTGAGTAATATATTTTTAAAGTATTTATTTTTGTGTCACCTTGTATAATGCTACTGCCAAAAAAGACTCAGTCTTCCAACTTAATGAGAAGATTATATATCTCTGAATGACAGGGTTTTTTTCATGTTTTTTTTTTTTTTACCTGATTGTAAAATAAGACAGATACAAAGACTGTAAATAACAAATGTATAGCTTAATGAGTGAAAATAAGGTGAACACATTTGAGACCATCTCTCAGGTTAATACAGTAAATAGGACTTTGTCAGCTACCCTGAAGCTCTTCTGTGTGCCCCATCCTGATCACAACGCCCTCCTTCTCTACAAACGCAACCTCAGGCCTGCTTTTTATAATAATCATGTCCTTGCTTTTCTTTGTAGTTTTATGACCCAACTCTTGATCTCTAGGCACTTAATCATGCTCATTTTTCAAAATTATAGGTCTTTTGAGTATCTTTTAGTTTACAGGTTCTGTCTCCACCCTTTTCTTTTCCTTAGAATTTGTCTATTAAAGAATCTAGCTCTTGACTTGTGAAGTTTCCCTCGATCTGAACTTTCTGGATTGTATACTCATGGTACATATTTCTCTCTCTTTGTCTTATGTGGCAATCAGTAGCTGGATTTTGGAGGCTTAATCGGACTCATGTTTGATCCCTTCAGTAGGACCCTTAGGTGTTGTGCTCTTTCATTAGGGAAGTCAATAATGTCTGGTTGTTTTTCTTTCTCTGATGTTTGCAGTTGTTGACACTTAATACCTCATTCTGTTAATTCATTGGGGATCATGGTGATATTCTAATAATTTCTTCTTCACTTATTAGTTGGATTACTTTTATTAAGACCCACTTCCCATTATATACATTTGGTTACACAAGGGTACGTGAACCATAGTTTAAGATAAGTATATTAACCTGTGTAAATGGGAGATTCTGAGATAGACTTAATTTTGAACAGAACCTCTTGATGCTGAATGGGAGCTTGATAGATCTGGGGAAGTTAATTAATACATTTATTTGATGAATACTTATTGAGTGCTTATTCTGAGCCACACATAATGCTAGCTGTTGGGGTACACTGGTGAGTGGGTCCGTCTAGTGGGGGATTATGGTAATAGCTATGAAGGAGATGTTTCACGGGGACCTGACTGAAATTGGTGGGTTAGGGAAGGCCTCTCTCAAGAAGTATAATTTAACTTGAATCGGGAAGGATGAGTTGAAATTACTCAGGCAAAGAAAGAAAGGAAGGTTTCAGTCAGAGAGGATATTATATATAATGGCCTTTTGCTGGGAAAGAGCTTGGCCTATTGAAAGATCAGAAAAAAAGGCCGATGTAGCTGTAGTATTGTGAGTTAGGGGAGAGGGTTACCTTAAGAGGCACATGGGAACCTAATCACATAGTGAGACCTTATAAATAGTGTTTGATATCTTGAGATTTATTTTAGGTGGAGTATAGAGAATTTTACCCACAGACTTATAGTAGGGTCTGAGCCTATCTAAAATACATCTCTTTAGCATCTGTGCCCCTCCACAGGATGCCTGTTCTGGATGGGTTGGAAAGTAATCATTTCCATTTGTTTCAAGCCTTACATAGCTATCCTGGATGCCATCTATACAAGTGATGTTTGGGTAAAGAAAGTTAGAAAGTTGAAAGGAATCCTAAAAGCTAACCTCTGGCTATGTTCAAAGGTGTCTGGAGAAGCCAATGAAACTCAGATTGCAGAAGCATTGAAGCGGTACAGTGAACGAGCATTCTTTGTCCGGGAAGCTCTGTTTCACCTGTTTAGCCTGACTCATGTGATGGAAAAAACAAAGCCAGAAATTTTAAAGGTAAGAGTAAGAAACTGGATACAGAAATTTTTAAATTCTCTCCCTGGATAGATGATAGTTTTGTGAAGAACATTGGTGAAAATTTGCTTTTAGTCTTTGATTTTTCTTTGTAATGGGATTGATGATGTGTGGTTTTAGTTATCAGCTATAAAGGAGAAAGAACGTAGTTACATAGTGTTATTGAAGTTTTATAGTAGTCTCATTAAACAATGTAAATGCCTTCCTGTTCATATTAACTGCCTAAAACCTATAACCAGTGTGATCTTTTTTCACCAGCTAGTGGCAAATAGAAGTATATGACTGGAATCAGGACACTGCATTGTATATTCACCTTGTATTGCTTCCGTATAGGGTCTTTTTAGAAATACAGTATTGGGGCTGGCCCCCTGGCCGAGCGGTTAAGTTCGCGCGCTCCGCTGCAGGCGGCCCAGGGTTTCGTTGGTTCGAATCCTGGGCGCGGACATGGCACTGCTCATCAAACCACGCTGAGGCAGCGTCCCACATGCCACAACTAGAAGGACCCACAACGAAGAATATACAACTATGTACTGGGGGGCTTTGGGGAGAAAAAGGAAAAAAATTAAAAAAAAATAAAATCTTAAAAAAAAATGAAATATAGTATTGGATTTCCAGAAG
This sequence comes from Equus quagga, assembly GCF_021613505.1. Classification (NCBI taxonomy): domain Eukaryota; kingdom Metazoa; phylum Chordata; class Mammalia; order Perissodactyla; family Equidae; genus Equus; species Equus quagga. The sequence continues at coordinate 6,674,344 of NC_060271.1, read as the reverse complement.
GCACTTTTCCATATCATTGATGAACTTCCTATGCTTTCATAACTAATCTGTATTATTCCTCAATTAAAGTATTTTAACCAAGACAGCTTTTGAAGGCTAAGAAAGGAAGATTCTTAATTTTGTTGATGGCTTAGAGCAGTTATTTGTCAGAATGTGGTCCTTTGTCCACCAGAAGTCTGGAATATTGTTTATTTTAAAAAGTGTAATTGTGAACCCCACCCAAGAAATTTAGATTCTATAGGGCTGGATGAGGTACAGGAATCTGCATTTTAATAACCCCCCAAGATAATCTTTATGCCCATGCAATTTTGAGACCAGTGAGTGTAGGACTTTGTTATGTTTGGTACCTCACTGAGTGGGCACAACAGTCCCAAGAGATAAGTTTTATCTTTTGTTTTACAGATTTTGTGACTGAGGGTCTGTGAGGTTAAGTATCAATGAATGGCAGAACCAGAAATGACTTAACCTCCCAGGTATCTTAAATTTTGAGAACGGGGTGCTTGCATAGGAGCCAGTAATGTTTCAGTCCCTAGGATGTTATCCCCAACACCTGTTACCCTTTCCATACGTACCAGAAGATATTGGCACTTGCTTTCTGCGTTATGTTTTTTAGTTTGGGTTACTGTGAACCTGAGCAGCAAACGACTAGACCTCTAGTCCTGATCTGAAATATTTACTCATTCATTCATTCATTCAGAGAATGATGCAGAGAGAAATGAAAAGAATATAAGCAATTCTCTTAAGGAGTTTTGCTGCAAAGTGGAACAAAGCAAAAAGGTGATACTTGGCTGAGGAAGTAGATTTTTTGTTTGTTTGTTTTTAAAGTATGCTTTTTTGGTGAGGAAAATTGGCCCTGAGCTAACATCTGTTGCCAATCTTCCTCTTTTTTCTCCCCAAAGCCCCACTACATAGTTGTATATTATCCTAGTTGTAGGTCATTCTAGTTCTTCTATGTGGGATGCCACCACAGCGTGGCTTGATGAGCAGTGTGTAGGCCTGCACCCAGGATCTGAACCAGAAAACCACAGACCGCCAAAGTGGAGCACACGAACCTAACCACTTGGCTGCAAGGCCAGCCCAGGTTTTTGGGTGGTTTTGTTTTGTTTTAAGATGGGAGAAAACTTAGCTTGTTTGTATGCTGATAAGAATGGTCCAGTACAGAATAAAAAATTGATGTAGGAGTGAGAAGGGAGAACAGATGAAGCAACGTCCTTGCGTAGATAAGAGGGGAAGGATCTAGCATATAAGTAGAAGGGTTACCTTTAGAGAGGAGCCCAAAAAGATCATTTATGGTAACAGACAGGAAGGCAGCAGATACATGTGTGTGTGCTGGTAAGGGGGGTGCATGTGGTAGTGGGAATCTGAAGTTCTTTTGTGATTGGCTTCAGTTTTCTCGGTATAGTTGGAGCGAGGTCTTCAGCTGATAGTGAGGAATGGGGAGGATTTGTTGGGATTTCAAGGAGAGAAGAAAAAGTGAGAAATAGTTATCTAGGCCAGAGGGAAGTGAATGGATTTTATTGTACTCTAACTGTAGTGCTGTTCTCAAAGAAGTGAATGTTGGAATTTGAAAGTGAAGTGTGCCACTAGTTTACTCTAGTCAAGTCAGTAAGAATTTATTTAGTGCTTAGCATGTAACAGGCACTGTACTAGATCTTGGAAATACAAAGATGAGGTTACCTGAATAGAAAAGATTCATTAGCCTGACAGAAAAATCTCTGGACATGAACAGCTTGATACCTACCTTGACCAGGTGGGCAGGAACTAAATATTGGTGAGTAACTGCTTTGTCCTAGGCTCTTTGCACATGAGGATAAAAAAGATATACTTGGAGCCGGCCCGGTGGCGCAGTGGTTAAGTTCGCACATTCTGCTTCTCAGCAGCCCAGGGTTCGCTGGTTCGAATCCCGGGTGCGGACATGGCACAGCTTGGCCCGCCATGCTGTGGTAGGCGTCCCACATATAAAGTAGAGGAAGATGGGCACGGTTATCAGCTCAGGTCCAGGCTTCCTCAACAAAAAAGAGGAGGACTGGCAGTAGTTAGCTCATGGCTAATCTTCCTCAAAAAAAAAAAAAATATATACTTAAGACATCTTAAAAACTATTATAGATCAACAAAGGTAATGTTGCTATGTGAATAGGGCTTGTATTTATAAGGTGGATTAAGAGAACTAATTCTTTTTCCAGCTTGTGGTTACTGGGATGAGAAACCACCCTATGAATTTGCCAGTGCAACTTGCTGCGAGTGCCTGTGTGTTTAACTTAACCAAGCAGGATCTCGCTGCAGGAATGCCTGTTCGACTCCTGGCTGACGTGACCCATCTGCTGCTCAAAGCCATGGAACATTTCCCCAATCACCAGCAGGTAGACATGTGGGAATTCTCATTCAGATAGTCCTTCTACAGTTCAGTTTAGCAGACCAAGGCTGGCAATTCAAATGCCTTTGACGTCTGTAAAGTAATAAACTTGTGGTATGACTGAGTATAGGACAACAGAGAAGTAGAAAACTAAAGAGTGCGTTCCCTGCTTAAAAGTATTTAAATCCAGATGTTGAAGGAAATAGTGCAAGCCATATAAACTCATCTTCCACCCAGATCTTGAGTTTGTGATGATTTCAGCAAACAGGCATAGAGCATCTGTTCTGGGCTAGGCACTCTCAAGTCCTGGGATACAGAAATGAGTAAGACGTGGGTTTTCTATTTCTAGCAGTGTGGTGGACTGCATAATCTGTCCTGTCCTCAGGATGAAAACTAAAAATGCTGCTTGAATTATATTTTTAACTCTTAAAATTTAGCAGTGAGTTGGCAAGTTAGTAAAAAATACTCAGAGGCCGAACACTAAGTAAAATTGGCAACTCAGATTGGTGAGTGGATCACTAAACCCAGCTTCGCTCATTGAGGTCAGTTGACAAACTAGATGAACTTTAGGCTTTGATTTTCGCGGCCTCTGGATGCCAGGTGGACAGAAGACAAGGCAGGATCCACCCAAAGGTCACCAGAAGGGAGGGAGATTAGCTGGAATTATCCTATTTCTCATCTAATGGAAAAGACAAAAAAAAAAAAATATGCAAGTAAACTTATATGTGTCTAGTGGAAATCAGTCTTTCAACAGTAGGTGGGCAGAATAAATAAGAAATAAGTGGTGTTTCATCAGTGGCTTCTTCCTTTTTTTATAGAGGCTACCCCAGGTTAGAAAATAACAAACCAATATTTTATTCATGATTTTTCTTTTCTCTCTTTGGTTCTTTAGTTACAAAAGAATTGCCTCCTTTCACTTTGCAGTGACCGGATCCTTCAAGATGTTCCATTTAACAGGCAAGTGATAACCCTAGAATTTAAAATGGGGTAAAATCTGTCTTGGCTCATTTCTTCCCAGTTAAATATCTCTGGTGTACAATTAATCAAGTGGATGGGATTGGCATTGCCTTATAGGATGCTAAATCTTCTTCTCTAATTTAGTGCTCTGACATTCATGATACGGATTGGCCCCTGTTTTCATAGCCCTATGCTTGATAATTTATATTGCTTATAGTTTTTAGAATGTCCACTAAATATAGTTTTTAGAATATTGTGGGCCAGAGAAACTGAGGCATACAGAGATTCAGTGTCTTGCCCATAGTTTTTGACCCGTAACTGCAAGGCTAGAAACACACATCTCTCGTTCTAGGTCCAGTGTTCTTTCCTCTGTGTCATACCTTATTCTTATTGTTTATTTGATATTGAATTATAGAAGAAACTTTTTAAGCAGAGGTTAAAGGAGGCCATATAGTTGGATTCCAGTAAGTATAAAGGATTCCCTTGTTTTCTGAGATGTCATGATTTGGGAGCTGAAAAGGTGATTTTTTTCATTTTACTATTTTAAAATAGTTTTTTAATAATGGTATTTCAAAAATAAATTTATATTTTATGTTGTAATGAAAAGTATATTTCTCAAGCAGAAATTTTACTGTGATCTGCTTTTATTTGGCTAACAGTGCACTGTTATCTGACCTGGTTGAGGAATGAGGTGTTTCATCTACTTTTTGAAATAAATAGTTTGGATAAAAATACAACTACGTATATCTCATGTAGATTACTAATTTTATTTTATGAATATTGAGCATCTGTACTGATCACATGAAGTCATAGGTAGGAAAGATATAGTCACTCCCCTTAAGAAAATTGTAAACTAGCCCAGGGGTTAGCAAACTTTTCCTTAAAGCACAAGATAATAAGTATTTTAGGCTTATGAGTCATAGAGTCTCTGTTGCAACTACTTAACTCTGTCGTTGTACCTCTGAAGCAGCACAATATATGAACAAATGGGGTAAGTATGTTCCAATAAAGCTTTAGAAAACAGACAGCCGGGCCCACAGCTATAACGTCACTGTGAGTGGGCTGTGGTTTGCCAATGCACCGTGAAGAATTGAGCTTCTCTGTGGTCAGAGACTGTGATTGGTTAATCTCTTTATCTCTAGTGCTTAAATGGATGTTGGATGGATGGATGCATGAATGAATGAATGAGTAAATAGAAGACAGAATTTCTGATAATAGAGGATGGCAGAATGCATTGGGCCCCCAGGTGAGGAGGGAAAGATTCCATCTGATTGGTGATCATTAAAGATTTCATGTTAGTGATGGCATTTGAGATAATAAAGGTAACAACTAACGTGTGTGAACCACTTGCTATTGCCAGGCACTGTGCTAAGTGCTTTACATATGCTAATTCCATTCTTACAACTGTCCTTTGAAATTGTTGCTCTTGTAATCTTCATTTTACAGATGAGGAAACAGAGGCACAGATTTAGTAACTTGCTCAAGGTGAGAAGATAGTAAGTAGTAGAATTTAGATTTAAATCCAGAGTGGCTCCAGAGCCTCTACTTTTTACGTCCATGCTGTATTCCTTCAAAGATGAGAACTGGTTGAGCTGATTGTTTTACGTTGTGGGAAATGCATGAATGAGGCATAGAGGAAGTCAAGAAGTCAATAATAATACTAGTAAAACTTAACCTGTGTCAAAGGCTTGGTATGTGCCAAGTTCTATACTAAGTCTAAGCTTTGTATGTGATATCATTTAATCCTCACAACAATCCTATGGAATAGATCTTGTTATTTTACAGATGAGAAAACTGAAATTTGGAGAGATTAAGGAACTTGCCCAGGGTCCCAAAGTTAGTAAGTGATAGAGGTGATGTTTGAATCCAGGCTGACTCCAAAGTGTGTGATGTTCTTAACGACTTCACTGCATTGCCTCACGTGATAAAATAATTTATTTTATTATTACCATTAGCATTAGGTAGAACTAGAATTCAAACCCCAAATTCAAACAACTTCAGAATCTGTGCCCTTAACTGCCAGGCTATATTACCTCATGATTGTGGGCATGTTTCGGGACTAATGAGCAGTCCACTTTGCAGTAATCATAGAGTAGGCAGGAAAAAAGATTTGAGTGTATGGGTCCATTGCTAGAGTCTTAAAATGCTGTGAGTAGAGGAGTGACATCATACCTGAGTCCTCTGACAGATTTATTTATTACCAACGTGTTTGCACAAATGAAGGGAAACAATAGAGGCAGAGAAGCCCGTTAGGAATCTACTGTGGCATGCCAGTAATGGGCTTGCTCAGAGATGGCTTTGGGAAGAGAAAGGAAGTAACAGTACATCTGAGGGAAGTTGCAGAGGAATAATTTACATCAATATAATCATTCAGCCAACATGTATTAAACACTATTTGTGGAGCCGGCCTGGTGGCACAGTGGTTAAGTGCGCACGCTCTGCTTCAGCAACCCGGGGTTCGCTGATTCGGATCCCGGGTGCGGACATGGCACTGCTTGGCAAGCTATGCTGTGGCAGGTGTCCCACATATAAAGTAGAGGAAGATGGGCATGGATATTAGCTCAGGGCCAGTCTTGCTCAGCAGAAAGAGGAGAATTGGCAGCAGATGTTAGCTCAGGGCTAATCTTCCTTAAAGAAACAAAACAGGCAAACAAAAAACACTATTTGTGTGTAAAGCTCTATATTGGGTTCTTGGTGTAAAGGGCTAAACAAGATATGATCCCTTCCCTCACTGGCCAATAGGGGATTCAGGTGAGTCTTAGCTAATCGCAGCTCTCTGAGTTGCAAACACACGCTAAAGAGCAGTGAGAAGACAATGATAAACTTGTCAAGGAAAGCTTCTCAAAGGAAGTGTTATTTGAGCCAAGTCTTGAAAGATGAAATTATGGGTAAGATAATCAGATATATTCCTTGGTGTTGTCCTTAATTTCTCTCCTTATCTCACACCCCACATTCAGTCTTTTGGCAAATCCAGCTCTATCTTCAAATATATCCAGAATTCGACAGTTTCTCTTCACTTCCACTTCTACCACTTGGGCTAGACTAAAAGTGATTTCCCTGCTGAATTATTGTGGTAGCCTCTGAACTGCTCTCCTTGCTTCTGTCTTTGCCCTCCTGAAGTTTATTCTAAACACAGCTGGTAGAATAATCCTATTAAAAACATGTCAGTTCTTGTCATATCTGTGCTCAAAATCCTTCCATGGCTTTCTGTCTCATTCAGGGTAAAAGCTAATTCTTTACTAAGACTCTGTGATCTGGATCCCCTGTTACCTCTGACCTCATCTCTTAGTGCTGCTCCTTCCCTTGTTCTCTCTGCTCTGGCTGCACTGGCCTCCATGCTTGTCTCAAAACCTCCAGGCACACTCCCACTTAGGGGTTGTTATGTTTCCCATTCCCTCTGCCTAGAATGCTTTTCCCCTAAGATATCCACATGGCTGGCTTCTTTCTTCCTCAAAAGTTTCAGTGAGGCCTTCCCTAGTTACCTTACATAAAATTTCACCATTTCATATCCTCTCTTTTCCTGCTTTATTTTTTTCTCTCTAGCACACGTCAGTACCTAATCATATCATACATTTTACTTATTTATACAATTTATTATCTGTCTTCCCCACTAGAGAATACACTGTATGAGAGCAGAAATATTTTTCTGTCTTGTTCGCTACTCTGTCTCCAGCACCAAGAACAGTATCTGGCACAAAGCATGGGCTCAGTAAATGTTTGTGAGTGATGAATCTTCCCATTGTGCCAGGTACTGTGAGGAGCCCAGAAAATAATCAATTATTACTATAGTATAAAAATCGCTATAGTGGGGCCGGCCCTGTGGCCAAGTGGTTAAGTTCGCATGCTCCACTTCGGCGGCCCAGGGTTTCGCTTGTTTGAATCCTGGGCGCGGACGTGGCACCGCTCATCAGGCCACGCTGAGGCAGCATCCCACATGCTACAACTAGAAGGACCCACAACTGAAAATACACAACTATATACCTGGGGGCTTTGGGGAGCAAAAGAAAAAATATAATCTTTAAAAATCACTATAGAATAGAAATATAGACTAAAAATGTTGTAATTCTAGAAGATGAATGCCAGATAGTTTTGACCATGGTTTCCAAACTTGTTTCTTTACAAAGTGTTGTCAGAATTAATAATGAGGTACCATCTCCAAAACACTAAGTGTCATTTTTATTTTCTATCAGTTAAGAGGAATTTTCCTTTTCCTTCTCACTCACCTAAATTGTAGCATCAATTGCCAGCTGGAGTTCTGAAACTGTACCTGGGCCTCCAGGATTAATTTATGAAACCCTTTGTGTGTTTTCAGATTTGAGGCAGCCAAGCTTGTCATGCAGTGGCTCTGCAACCATGAGGATCAAAACATGCAGAGGATGGCAGTTGCTATCATTTCCATCCTGGCTGCCAAGGTACCTGAACTTTCGTTGAATAATTTTCAGTAGGCAGCTGTTTCTCATTCTAGTTACTGTTTTTCCCAAAATCTGTTTGCCAGAAATGTCTGTAAGCCTCTCTGCCAGCCTGCTTATTCAAGCTGCATTCACTATTGCAGAATTCCAAGTCGATCAGAGATCGTAGTCTTTGTGACTGTAAGTGGTGTTAGCTCACACTAGTGAGTCTTTGGGCATTTACTTTGTCTTCTGCTCACTTGCAGCTTTCTACAGAACAAACTGCACAGCTTGGTGCTGAGCTCTTCATTGTCAGAGTAAGTCTGTTGTCTCCTCCATGCAGACCACTAGACAGTTTTCATTTTATTGTTTTCAGGCAGCGTTGTGTATCTTCTGACATTTTATATTAAAAAAAATTATTTTTGTTACTTCTAAATGAGTGTATTCATTTCTTTTCATAGAGACAGCTTTACTCCTTATTGGAAATGGAAAGATCCCTGAACTAGGAGTCAGATGACCTAGGATCTAGCTTGTAAACTCAATTTGTGAATTTAGACAAATTGCCTGAACCATTGGGGCCTAAATAAGCCTTAAGATCCTATCTAGTTCTAAAATTCTGTGATTTTGTTATTTATAAAGAAAATGTAGAGACACTGTTATAGGCATAAGATTGTACTAGATGCTTTTGGGAAGAAGAAGATTTAGCTGATGTATGATTTTGCTTGCTTACACTTAGTTGTGGAAATAATATAATGAACAGTGAAAAGTTAAGATGCTTTAAAGAGAATAAATATTAACAGTGTCTTGGAGAGGACTGGAGGCAAAAAGTCCACTTAGGAGTGAGCTTGCTGTTACAATCCTGGCATGGCATGTTTTAACAATAATATAGTAGATGGAAAAGTCAAAGGAGAGACTCCCTTTTTCTATGACTTACAAATCATGTATGTAATGAGAGAGTAAGTCATTCATTTGATAAATATGTATGGAGTATCAACAGGTACCTACCACCTTACTGGTGGTTAGGGATTCACTGAATTGTATCTATAATTCCTGTCCATAAGAAATTCACAGTATGGTAGAGAAAATAGCTGTATAGACAATTTAATACAATCTAATAAGTATAATAATATAGATATGAATAAAAAAAGTAATGTAAAGAGAGATGGCTCTGGTGGTGTAATGAAAAGAGTAGTAATTCTGGAGTCAACATATCTGGGTTTATTCCGAATTCTGTCACTTACTAGCTGTGTAATTTGAGGCAAGTCAATAAATTTTCTTAGGGGTGATAAAAAATACTTCATACAGGGGCCTGCCTGGTGGCGTAGCAGTTAGGTTTGCACACTCTGCTTCGGTGGCCTGGGGTTCACAGGTTCAGGTCCTGAGTGCAGACCTGTACACCACTCATCAGGCCATGCTGTGGCAGCATCCCACATACAAAAAATAGAGGAAGATTGGCAACAGATGTTAGCTCAGGGCCAATCTTCCTCACCAAAAAAAAAAAAAAAAGGAAAGAAAGAAAGAAAAGAATAGAAAAAATACTTTATGCAGTTATTGTGAAGACTAAATGAAAAGGAAAACAAGATTAATTAAAGGAATATATACTAAGTGCCTAACACAAAATACAATATATGTTAGATTAGTAGAGAAGGATGCTGATTTTTACTATTTTCAGGAATGACATTTTAATTTTAAATATGACTTTTTATTGCTATACATGTGTTTCAGTAATTTGGGCTGGAGATATATTCAAAGATTTTAAGAAAGTAGTCCACTCATGCTTTGGGGGAAAATTAAGCTTGGTTTAAGCAGGAATTAGTAGTAGTAATAATGATGTTGATAGCTGCCTTTTTTTTTTTTTAGTTCGTAATTATCACCTGCAATTTACAGATGAGCAAACAAGAATTCAATTGGCAAACAAGGTTGCGAAGTTAGTCAGATGTAGAGTTTCTATTTAAACTCGAGTACCTTGATTCTAGCGCTGCACAATCTTAGCCACTATACTGTTAAGTTACATAATTGCACCTAGATGTTTGTGTTCCCTAAAAATTTTTTCCTGAATTCTATATATCTTTAAGTAATAGTGTTTATTAATGTTTGCTTCTGTATGTTTTAGTAGAGCTCCCTTTTACCCCCAGAAGTGTAATCTAAAAATGGAATTATGGATGCCTTATGTAGGTCTTAAAACATTTATCTTTCAAACTTAAATTTCTTAGTTTAAAGCTAAGAGAGAAATAATTTACAAATGGAATTTCAAAGCTGTTATCTTATTTAAATCCAATATAGACTTAAATTCTCTAACTATTGTATGTAGTTTGTCCTTTCTTTTTTTCTTAAGGAAAACTTGGAGTTAGATAGAACTGGGTCTTTCAGTTCTTACTTTCTCTTACTCAGCTAACCGTGATCAAATTACTTAATATTTCTTAGACTCAATTTCCTCTCCTGAAAAATGGGGATAACATTACTACAATATAGGAAATAATTTGCTGATGGTTAATAAATATTAGCTTCTTTCTCCTTTTCCCCCTCCACTATTTTCATCCCAGGATCTGAAATGAGTGTATGTTATGACCAATTGGGTAAGATAGTTGGTCCTAAGCTTTATCATTTTGTTGTTCACTTTATGTACAGGCAATTAGATTATAGGTATTATCAGAATAATATAGAAATATTTATGAAGATCTTATACTTTTTTCTCGTTGAAGGAAAAGTCTGATCCAAGAGACTGTTTGTTGTACTTATGAAAAACATTTTATAGGGAATGTTTTAAGCCATGAGACTAATCTTCATGGACTTATGGTTATTACCACTAATTGCAATAACAATTCAATAAAGAGAAATTAATTCTATTTTCCTTCTTTCAGCAACTTCTTCAAATAGTGAAGCAGAAAACCAATCAAAATTCAGTGGACACTACTTTGAAGTTTACTTTGAGTGCACTTTGGAACCTCACAGATGAATCGCCAACCACATGCAGACACTTTATTGAAAACCAAGGGTTAGAACTCTTCATGAGGGTTCTAGAGGTTAGAATGGGAATTTAGCCGACAGCTTTGACGTTGGTTGATTTAAGCATTGATTTATTATATTTGGTTCTTTAGATAGTTACAGGTTTCTCTTTCCTTTTACAGTCTTTCCCAACTGAGTCATCCATCCAGCAGAAAGTCCTAGGACTTTTGGTAAGATATAAGCATTTCCTGCTAAATTCTAAGCTGTAATTATTTTCCATCTGAGGTAATACATTGAAAGTTGATACTCTATTTATAAACACTTAATGACATTAGAAAGTATATATAATATAATTAAGTGAAAAAGCAGACTATAAAACTAAATATGCGTATTAAGATTTTCACCACATTAAAAGGAAAAATACAAATTACACACTTTTCTTTTTATTTTTTGGTATAGCACAAAGCTTCACCGTGAGCATGTTTTATTTTTATAATCAGAAAAAACAGATCTTATTTAAAAATATTGCCAACAAGGGTTCTTAGATGCTATGTTTGGTAATTAACGATTACTGCTTAAAGGACTGCTTAACAAATAAGATATTCTGTAAAGATATTGGATATAGATTAAAATGAGCTCTCTAGGATTTTGAGTCAAAGGTGAGGGATTAAATGTTTTTATCACCTTTAATCACTGCAACACGCAAAGTACCTACTTGATAAAAGCCATTTTAGAACAGACCTCAGCTCTTGAGGAATGAGATCATAGGAGGCGTAGATTAGCTTAGTGAGTAAAAAGAATGTAGATTAATGTTTGTTCTCCGGATGCAAGAGCATGAGATACTGAGCAGTGAGAGATGGATTTGGGGAAGGCTGAGGGCTGGCATTTAAGGAGGATCTGTCTATTCGCTATAGCTTTAGTTGTCTAAAGTAGAAAATGTAAAAAGACCTAAATGCCGAGTAATAGGGAAGTATTAAATAAATTATAGTATTTGATTGTTTTATTCCGAGTTCATAGGATTTTAGATACAGAAGTTGGCTGAAGTCTTCGGAAGAGGAAAAAGGGAAATTATTTTAAGGATTCAGAGAGATCTCATAGGGCTTTAAAATCTTTTTGTTCTAAATTTTAAAAAGGATACATGTTTACTATAACTAGTGAAATAGTGCAAAAATGTATTTAAAAAGTTTAAAACTCTGTCCCCAACCTTCCATCGTGTTCATCTCCATGAGGTAATTAATACAACCTCATATGCTCCCTTCCATATTTTTCTCCATTACTCTGATTGAATTTTTTTCGATAATTTAGTTTGAGATATTGACTGATTTAATTTTTTGTGGTCAGAGAACATAGTTTGTTTTATGTAAGTCCTTTGAAATTTATTGGGACTCGTGTTGTGTTTGTGGCCTGGAATATGGTCTGTCCTGGTCGATGTCCCATGTGTACTTGAGGAGAATGTGTAATCTGCTGCTGTTCGATTCTGCAAATGTTCCGTGTTCTGTCAGTGTCAGTCAGGTCTAGTTGGTTGATATTGTTCAAGTCTACCATATTCTTACTGATTTTCTGCCTACTTGCTCTAGCGATTATCTATAGGGGTTTAAAAATCTCCAAATATAATTGTGGATTTGTCTGTTTCTCCTTACAGTTCTATCAATTTTTGCCTCATGTGTTTTAAAGCTCTGTGAAAAAAAAGCTCTATTATTAGGTTCAATAACAAAATTGTTATGCCTTCTTGATTAATTGATCCCTTTCTCATTATGACATGACCTTCATCTCTGGTGATATCCTTTACTTTGAAATCTCCTTTGTCTCCTCTTACTATAACCATTCCAGCTTTCTTTTGCCTAATGTTAACATGGTTTATATTTTTCCATCCTTTTACTTTTAACCTATATTTGTCTTTGTATTTAAAGTGTGTTTCTTGTAGACAGCATATACTTTGCATCCTACTTTTTTATCCAATCCTGATAATCTTTGCTTTTTATTTGAGCTATTTGGATCATTTATTTATTTGTTTATTTATTTTATTTTATTATTATTATTTTTTAAGATTTTATTTTTCCTTTTTCTCCCCAAAGCCCCCCGGTACATAGTTGTGTATTTTTAGTTGTGGGTCCTTCTAGCTGTGGCATGTGGGACGCCGCCTCAGCATGGCCTGATGAGCGGTGCCATGTCCGCGCCCAGGATCCGAACCAGCGAAACCCTGGGGCCGCTGAAGCAGAGCACACGAACTTAACCACTCGGCCACGGGGCCGGCCCCTGGCGTTTGTTTTCTGTTTGTCCCGTCTCTTCTTTGTTTTTTCTTCCTTCTTTTGGTTAAGTATTTTTTTATGATTCCATTTGATCTCCTTTCTTGGCTTATTAGATATTCCTCTTTCCTTTGTTGTGTTAATTATTTCTTTGAGTTTATAGTATACATCTTTAATCACAATTTACCTTTAAGTGATTTTATGCAATTTCATATATAGTGTAGGAAGCTTACAGTAATAGACTTCCATTTCTGATCTTCCTTGTTTTATGCTATTGTTGTCATGCACTTTACTTTTACATACGTTATAAACCACACATTGTTATTTTTATTTAAAATCTTGATTATCTTTCAAGGAGATTTAAATAATTTTTAAAATCTTATATGTTTACCAAGTAGCTGCTATTTTTGAGGCTCTTCTTTCCTTCGTGTAGATCTAGATTTCCATTTGGTTTCATTTTCCTTCTGCCTAAAAGGCATCCTTTGAAGCTTTGTATAGTGTGGGTCTGCTGATGATGAAATCTTCAGCTTTTATATGTCTGCAAACACCTTTTTTTTAAGGAAGATTACCCCTGACCTAACAACCACCCCCAATCCTCCTCTTTTTTTTGCTGAGGAAGATTGGCTCTGAGCTAACATCTGTGCCCATCTTCCTCCACTTTATATGTGGGATGCCTGTCACAGCATGGCCCAATAAGCGATGCATAGGTCTGAGCCCAGGATCTGAACAGGTGAACCCAGGGCCACCAAAGCAGAGCATGTGAACTTAACTGCTATGCCACTGCGCAGGCCCCTGCAAACATCTTTATTTAACCTTTTTGTTTGAAAAATATTTTTGCCAGGTAGAGAATTCAAAGTTGACAGTACTTTAAAGATGTTGATTAGCTTTTTTCTGACTTGCATCTTTCCAACGAGAAATCTGATGTCATCATTATCTTTATTCCTTTGTATATGCATGATTTTTTTTCCCCTGTCTACTTTTAAGATTTAAGATTAGCAACAATTTTCAGTAATTTGGTTATGATGTGTCTTGCTGTAATTTACTTAATGTTCCCTGTATTTGGGATTCATTGAGCTTCTTGGATCTATAGGTGTATAATTTTCAAGTTTGAAAAGTTTTTGGCCATTATTTCTTCAAAAAAAATTTTTTTGCACCGCTCCTCCTGCCCCCAACCCATTGGAGTCCTTTGGAGACACTAATTTCTCATATGTTAAGTTGCTTGAAATTGTCCCACAGCTAACTGGTGGTCTTTTAATTTTCTTTATTCTTGTTTTATGTATGTTTCAGTTTGGATGATTTCCATTGTTATGCCTTCTAATTCAGTAATTGTTTCTTCTGCAGTGTCTAATCTGCTGTTAACCCCATCTAGTGTATTTTTCATTCTAGATATTGTCATTTTCTTCTCTAGAAGTTCAGTTTGGGTTTGTTTTTTATGTCTTCCATGTTTCTACTTAACTTTTTGGACATATGAAATATATTTTTAATAACTGTTTTACTGTCCTCTGCTAATTTTAATGTCTGTGTCAGTTCTGGGTCAATTTCAAATGATTGATTATTCTCCTCATTTTGAGTTGTGTTTTCCTGCCACTTTGTATCCCTGGTAGTTTTTGATTGGATGCCAGATATTGTGAATTTTACTTTGTTGGATGCTGGATATTTTTGTTCTCCCATAAAATATTCTTAAGCTTTGTCCTGGGATGTAATTAACTTTTAAACACTTTGATCATTTTGGATCCTGCTTTTATGATTTATTAGGAGGGTTCAGAGCAGTGCTCAGGCTAGGGCTAATTATTCTGTACTACTGAGACAAGACCTTCCTGAGTCCTCCACACAGTACCCTGAGAATGAAGAGTTTTTCCAGACTGGATGATGGGAACAAGCACTATTCCTGGCCCTGGGTGAGTGCCGGGAGCTGCTCTCTACTCTGTTTTGATGGTTCTTTTTCTGCCCTCAAATACTTCCCTCACAGCCGTGCTCTGATTGGTGCTCTGCTGCGTCGAGTGGCACTCTCTGCAGCTGACTGGATTCTCCCTCTGGGCAGTGCTCTTCTCTCTGCTCTTCTGTCCTGTGAATTGCCTTGGGCTCCCTGGACTCTCAGCTCCATCTCTTCAGCTCTATGAGTCTGCACTGGGCTCTGCTTCAGTTCTGTATCTTTGTGCCGCAGCCTAGAAATCCTCTCAAGGCAATGTCTCACCTGTTTGTTTTCCATCTTTAAAGGTTACTGTCCTTTATTACCTAATGTCCAGTGCCTTGAAAACTGTTGTTTCACGTTTGTGTTTTTTTCAGTTCTTTCACAGAGGAGAGTAAATCTGGCCCCTTTTACACCATCTTTGCCAGAAGCAGGAGTCCTCATCAATCTTCCATTAAATAGGTTTAAAAATGAGAAATTTGTCTTTTATATTTATCCGCATATTTCCCATATTACTCAGTTTTTGTTTGTTTGTTTGTTTTTTACTTTTTATTAAGATCATGATCATTTACAACCTTGTGAAATTTCAGTTGTACATTATTGTTTGTCAGTCATGTTGTGGGTGCACCACTTCACCCTTTGTGCCCACCCCCCACCCCACCTTTCCCCTGGTAACTGCTAATCTGTTCTCTTTGTCTACATGTTTAACTTCCATTTATGAGTGGAGTCATGTAGAGATTGTCTTTCTCTATCTGGCTTATTTCACTTAATGTAATACCCTCAAGGTCCATCCATGTTGTTGTGAATGGGACGATTTTATCCTCTTTTATGTCTGAGTAGTATTCCATTGTACGTATATACCATATCTTCTTTATCCAGTCATCTGTTGATGGGCACTTAGGTTGCTTCCGCGTCTTGGCTATTGTAAATAATGCTGCAATGAACATAGGGGTGCATGGGACTTTTGGAATTGCTGATTTCACGTTCTTTAGATAGATACCCAGTAGTCGGATGGCTGGGTTGTATGGTATTTCAATTTTTAATTTTTTGAGAAATCTCAATACTGTTTTCCATAGTGGCTGCACCAACCATATTATATCAGTTTTTCAAAAATTTCTTTAGGGGCCGGCCTGGTGGCACAGTGGTTAAGTGCGCTTGTTCCACTTTGGCAACCCAGGGTTCACTGGTTCAGATCCCAGGTGCAGACATGGCACTGCTTGCCAAGCTGTGCTGTGGCTGGCATCCCACGTATAAAATATAGGAAGATGGGCATGGATGTTAGCTCAGGGCCAGTCTTCCTCAGCAAAAAGAGGAGGATTGGCAGCAGATGTTAGCTCAGGGCTAATCTTCCTCAAAAAAAACAATTTTATTTTAGTGTAGGTATGCTGGTGATGAATTTTCATTCGGTTTTGTTTGTGTGAAAAAGTCTTTTATTTCGCTTTCATTTTCAAAAGGTAAATTGTTTCAGGCTATTGATGTCTAACTGGGCATTTTTTTCTCTTGAGTTTTTGGGTTTATAATTTTCATCAAATTTGGAAAAATTTTGGCCATTATTTCTTCAAATATTTTTTCTTCTTTTTTTAAAAATTTTTTGATGACGATTAGCCCTGAGCTAACATCTGCCACCAACCCTCCTCTTTTTGCTAAGGAGAACTGGCCCTGAGCTAACATCCATGCCCATCTTCCTCTACTTTATAGGTGGGACACCTGCCACAGCATGGCTTGACAAGCAGTGCATACATTCACACCCAGGATCCAAACCAGTGAACCCCAGGCTGCTGAAGCAGAACGTGTGAACTTAGCCGCTGTGCCACTGGGCCGGCCCCCCAAAATTTTTTTCTGTACCCTCTCTCATGTCCTCTCTTACTGAGATTTCAATTACAAATATCTTAGATTGCTTGATATTGTCTCACATGTCACAGAAGTACCTGTTGACTTTTTTCCCAGTTTTTCTCTTCTTTCTTTCTGTGCTTTTGACTTGGATGTTTTCTGTTGCTATGTTTTTTAGTTCACTGATTTTTTTCCTGCTGCATCTCATTTGCTGTTAATCTCATCCAGTATATTTTTTTAAAAATTGGCCCCGAGCTAACATCTGTTGCAAATCTTCTTTTCTTTCTCTTTTCTTCTTCTCCCCAAAGCCCTCAGGTACATAGTTGTATATTCTAGTTGTAGGTCCTTCTGGCTCCGCTATGTGGGACGCTGCCTCAGCATGGCCTGATGAGCAGTGCTAGGTCCCCACCCTGGATCTGAGCCGGTGAAACCCTGGGCCGCTGAAGCAGAGCACATGAACTTATCCACTCAGCCATGGGGCCGGCCCCTCATCCAGTATATTTTTCATTTCAGATATATATATGTTTTTTCTATTTCTAGAAGTTACATTTAGATCTTTTTTTTTATCTTCATTTTTCTCCTTCTGGTATTTTCCTTTCAACTTGAATCATATTTATAACATTTATAGTAGCTGTTTTAGGTCCATGTCTGCTAATTCTGTTATCTCTGTCATTTCTATTCATTGATTTTTCTCCTGATTGTGGGTCATGTTTTTTCCTGATCTTTGTATGCTTGGTAACTATTTTTTTTTGCAGGGTAAGATTGGCCCTGAGCTAACATCTGTTGCCACCTTCCCATTTTCTTTTTCCCCTCCCCAAAGCCCCACTACATGGTTGTATATCCTAGTTGTAAGTTGTTCTGGTTTTTCTATGTGAGCTGCCGCCACAGCATGGCAACTGACAGATGGGTGGTGTGGTTCTGCACCCAGGAAGTGAACCTGGGCTGCTGAAGTGGTGAGCGTGGAACTTTAACCGCTGGACCATCAGGGCTTGCTCTGTATGCCTGGTAAATTTTGATTGGATGACAGTCATTGTGAAATTTACATTGCTAATTGCTGGATTTTATTGTTTTCCTTTAAAGAATCTTGGATTTTGTCTGACATGCAGTTAAGTTACTTGCAGATCAAGTTATTCCTTTCAAAGGTTATTTATCTACTTTGTTAGAATGGTTCAGATCAGTCTTTACCCTATGGCTGATATATGATTTAACCCTACTACTGTCCAATGTTTTGTTTATTATGAGATCTCTTCACTCTGGCTGATGGGAATGTGAACTATTCCTAACCGTGTGTGGCTTTGGGATTGGTTCATGCACTGCTTTCTGGTGATTCTTTCCCTAGCCTCATGGAGTTTCACCCCATATCAATACTCAACCAAAGATTTGAAGGCATCCCTCTGCAGGTGTCTTTCACTCTTTTTCTCTCTCTCTCAAGCTTTTTCCATTTCAGTACTCTGTTCTACAAATGTTTGCTGCCTTGGCCACCCTGAACTCTGATCTCTGTCTCTTCAACTCAGCAAAACTGCCAGATTCTTTCTCTTTAGATTTCCTTTACATACACAGCAATCTGGAAACTGCCCCATTTGAATACCTTCTCTCAGGGATCACATTCCTGTATAGCCTATTATCCACTGTCTGAAAATAGTTCTCTCATATATTTTGTCTGGTTTTCTGGTAACTTGTTTAGGGCAGGAAAGAATGGCCATAATTCTTTTGATGTTCTATTTTGTTCTATTCTGAATTTTTCCTTTTTGTTTTTTGTTTTAATAGTGGTGTCTTTGTGTTTTCTTTCTTTCTTTTGAGGAAGACTGGACCTAAGCTAACATCCGTGCCCATCTTCCTCTACTTTATATGTGGGACACCCACCACAGCATGGCGTACCAAGCGATGCCATGTCCACACCAGGATCTGAACTGGCGAACTGCGGGCTGCCAAAGCAGAATGTGTGAACTTAAATGCCGTGCCACTGGGCTGGCCCTGTCTTTGTGTTTTCTTGTGTGTGTGTGTGTGTGTGTGTGTGTATTTACTTTTTTTTATCAGTTACTATCTTGTAGTTGTATTATATGAGGTTCTTGGGGGATCTAATCAACTATTGTTTGTTGATTCTTACTCGTCATGGATTGTTTTTATTGTGAATAGTAATTTAGCATTGTGATGTGTCTTCTGTGGGGCTTTGAGTTCCAGGGGTGTGGGGTCTTTGTCTTTCTTTCTATCAAGCTTCCCCAAGCTTGGAGGAGATGGAGGCCTACTCGTTTGTTTGTTTTAAATGGCATATATTTCCTTTCCTTTTGTGTCGCTATAAAAATGATACATGCTATGTAAAAAATATAAATAATAAAAAATTAATGTGAAATGCCTTTTCTTGTATAAATATGTGCGATTAGAGAGGGACATAGGAGACCTTGATTAATCATTGATGCGATAGAAAAATACAAGATTATACACATTCATGTAGTGAGTATAGTTAAACTTGTCTCTTCTACCCTCACTCTTTTTCATGGTTGGAGAAGAAAACTTGTTGGTCATTACAAAGAATACATTTGGACATGATGCCTTTCATTTTCATTTCTTATAGAATGATTTAAGCTAGGGAGTGAATAGTCTCTTAACAATGAAAAGACCAGGGTTTTTGGTTTCTAAGAAATGGAATAAATCTGTTAGGAAGAGAATTATGATTTCATAGTAGATCAAATGAAGTTTTAAGAATAAGGATTAATCTTCAGAGTGCTGAGATAAGTTAGATCTTAGATCCTTTGGGAGATCAATCACAGTATAAATTGGAAACCCCTCAGTTGTTTCCCCTGTGAACAGAGGTCTTCCTTATGTACTGCCTGGGGAAGCCACCACACCCCAAGTCCAGATACCTACCTTCTTTAGGCCAGCAGGCAAACTTTGGCATTCGGTGGAGGTCTAAGGCTATGAAATTTTTAAGACATGAGATCACTATATTGCTCAACCAAATGGATGCTTTTTTGTCTTCATCTTACTTAGGCTCTCCACATTATTCAGAATTGGTAATCTCTACGTCCTTTTGAGACACTCACCCCTCTCTGCTTTCTAGAAACAAACTTTCCTGGTTTTCTTCCTACCTCTCTTGCTGTTGCTTTTCAGCTTGGAGTTTCTCCAGACCACACAGATGGTGTAAATTTGAACTACAATCTTGCATGAGGGCAGGCCTCTGGTTGTAAATTACAAGGGAAGACTTCTACTTTTAGGCCAGAGCCCAGGTTATATAATAGGCTTCTTTTTCACGTATCTGTGCCAGTCGACTCTTTTATTGAGGTTTAACGCTTTGAAAGTCCTTGCCTTGTATGCGAAGTCTCAGTTCCAATTTCTAGCCCTTACCTTCTGCTCTTGCACGGCTATTAAAACCCGGTTCTCTTGCTCCTGCAGGTCAGTGATGGCCTGTTACTGCTCTAGTTTGGGTTTGTTTGCTTTTTATCCCAGCAAATAAAGTTAGATATTTAAAGGCTGCTAGCTATTTTTCACCCAGCATTTCTACATATGTTATAGCGGTAAATTTTTAGGTTATCTAGTTCACCATTTTGCCTGAAAAGGAACCCACTACTGTTTCTTTATTTTATTGTTTGGGGAGGAGAGGAAAAAATCACCCATAATCCCACTGTGTTAACACAGCAACAATCTTCACCTTTTGTCCATATGCAGCTACATGTTTAAATCATTGCAGTCTCTGCTCTTTCTTAGAATGCTGGGGGTCATTTAGCCATTTGCTAAACATATAACTTTGATTTTTATGTCTTCTTTTTTTTCCAGAACAATATAGCTGAAGTACAAGAATTGCACTCTGAATTAATGTGGAAGGATTTTATAGACCACATCAGTAGCCTTCTACATAGTGTTGAAGTGGAAGTCAGTTACTTTGCAGCTGGAATTATTGCCCATTTAATATCTAGAGGTGAACAAGCTTGGACTTTGAGCCGTAGCCAGAGAAATTCTCTTCTGGATGATCTGGTAGGGTCATTTTGTGATTTCTGGAAGCATATAAACAACATTCGTAGTGGTTAAACTATCAAAGCCTCATAATGCAATAATGCAGTGCTAAATAAATGTTGTAATCCTTTCTTGTGTCTTGTATCTTGCAGCATTCAGCTATTTTGAAATGGCCGACTCCAGAGTGTGAGATGGTAGCATACAGGTAATTAGCAAGATAATATTAAGCCAGTAATCTAGTCATTTTGCTTGCCTAGAGATCATTCCTACTGGGTGTATAGTTTTTCCCTGAGGCATCCATCTTTGTATTGGCTTTAAAAAAAGTATTTTTACTTTTTTCTGCTACCTATCATTCCTCAGTCCTTCGTTCTACAGTTTTTGAAGACAAGTGTCAGGGACTTCTTTTATACTCTTGAAATTCAAAGATGAGTAAGACACAGTGCCTGCACACAACAACCTTACAGCCTAGTAAGGGGAGACCAAATGTGAATCAGGTATAATTCACTATTGTACTAGTTATATGAAAGTGCTACAAGAGTGCTATGAAACTAAACATTAGATACTTAAATCTGTCCTGGAAAATCCAGAGGAAGTGGATTGTGAGCTGAGTTTTGAGAAAGAAGTAAGGGCAGAAGATTTTAGGAAGAGGATACAGTGTATTAATGCAGAGGTCTAAAAAAGGTGACATTGAAAGAACCAGACACCAGATTAGTTTGAGGAAACAGTTTATAAAAATTTATGAAAGTGCATACTGGATTCCCAACTCTGTTTATGACAATTAGGTGACTTGATAGCTATGTAAGTATTACGCATTGCTGCATAAATATTATTACAACTTATTTTTGTTGTCTACTTCATAAATGCTGATGGCGCCAACGTTTTTGATTCTCCCAACTTACGTTCTGTCCATTTTGGGGCAGAGGACCAGTGGAATGGAAAGGCTAATTCTAGACCTTCATGGCGTTCTACCGGTTAATTATCAGCTAACTTCTCCTTTTCTAAGTTTCCAAACCAAGGTCTGCTGTTCTTCAAGTATGTATCTTCAAGACCAAAAAAGTACTTTGGAAAAAAATATTTTTTTCTGGGCCGGCCCCGTGGCCAAGTAGTTAAATTCGTGTGTTCTGCTTTGGTGGCGCCAGGATTTTGCTGGTTCAGATCCTGGGTGCAGACCTAGCACCACTCATCAAGCCATGCCGAGGCAGCATCCCACATGCCACAACTAGAAGGACTCACAACTAAAAATGTACAACTATGTACCAGGGCCTTTAGGGAGAAAAAGGAAAAAAAGAATCTAAAAAAAAATTTTTTTTCTGTTACTACCATGTTTTGATCACTTTCCATCTTCTGTCCCAAGACTTTTGTGTGAATATGATCCTTTTTCAAATGGCTAAGACGAAGAAAAGATGTTCTATAGCTCATTTACACTAGTTTAAAAATAGTAGAATGTGGTTTCTAGAATGGAATTATTGTGTTAGGAAATAACTAAGTATAAGATGTAACTTTTATTCTTTCCTTTTGACCTTTAGGTCCTTTAATCCATTTTTCCCATTACTTGGCTGTTTCACGACACCAGGAGTCCAGCTGTGGGCAGTTTGGGCTATGCAACATGTCTGCAGCAAAAATCGTATGTACCAAAAAGAGAAATTTGTCTTTCTGTTTCAAGTGAAATTCTCCTTACATGGGAAAGCCATTTCTAAATTGTGTGTTGAAGTAAGTTTTAGGGACAGAGACTTTAAACAATACAATGTAAGAGAATTTTAGGTTATAAACTAGATTTATTCTTTCAGAATGAAAGAATGGCAATACTAGATACCGAATGACACTGGTGAATGAGACACACTCTTTTAACCTTATGGAATATAGAGATTAGGAGCCTACAGTGAGTCCATATGTTGAGCACAAGGTCTTAAGGAGATCCAGTGTTTATGGTGCATTCCAGTGCCCAGGCCTCATCCATACTAAATTCCATTGTTTAAGACATTCCTGGGGCTGGCTCAGTGGCGTAGTAATTAAGTTGGCACACTCTGCTTCAGCAGCCTGGGATTCGCCGGTTCAGATCCCGGGCGTGGACCTATGCGCACCAGTCATCAAGCCATGCTGTGGTAGGCGTCCCACATATAAAGTAGAGGAAGATGGGCTCAGATGTTCACTTAGGGTCAATCTTCCTCAGCAAAAAGAGGAGGATTGGCAGTGGATGTTAGCTCAGGGCTGATCTTCCTCAAAAAAGTAAATAAATAAATTTTTTTATGTTAAAAAATAAATAAATAAATAATCAGGAACAAGGAAAAATCATTTGAAAAAACATTAAAGGTTTGAGGGAAAAGAGTAGAAATAGAATGTAGATATGTAGGCTGTTCATGGTGATTCATATACTTTTTTGTGGCTGGACTCCAAATAATCAGCTACGTGGCTCTCTTTCCATATAAGGGGGAAAAAACATTCCATATCCTCAGATGGAAGTAAAGCTTTTCTGAGCAGTTACCTACAAATTAAATTCCTTTTATAGGACCTTAATAGGGGCCATATTGTAAATGGCCTTATATAGGAAATATGAGAGTTGTTTTTTGGGTTTTTTTTGCTGAGGAAGATTCGCCCTGAGGTAACATCCATGCCAATCTTGCTCTATTTTGTATGTGGGTCACTGCCACAGCACGGCTGCTGATGAGTGGCGTTGGTCTGTGCCCGGGAACCGAATCTGGCCCACTGAAGTGGAGCACGCTGAACTTAACCAGTAGGCCGTGGGGCTGGCCCTGAGAGTTGTGTTTTTTTGTTTTGGGGGGGAGTTTTTGGTGAAGAAGATTGGCCCTGAGCTAACATCTGTTTCAGTCTTCCTCTCTTGTATATGGAATGCCACCACAGCATGGCTTGATGAGCGATGTGTAGGTCAGTGCCCAGGATCCAAACCTGCAAACCCTGGGCCACCGAAGCTGAGTGCGCAAACTTATGACTACACCACAGGGCTGGCCCCCCAAGAGTTGTTTTTAACAATAGTCTTATAGCAAATAGCAGTAACATTTTGTTAGATTCTTTCTTGTTGCATTCTTTGATGAAAACTCAGTGTGTACCACAAAAAGGCAAGTCAGCAAAAGGTCGTCTGTGTCAGGTGGACAGAGGAGGAGGGTTTAGGGAATGGGATGTGACAGAGAAAACTGCTTTGTAACCACCTGAACTTCCACCTGGCAGGGTTTCTGGCTGCTCTTACTAAATTCCCCAGAAGCAGAGTTGTTTGTTTATAACATAAGACTGCCTCATTAGCCTCATTAAACTGCCTCTGCCCTAAAAATTATCTTCTTGTGCTGAACCCACAGGTTGTGAGAACTCCCTAGTTTATTGAGCCTACCCCATCTTATGCCAAGCCTCTATAATCTCTAGCCTTCTGTCCTCATTATTCAAGGATGCACTTTTACAGTTCCATAGGAGAAAATAAAAAATAATAAGTAGATAATAGTGCTTTTTCATGTAACTGTTTATTTTTGTTAATACTTGAGGTATTGCTATTCTTTCAAGTTTATTCTATGGAATGACCACCCTGAAGAATTTATTCTAAAATGCACTGTAATTGGGGGAATGTTAGAATATTTTATCTCAACTCAGATAGTTCAGGTTCCTACTTTCTTGCTCTCCTGGCTTGTTTTGTTTATATTTAAATGGAATTTACTTCTCACTTTGCTTTAAAAAGTTTTAATGCCGTTTATGGCTTTTAATGATTAAGAGATACTATTGCATAGTGATTAAGAGCACACAGGAATCTACCTGGATTCAAATCATGTTCCAGCACTTACTATGTATGCCCTTTTGAGAAAATTATTAAGCCTGGGGCTTCAGTTTCCACATTTGTTAAATGGGAATAATAATAGTGCCTATTTCATACATTATGATGAACCTTTTCCCATATTTTAGAAAGTTTTTGACACTGTCATTTGTAATAATCACATAATCGTTACTATATGGTGTGTTAGTTTCCTAGGGCTACCGTAAGAAGTACCACAGATAGATGGTTTAATACAAAAGGAATGTCCTCTCTTGCAGTTCTGGAGGCTAGAAGTCTAATCAGGATGTCAGCAGATCCATGCTTTCCCTGGAGGCTTGAGAGGAGAATCCTCTTTTGCCTTTTCTAGCTTCTGGTGTTTGCTGCCAATTCATGGCATTCCTCGACTTGTAGATACATCTCTCTAGTCAAAAGGCCGTCTTCTCCCTGTGTGTCTTCACATCGTCTTCTGTGTGTGTCTGTTTCTGTGTCCATATCTCCACTTTTCATAAGAACACCAGTCATATTGGATTAGGGCCCACCCTAATGACCTCATCTTAACTAATCCCATCAGTAACAACCCTATTTTCAAATAAGGTCGCATTCTGAAATACTGAGGGTTAAGACTTTAACCTGTCTTTTGGGGGTACACAGTATGATCCATAACGTATGGCTATCCATTTATTAAATGGACTTAGTAATTTATGTAGCCATTTCCCTATTGAACATTTAGGTAGTCTACCTTTTAATTTTAAAATTATACTCAAATGCTTGTTTTTATAGAGATATTCATGGCACCATTATTTATAATAGCAAATAACGAAATAACCTAGAGGTCCAGCAATAGAGAAATGTTAGATAATGTCGGAATATTCAGACAGTGGAATATTTGCATGTCATTATAAGTGAAGAAGATATGACAGAAAATTATATAAGCAGAAACTTATACTCTGGGTCATGACAGAATAACTGTACCAGACTAGCCCTCCAGCCATAAATAATAGAAAACTGGAGGGGAAATTTGAAACAGTTTTTTTCTAGACGTTAGACAAAAGACAGCAAGGATTCCAGTCCCTGAAAGCAGGAAAACAAATAAGATGAGCTCTACAGTCTCCCTGGCTTTCTTCCTGGAGGCATTTACCAGACCAGGCTTAGGGTGGGGAAACCAAGTATAGCACAGCAATTTCATTGACTCTTTGAACTGAGGAGACAGAAATCAGAGTTTGGCAAGACTGAGGTGCCTGGAATTTGTGGGATAGAGTAATGCAGAGGTGGTAGCTACATCTAGAAAGAACTCCAGAAATCTTCATAAGGGTTTCTTGAGTCTTTGACTGAAACTAAGCTGTGCATGTCTAGGGTGAGACTCCTTGAGGCCTGAAAAAGAACAAATACCAAGGAACTGCTGACTGAACATTTGGAGGTCACACAGGGTTGGGAAATATTCGAGTTCTAAACAGTAGAAAGAACTTAGTACCCAAGGCATTCATTACAGATGTCAAAAGAACTAGAAGAGATTACACTAGCCCCCAAATAAAGGCTTCTTTAGGGCAACCCTAACAAAGTGTAAAAACAAGTCTTGAAATGGTCATGCTGCTCTGCAAATAAACTATCTGCCAGCGGAAGAGTGTGCACTTTTTTTAAAAAAACAACACAATCTAGACAGTCAACAACATGTTTAGTATCTGACAAAAATTGCTAGATGAGGGAAGAAGCTTAGAAAATGTGACCTATAACCAGGAGAAAAATCAGGCAATTGAAACAGACCCAGAAATGATGGTGATGATGGAATTAGCAGAAGAGAACTTCAAAACATTTATTTATAGATATAATCCAAGATTTTAAAGAACAAATGAATAATAAGAGGAGAAAAAGATAAAACAGAAGTGCTACAGCTAAAACTTTAAATATTTGACATGAAATCCACAGGAACTTAATAGATAACACAGAAGAAAAGATCAGTGAAATTGAACAGAAGCTATGCAAACTGAAGCTTAGAGAGAAAGAAAGCTGAAAAAAAAAAGAAAGAACACTAGAACTACCCTGATAGCAATACCAGGTAAAGACATTATAAGAAAAGAAAATTACTAAACAATCTCTCATGAACATAGATGAGGAAATTCTTAACAATTTTTTAACAAACAGAACCCAACAGCTTATAAAAAGGACCCGGGAGGTTATTCCAGGAATGCAATGTTGTTTAACATTTGAAAATCAGTGTTTTTCATCCTGCTACCAGACCGGGAAAGAAAAGCAATTTGATCCTCTCAGTAGATACAGAAAAAGCATTTGACAAATGTTGGCATACAGTCCTGATAAAGAGCATCTAAGGAAATCGTACAGCTAACATCAAAATTAATAGTGAAAAATTAAATGTGAATGTTTCTCCCTATGATCAGGAACAAGGCAAGGGTATCCAGTCTCACCACTATCGAACATTGTAATGGAGGTTCTGTCCAGTAGGATCAGGAAAGAAACAAATAAAAGGCATCCAGATTGGAAAGAATGAAGTAAAGCTGTTCTCATTTGCAGATGACGTGATTATCTATGTAGAAAAATCCCATGAAATCTGCAAAAGGGCAACTAGATCTAATAAGTGAGTGTCTCAGGGTTCCAGGATACAAGATCTATGTACACCAATCAGTTGCATTTCTGTATACCAGCAACAACCAATATAAATGGAAAAGTGACATTATAGTTGCATCAAAAACTATGAAATACTTAGGCATATATCTGACAAAGATGTGCAAGACCTGTGTGCTGAACAAAGCATTACTGAGAGATGTTAAAGAATACCTAACTAAATGGAGAGACCTACCATGTTCATAAATTAGAAGGCTTAATATTGTTAAAATGGCAATTCTCCCCAAATTTGCTGTAGATTTACAAAATCTCAGCAGGCTTTTGAAGAGAAGTTGACAGGCTGTTTCTAAAATTCATATAGAAATGCAAAGGACCTACAATATAGTGTTAAAAACAAAATTCGACTGAGTAAATTTAAAGATCTAATTGGCTTTATTAAACAATTCATGAAATGGGCAGCATCTAGTACATAGAAAAGAGCTCCAAGGAACTGTACAAAATGGAAGACTTTCATGGGCAGAAAGAGGCAAGGCAAGGAAGTTATGCAAACAAAGGGCAGAAAGTTTCGCGCAAGGTCACCTTCCTTGGGAGAAGGTGGGGCTCTGTCAGGCAGATTGCCTTGCTCGTGCTGACCAGGTAATTCCAGACTGACTGGCTGAAGATCACATTCCTGGGAGAGGCTGAAACTGCAGTTAGGGTAGGTGTTAACTCTTGATTTGCTGACGTGGGGCTTAGCACAAATTACTCCATTTTGGGCCTGTTGTTTCTTTTTGAACGATCACCCCTTTTTGATCAGACCGTCAGCCAAACTGAGAGATGTGATAAAAATGTAAGACATTAGCGCCACTCTCAGCGACTGCTGAGTACTTGTCCCACCTCTTACCCATCCTCTGTGGGACGTTCACAGTCCATGACTTTTTTTTTCTGAATCTCTGTTATATTCACAGGTCACAACTTTTAGGCTCATAATTTTTTAGTCAGTCATTTTCTTCATTGCTTTTCTGGTATACCAGTCTTAGGGAGATCATTTGCTTGGTGGTTAGCAGCTGTGAACATGCATTTAAGGCTTTTGAGAAAATACAGCATGCCGGGGAGACTACTATGATTGTGATAAGCGGGATAATGTCTAGAGTGTACTGCAGAGCCATGGTCCCCAAGATTCAAACCAATCAGAATCAAATAAGTCAAAGAAAGACGCCAGTGAAGGAGTCACTTTCTTAAGCCGGGTGGCTTGTTCAGTGATCTATGTACCTGAGTTTCATCTTCCCCAGAAATGTTAATCCAGATGCAGCAAATGGTGTTGGCCACAGCACAGGCACCTCCTTGTTCAGCTAAAAGATGATCAGGGGCCATCCTATTATCAAGAACAACTTTGGCCAGAGAGTCTAAGGATTTTTGTTGGGCAGCTATCGCTTTTTCGCAACAGATTCTGCAATATTTTCAAGAGTTATGGAGAGATTCCTAATCATAGCCTCATTTGTACTCATTCGTAACCAGTGAAGTAGGGACCTGCCAAAGGAAGGAAATTCCGAATCATGAAACCCTCCTGGTAGGTACTTTCTGACTCGACAGTATCAATTCAGGGTTGTTGACCAGTGAGATGACTCAGTCTGTCTGTGAACAGTCAGGGGCACAGTCAGGTAACCTAAAAGGCATTGCCTGGTGATGCACCAGCCCTCCAGACATTCATAGGCCCAAGGAGCATGATAACCGCCACAGATAAAAATAAATCCTGTCAGGACACAAACCACTCCTGCTAAGGTGGCATTGTTAATGGACAGATCAGAGTTTTTTATGACAAATCCAGCAGTCTGAAAGATCACCCCCTTTAGCAATGGCCTGGGAGATATGGATGATGATGTTATCCTTCCAAGCCAGTGCCGGAGTAAAAGAAAGAAAGAAGAAAGGGTTTCATGTTTAAAGTATGAAGTCTTGATCCGGCATCTTGGGTGGAAGCAGTCTACATCGATGTCAGCTCTTTCTCTTTATCAGCAGTTTGATTCAGAGGTCTCCACTGTCTGTACAGGACCAAACGTCAAGTGGAGCCTTCTTTATTTATTTTTTATTTTTTTGAAGATTGGCAACAGTTGTTAGCTCAGGCGCCAATCTTTTTTTTTTTTTAAAGATTTTTAAAATTTTTTTCCTCTTTCTCCCCAAAGCCCCCCGGTACATAGTTGTATATTCTTCGTTGTGGGTCCTTCTAGTTGTGGCATGTGGGACGCTGCCTCAGTGGGGTTTGATGACCAGTGCCATGTCCGCGCCCAGGATTCGAACCAACAAAACACTGGGCCACCTGCAGCGGAGCGTGCAAACTTAACCACTCGGCCACGAGGCCAGCCCCAGTGGAGCCTTCTTTAGCTGTGAGATGTGTACCCAAGGTTCAAGTCCCTGAAGTTTGGTTGCCATCTGGCTAGTGAGGAGGACCTGGTATAGTCCCTTCCAAGGAGATCGAAGGGCAGTCTTCGTTCTTAGTGATTACAAATGAGAAGAGTGGGAGAGAATTGGGAATGTTAGTTTGGAGAGTTGTAGCCATAAATTTGAGGAAACTAGAATAATTCAGGATCCAGTCAAGTTTGTAGATATACGACAAAACCTCGAAAACAATTAACAGGACTAAAATCTAACGTCTGAAAGGTACAAACAGGCCGGCCCAGTGGTGCAGCGGTTAAGTGCGCACGTTCTGCTTCGGCAGCCCAGGGTTCACTGATTCGGATCCCGGGTGTGGACATGGCACTGTTTGTCAAGCCATGCTGTGGTAGGCATCCCACATATAAAGTAGAGGAAGATGGGTACGGATGTTAGCTTAGGGCCAGTCTTCCTCAGCAAAAAGAGGAGGATTGGCAGCAGGTGTTAGCTCAGGGCTGATCTTCCTCAAAAAATAAATAATTAATTAATTAAAAATAAGAGGTGCAAACATAATTTTTCTCTCTGCAATTACCCCCATTTTTGTCTTCTTACCAAAGATAATCACACTAAAACTAATTTGTTTGCATTAAACTTGGCCTGATATTGATATAAGTGCAACAAGAATAGTGATTGGCCATATAAGCTCTTTTTAAGACTGCTTTGCTGGAACTTTTCATAAGGAATCTCAGAATGAACTCTTGAAATCTTCCGAGTCCAAAAAACCAAGGCAAGGACTTGCCATCAGATTTTACCTGGTAAGGCTGCTGGGAACCGTTTAAGAAAGGTACCAGGCCGATTTTTCCCAGCAGTTCCTTAAAGCTACTGATTGTATCTGAGTCTATACACGTCTCTCTCGAATATGGCACTCTAGTCAAAGCCTTGGCAATACAGCGAATGTTTCCAATTGTGTCCTGTTATAAGGAGAACAGATTTTGATTGAACTTATGCAAATAGCTATGTTGCAACAAAAAGTATATTCAAGAATTTCCAAATCCTGGAGGGATCAGGTAGGGAGCAAAAGTAAATATTTCATACTTTACCAAATTGCTGTAAGCCATGGGTAGCTTAAAAGAAAAGGTTTCTTTTTTTTTTTTTAAGATTTTATTTTTTATTTTTCTCCCCAAAGCTACCTGGTATATAGTTGTATATTTTTAGTTCTGGGTACTTCTAGTTGTGGCATGTGGGACGCCACCTCAGCATGGCTTGATGAGCGGTGCCATGTCTGCATCCAGGATCCAAACTGGTGAAACCCTGGGCCACTGAAGTGGAGTGCGCGAACTTAACCACTCGGCCACGGGGCCACCCCGAAAAGGTTTCTTTAAATGTGGAAAAAACAAAACGTTAAGTAACCAGCAACGTTTCAAATAAAAAGTCATCAAAATTATAATCATCGTCCTCAGTTTGTTCAGTCTTGTGTAATTAATACTTGTTCTGGTTGAATCTAGTTTTTCTATTAGTTTTAGAAATTTTTACCTAGTTCAGTTTTATGATCACAAAGGTATTAGAAACCTGTACTTGTCAAAGTCCTTTCCATGAAAGTCCTAGAGAATGAAGCGCTTTTGTAGGAATACTTTTGCAAAAGCATCATAGTAAAACAATAACTCTCTGTAAATGACAAAAGACTTAAAAAAATGCCCAGGGTTAAAGATCTCATGAGAGTTTGTTATAATGGAAATGACAAGGATATTTGGTTATTTCTGTGATATGCAACATTTTAAGATAATAAATAGAATTATGACTGACCAGTGATATACCAGGACATATCAAATTTCTAGGAAATTCATACAGTTTCTAGGACTCTTACGTACCCAGACAAATACAGCATAAGGAAGGCTTAGCATCCCACACATCTGTGAACAGCTAATTTTTGACAGAAGAGCCAAGAGCATACAGTGGAGAAAGGAAAGTCCCTTCAATAAATGGTGTTGGGAAAACTGGACAGCCACATGCAAAAGAGTGAAAGTAGACCATCATGTTACACCATATACAAAAATTAACTCAAAATTGATTAAGGACTTGAATGTAAGATTTGAACTGTAAAACTCCTAGAAGAAAGCATAGGTACTATGTTCTTTGACATCAGTCTTAGCAGTATCTTTTTGAATATCTCCTTAGGCAAGGGAAACAAAAAATAAACAAATTACATCAAATTAAAAGCCTTCCGCACAGCAAAGGAAACCATCAACAAAAACAAAACACCCTACCAGGGCCGGCCCAGTGGCACAGCAGTTAAGTTCGCACGTTCTGCTTCTCGGCAACCCAGGGTTCGCGGGTTCAGATCCTGGGTGCGGACATGGCACCGCTTAGCACACCATGCTGTGGTAGGCAACCCACATATAAAGTAGAGGAAGATGGGCACGATGTTAGCTCAGGGCCAGGCTTCCTCAGCAAAAAGAGGAGGACTGGCAATAGTTAGCTCAGGGCTAATCTGCCTCAAAAAAAAAAAAAAAACTTATACAACTCAACAACAAAAAAATAAACAACCCAATCAAAAAATGGGTAGAGGATATGAACAGACATATTTCCAAAGAAGATATACAGATGGCCAACAGGCACGTGAAAAGATACTCAGCATCACTAATTATTAGGGAAATGCAAATCAAAACCACAATGAGATATCATCTCACACCAATCAGAATGGCTATCGTTAAAAAGTCAAGAAATATCAAGTATTGGAGAGGATGTAGAGAAAAGGGAGCCCTCTTTCACTGGTGGTAGGAATATAAATTGGTGCAGCTCATATGGAAAACAGTATGGAAATTCATCTGAAAGTTAAGAACAGAACTACCATATGATCCAGCTATTCCACTGCTGGGTATTTATCCAAAGGATGTGAAAACACAAATGCATAAAGATACATGCACCCCTATGCTCATTGCAGCATTATTCACAATAGCCAAGACTTGGAAGCAACCTAGCTGCCCATCAAGGAATGAATGGATAAAGAATATGTGGTATATATACACAGTAGGATACTACTCTGCCATAAAAAAGAGGAAATGTTGCCATTTGTGACAAGTGGATGGACCGTGAGGGTATTATGCTAAGCAAAATAAATCAGAGGGAGAAAGTCAAATACCATGTGATCTCACTTGTAAATAGGAGATAAAAACAACAACAAACAGGGGCTGGCCTGGTGGCGCAGCGGTTAAGTTCACACATTCTGCTTCAGTGGCCCAGCGTTCACCAGTTCAGATCCCAGCTGCAGACCTACACACTGTGGCAGGCGTCCCACATATAAAGTAGAGGAAAATGGGCACGGATGTTAGCTCAGGGCCAGTTTTCCTCAGTAAAGAGGAGGATTGGTGGCAGATGTTAGCTCAGGGCTAACCTTCCTCAAACAACCACAACAACAAACAAACACATAGAGACAGAGATTGGATTGGTGGTTGGTTACCAGAGGGAGAGCGGGGAGGGAGGAGGGCAAAAAGGGTGATTAGGCACGTGTGTGTGTGTGTGTGTGTGTGTGTGTGTGTGTGTGTGGTGATGGATTGAATTAGTGTTTGGGTGGTGAACATAATGTAATGTACACAGAAATCGAAATATAATAATGTTACCCCTGAAATTTATATAATGTTATAAACCAATGTTACCTCAATAAAAAAAAAATTATTCAGGTATACCTTTAAAAAAAATCATGTCGTACAACCTAAATATATACGGTTTTTATTTATCAATCATACCTCAACAAAGCTGAAAAAAAATCAATTATTCAATTATACATTTTAAATTAGGAAAAAAAGACACCATGAAACACAGGAAATTATTTTGATATGACAGAAAATCTTTGTTTTCTATGCAAATTAATTAAAAAGTAAAGAAAAACCTTTTATAACCTCTTATCAGACCAATCTCTTATAGACCAATAGGCCAAGAAAACTTTGTTCTTTTAACAGAGAGAAACCCAAATTCTAATATTGCACCCACTTACTTTTGGTAATAAAACTCATTTCTTGTTTTTTTAAACTTAATTATATCCATTCCAATCTTAGCCAGCTTGACCACACATAAAATTTCTTTTCCAAGATATCTTTTCCATAAACCTTCTACAACTGTCTTTCCTTTTTTTCATTCAAATTTTGTCTTATGTTTTTTTCTCTTTCTCATTTTGAAACAACCAGTCTCATTTTAGGACAAAATTATTTTCTTTTCCCTCACCAAAATGCATTTGCACTCCTTGTTTCTTCTTTTACTGGAAACACACATCTTACTTTTCTCGCATTGTTTCCCTTATCATTTCTAGTAGCATATCTGTATTAAAATTTTTAACCATTAAAAACCTTAATTTCTAGTGAAAATAAAGAAATAAACAATTGTGAACTGTTACATTAGCATTCTGTGTCTTGGCAAATGTATAAATACTTTTTATAATTTTTAGAAATGTGCTTTCTCCTAGCAATTTTTCAGTGTGGCACAAAACATGTTTACTAATAGACCCAAATATCTTTAGTGTCTCTGCAAAAGGAAACCAAAAGTGGGTAAACTTATGTTCGATCATTAGTGTTTTAGTATCTTATTTGGAAATAATCTAGATGTTTAATGACTAGCCATTGTTTAATTTAACTTAGCAAAACTTTAAGGCTTTAGGTTACCAAAAAGATTTGTAAACTATTTTTACATAGACATACCACAGAGATCAAGTTATTTTTCTTGCTGACAAATTTCATAACAGGGATAACATGAGCTTATTTGACTGATAAACCCAGGTAAATAAAAGTTGTATGTTCGTATTATATTTAATGCTAATAACTCTAAATATATGTGTCTATTTTTGTTAAACCAACAATTTAAATTAGCTTTAATACTGAATATTTTCCCAGATCACATGATCCAGAAAAGCATTTGAGTTAGTTTCTATTATATTTCTTTTCTTTCTTTCTTTTTTTTTTTGCTGAGAAAGATTCGCTCTGAGCTAACGTCTGTTGCCAATCCTCCTCTTTTTGCTTGCAGAAGATTCACCCCGAGCTAACAACTGTGCCAGTCTTCCTCTATTTTGTATCTGGGTTGCTGCCATAGCATAGCCCCCAACTAGTGATGTTGGTCTACACCCAGGAACCAAATCCGGGCTGCCGAAGCAGAGCACACTGAACCTAACCACTAGGCCATGGGGCCGGCCCCAGTTTCTATTATATTTCTGAGAATTTTAGGAATACTTAATTCATATAAGCACTTATTTTTCTTTGGGCCAATCAAATGGAGCTTTTTTACAAATTAATGTTGACAGTACCATCCAGAGGTATAAAAATATTACACATCTATAACTCACATATGTACAGGAATACCTCAGAGATATTGCAGGTTCGGTTCCAGACCACCACAATAAAGTGAATATTGTAATAAAGCGAGTTTCCTGGGGCCGGAACGGTGGCACATCAGTTAAGTTCACATGTTCCCTTTGGCCGCCGGGGGTTTGCTGGTTTGGATCCCGGGTGTGGACATGGCACTGCTTGACTAGCCATGCTGTCATGCTGTGGTAGGCGTCCCACATATAAAGTAGAGGAAGATGGGCATGGATGTTAGCTCAGGGCCAGTCTTCCCCAGCAAAAAGAGGAGGATTGGCAGCAGATGTTAGCTCAGGGCTAATCTTCCTCAAAAAAAACGAGTTTCCCAAATTTTTTGGTTTCCTAGTGCATATAAAAGTTATGTTTACACTATACTGTAGTCTCTTAAGTGTGTGATAGCATTATTTCTAAAAATGTCCATACCCTTATTAAAAAACACTTTATTGCTACAAAGTGCTGATCATCATCTGAGCCTTCAACGAGGTCAAATCTTTTTCCTGGTGGAGGGTCTTGCTCGATGTTGATGGCTGCTGACTGATCAGGATGGTGGTTGCTGAAGGTAGGACGGCTGCGGCAATTTCTTAAAATAAGACAGCAGTGAGGTTTGCCGCATCGATTGTCTCTTCTTTTCACGAACGATTTCTCTGTGCATGTGATACTGCTTGGTAGCATTTTACCCACAGTAGAACTTCTTTCAAAATTGGAGTCAGTCCTCTCAAGCCCTGTCATTGCTTTACCCAGCAAGGTTATGTAATATTCTAGATCCTTCGTTGTCGTTTCAACAATGTTTACGGCATCTGCACCATGAGTAGTTTTCATCTCAAGAAAGCACTTTCAGGGGCTGGCCTCGTGGCCGAGTGGTTAAGTTTGTGCACTCTGCTTTGGCGGCCCAGGGTTTTGCTGGTTCAGATCCTGGGCACGGACGTGACACCGTTCATCAGGCCATGCTGAGGCAGTGTCCCACATGCCACAACTAGAAGGGCCCACAACTAAAAATACATAACTATGTACCGGGGGCTTTGGGGAGAAGAAGAAAAAATAAAATCTTAAAAAAAAAAAAAAAAAAAAAAAGCATAGGCAATGCATAAAAGTGTAGTACCTGTCTTACGTACGATTTTGGGTCAAAGAAATTTTTTTTCCAGATTGTCTATGTCTTAAAGTTATGATTTAAAAATATGTATATATTGGGGCTGGCCCCGTGGCCGAGTGGTTAAGTTCGCGCGCTCCGCTGCAGGCGGCCCAGTGTTTCGTTAGTTCGAATCCTGGGCGCGGACATGGCACTGCTCATCAGACCACGCTGAGGCAGCGTCCCACATGCCACAACTAGAAGAACCCACAACGAAGAATACACAACTATGTACCGGGGGGCTTTGGGGAGAAAAAGGAAAAAATAAAATCCTTAAAATAGTCAAAAAAAAAAAATATGTATATATTTTTATATTAAATATATTATATAAAATATTTAAAATACATATATATATAAATGGCATGTGTATCATTTATGTGTGGGGCCTTGCAGTGTAGACATAACATCGTTACAGAGGTGTTTCTCAAGCTGCAGCATATGTTAGTGGTCAATAACAAAACACCTAAAATTTAAGCAACGAAAGAACTCATTTTTTTGTGGAATAATTTTTAAGGGTTTTAAGAAAAGCTCTTTGTCCTGTTTCTTTCAGCCTCAAGGTATTGCAGCATGCTGATCGAGGAAGGAGGGCTGCAGCATTTGTACAACATCAAAGAACATGAACAGACTGATCCCCATGTCCAACAGATTGCTGTGGCCATTCTGGACAGCTTAGAAAAACACATTGTACGCCATGGGAGACCACCTCCCTGTAAAAAGCAGCCCCAGGCCAGACTCAATTGACAGCCATAGGTAATTGGATAACGGAGGCGCAGGGATCCTTTTTGTGATAGGTTCATTTGGAATCTCTTACCCTCTGTGATGTCTTGGAAGCTTCCATGACGAGAGTCAAAAGCTCGGTTAGGGGTTGATGATGTACAGTACTGCCCACGTGAACAGTCTCTAATTTGTCTTGTGATTTTTAACTTACAAGGCAAGAAGGGTCTCTTCCTTCATCATTGCCTTTTAGGAAATTTTCCACATCTTTCAGTGTTTGAACTTACCCGTGCTTGAAATTCTACAGTTTTATGATAAAGTTTGCACGAACACTTAGGCCAGACTTTTTTGATCTTAAAGTCCCTTCTAATCAATTTGCAGCTTCAGATAAGCTGTTAACCTGATTTCTGGCACTGCTTCAGTTGTAAATTTTATACTGCTTCTGTATAAAATGCCTTTATTCTCTGTGTACCTTTTATAAGATGTCCTTCTTAGTGTGAAAGAATGGAAATCCGAGTCCTCTCCTTGTGAAAGCTACTCACTGGCTGGAGCCTGGATGGCTGGCAGAAAAATATATTAAAAACTATTAAGGAAGAATAGATTTTAGGAATTGGGAAATGGTCTGCTCTTATGGTATGTATAGTTTTTAAACCGGGACAGGCTATCCTTCTGGGGCCCACCTCTCCTGAGACAGTGACCAGTAGTTTGTAGTTTATTTTTATTGCCGGAAGCATGGGCTGCCGCTTCCTACATTGACTGCTGGTTACTCTCTAGAAATATTTCCCCAAGCATCACAGTGTGATATTACAGCATTCTGTGTTAAAGATTAAGTGTCTGAATCTCTATATGTCATATTGTTGTGAAAATGTGAATGTTAGAAAAAATTGTCTCTTGTTAGAACTGAGCATTCTTTTCCCTCTATTTCAAAGTCATTTTGTTCAGTGGAATAGACTACACATGGTGTTACCTGCTCAGTTACAATACAATTAACAACAGTAAATTTTGCCACAAGAAATTATTTCCTTTTGTTTCAAAATACATGTATCTTAATGTTTTCATGTTGGAGAAAGATGTCCACATCTCACTGCCAAAAATGAACGAGAAGAATTAGACTATTGTTAGAAGTAATGATTCTAGTTGCAGTGCATAAAAGGAAATATTTTTTGATGGGTTATTTTTTAGACAATTGCCTTTCTTTTAAGATACTTGTTACAGTATAGTAAAGAATCAGTTATCATTATATTAATAATGGCAGCTGAGAGGCAGCAATTCACCATGGAACTTAATTTCCATTAAAAAGAAATTTTTTTAAAGCTTCAGTGCAGGGGGCCGGCCCCAGGGCGCAGCAGTTAAGTTCATACACTCCGCTTTGGCGGCCCAGGGTTTTGCCAGTTGGAATCCTGGGCGCAAACATGGCACCGCTCATCAGGCCATGCTGAGGCGGCATCCCACATGCTACAACTACAAACACACAACTATGTACCAGGGGGCTTTGGGGAGAAAAAGGAAAAATAAAATCTTTAAAATGTCTCCTATGTAACACCTATATTTAAAAAAAAAAACAGAAAGAAAGCTTCAGTGCATAGTTGTGTATCCTAGTTGTTAGTTTATTTTTCTTTGTGAGCCGCCGCCAGTCTGACAACTAACAGACAGGTGGTGTGGTTCCACGACCAGGAAAGAACTAAGCGAGAGTGCCGGATCTTAACCACTACACCACCAGGGCTGGCTCCCATTTTAAATTTTAGTTTGTGAATAAGGTTAATCACAATCTCAGATGACTGAATTTTTTCATAGATGGCCAAAATGTTTTCAGTAGAGATTTTTAAATGGTATATATGAATTATGGTGATTATTCAGAAACATTTTTATTTAGAAAGGAGCTGGCTTGTTACTATGCTGATAACATTTTTGTCATACACGTTTCGTACCACTATCACAATAATCATACTTGAATCATTTGGTACTCCTTCACAGGGATGAAAACTAAAACAAAATAGGTATTTAGAATCACTAAAAACCATATTAAATTGTAGGTTAATTCTGACTTAATTGATGTAAGGAATTTTTATAGATGCAAGATAAATTTTCACAGATTGTCTATTTCAGAGGAAATGGAAAATTCTTTTAAATTTTTCCTCTTTTTTCTGAATTTTAACGTCTAAGGCAAAATGTAGAAAATAGGATACCTACAATAGCTTGGGAGTTGCTAGCTATGTCGACCATTTCCAAGTCTTTTAGCTTGTCTAGTTAAGAGACAGCCTATTTGAGACGTTTTGCATCAAGTTTCTCATATCCTGTTCAAGACAAAAGTGCATGTTTTATAGGCTAATCCTAGGTTTTTCTCTTTATAAATTGTTTTCAGAAATGGCTAAAAATGTACAGAAAACAGTAAATCTTTTCATTACTCAGAATAACTTGTTGATAAAGACTCAGAAGTATTTAAAGTTAAATTTAAGTTTACTACTTTGAGCAGTGAATAATGACCAGATACATCCGAGTCTTAAAGCAAAATAATTAATTGCATCCCAAATATATAAAAATTGTAGTGCCTTTGTGGTTGGGATGGTTTTTAAAATTGTGTATATGTTTAAGGCACAGAATCATCTGTAAAGTCTTGAATCTGGCTAAAATATAGTAGATATATATATATTGAAATTATGAGGCGTAACTGGCTTGTCTCTACAGTTAGAATCGATCAGGCCTCCTTTTGCATTTGTGTGCTACAATGTAACAGTCCTTGGTACCTTCAAGGATGACTTCTTCAATGGCTTAGAGGTGCTGTTTCAAGCACAATTTAGATTAGGGTGAACCACTCATTGCTCAAATCATTGGTGTGCTCAGATATTGTACAATATCACTACATCAGTCCACAAGCAGCAGCAAAGTTTAGATCTGCTAAAGGAAACAGACATTTTAGAGTATACTGATGCATGTTGGTGTCATTGAATAAAACAAGAACAATTAAAGCAAAAATAATCAAGGCATCTCATTCCTTCCATCAAGTAAGTTTTGCTATGGTCTTTGTACTCTAAAAAATCATTTTTATTTTTGTAGTTGAAAAGAAATATGAAATAAGTCATAATAAGGGATGGGTTTACTTTCTGGCCAAGGACTCAGTGACTACTGATCTTAGCCGAGGATTTTTAAAATCATATCAGGCCCACAGTTCCAGAAATTGACCTTAAATATTGCTGCTCCTCACTCCTGGACGGAAATGCCATGTAGTGGCACTAGTCAACTGAAGTGAATTATCCAAGGTGGAGGTGAATCACCGTAAAGCTGCCATGGAAACTTAATTTCATGATATCTTTGGTTTGCGAACTTCCAAGTAATCAAAGATTCATATTTAAAAATAGCAATCCTATATATCCAGCCTAGGAAATTGCTCTTACTAATGGGACCTTTTGAGTTGGCCCTTTTTCTCCCTCGTCACTTTGATTTGGCTGTGTTTTTAATTATGCCATGTGTCAAGATAAGATTGGGCCATCTTCTAGTCCTTTGGAGCACATTTTAATGAAAACGCATTTTATGTGCTAAATTAAGGTAGATTAGATTGATGAACCATGCTTTTGACTTAGTATTTTAAAGCATGACACCCCCCACTTCCCCCCCATAGAACAATGTGCAGCAGCACCCGAGGTTGAAAAGAGGTCATGAATAGCAGGGAAAACAAACTTACTGTTTTGTGTATGTTGAAACCCACCCTTCTTCTCCCTCTAATGTTATGTTTACATTATTTAATTATTATGCAACTTTTATCTTGGGATAAACAGTATTATTAAACTAAACGTGTAAGTTGAAGGCAGTATCATACTGTCAGCTGATGTGGGCAGTTTTATCTGTGTGTTACTTATTTGGGGATTTTATGTGGCTAAGCCCTCAGAGTAGTGTTCTAAGACAGCTTACGGAGAGGTTTGCCAACTTCAGCTTTCCCTCTCAGATCCATTGTAGCAGTTTCACATGATTGTGTGGATATTGGATGTTTAATCTTTACCATTTGCTTTGTATTGACACATTTTTAACTTTTAGTGTTAACTCATGAACTCTTCATTTTAGGAATGATGCAAATCCACCCTTCATCCAGTGATGAGAATAGCAATATGATAGGAAAATTTGCTGAATGGGCTCTAAATGAGTAAATGCTTTATCTTTTTTAGTATTTCATAGACTTTGCATGACATGGTACACTCCTAATTCTACATTCTTCGATTTCCAAATCTTAACCTAAGACACTCTATGTTAACTGGTTGGTAGCCTTAGAAGAGCTTTCTCTGCCTGTTTCTCCCCTTCCCAGTTTTTTGGGGTTCATTATGGGAAAGTCAGTGCTGTTTCTCATTTCTCAGGATGAAGCAAAGCTCTTTTGAACAGCACAACCTAACTTTATAGCTAGACAGACTGGCTGTTAAGAATATCTAAAAAGTCCCAAATTTATCAAAATTATTGTATGGGAAATCGTAAATCTAGTTCATTAGTAGTATGTGCTTAATTTGGGACTTACTTTTGGGAAAACTGTTCAAATTGGGTTCTTTTAAGTTGATTTTAATCACTGTAGAAGCAAGAAGCTACTTAGCTAATAAAAGCTGAGACACTTTCATAAAAGCAGGAAATTCTTGAGAGCATTTTTTCCCTTTAAAAATGGGAGGATGTTATATCAAGATTTATGCTCTCAGATAATCTGTGAGAATACAACTTAAAAATCCCTGACTTGTGTAGAAGTCCCACTGTCAAATTCTCAGTGACTTTGAGTGTGAAAAAGCTGTCTTTTGCTTGAATTCTAATGGAAGAATTTAATTCCTTTCAAAAGATATGAAAAATTCATTAGAAAGTATAATATGTATACATTTCAAAGGCTCTCTCAATTATCTGGACTGAAGGCACTGTTCTCACTGTGGCCAGATGAATGGGAGTGTTCTGTACATGAATCATGCTATATTTTAAATCAGGACATCACTTAGGTATTAATGTTGTGTGTACAGATTTTTGTTTGGGGAATTTTTTTTTTTGCCTAAATAAATGTTAAAATTTTATGTAATGTGTCTTGTCTACTTTGATTCTAGACATTTGCTTTACAATTTAATACTAATGCAAGATTCAGATTCCTTAGTTATCCACTTGTAACAATTGCTTGCTGAAAAAGATCAACGATTTTACTGCAAATGTTTCTAGTACTGGAGCTCCATTTATTCATTTCATTAAATACGTATGCTAGATCCTGTTGAAATGTTGCAACTTATATAATTTATAAGTCCCTCCTGGAACTGACTGCTTTATGGAGAAGAAGAAAGATAAGTAAACAGATAAATAAATATTATTTAACATTGTATAACAGACAGTCCACCGTGCTTGTTATAGAGGCACAGAGACCACACCTAATGCAAACTGGGCACCCCTTAGGCAGTCCAAGGAGACTTCCTAGAGAACATAATATTTGGGTTGACATTCATTCACAAAACTATTGAGATAATTAACTGATATAATTTGTATTGTTTAAGTGAATTTAGTGAAGGAGGTTACCAAAAAACAAAGTATAACACATGAACCTCATGGCTGGGAGGAATCCTTAGTGATTTTGGTTTCAGAAACCTTGTTTTATAGTTGAAGAAACTAAGTCTTAGGTAAAATGAGCTTGCCCAAGTCACACAGCAAGTCAGTGACAGACTCTGCACTACAATTCTTATTCCAAACTTGGAATCCACTGGGTGCCCCCTCCCCACCATATTGTTACATAATAGTATGAGATTTCTTAGATCTTAGGAAATATGTGATTAAGCATCAAATGAATGGTACAGAAAAGAATGTGCACCAAATGGTCAGAGAAGTGGAGACTGTCCTTGAGGGTGGTACTTTAGGGCAGCATTAGTATTTAGAGGCTATAGAAGTATTAATGAATGGGCACTGCAAATACCACCGTTTCACTAATACATAAACATGAGATTAGATGTGTTAGGGTTATAGGATTCTTACAAGTAGTTTTTTTATAATTTTGATAATAATTATTAGTTTTTCTTAACGTTTTATTGTCTGTTGAATAATTTACTTAGTAGTAACATGGTGTTACTATGAGCCGAACATACTGAGCAAAATAAATACCTCTGGGTCATATTTAACCAAACAAGTTGTTGAGCTGTGTTGTCTATAGCCATCACTTCAAAGAGAAAAAATGAGAGGCCTTCCTCCATTCTTCCCCCTCCCCCACCCTTTCTCATTTTCTGTTTTTATTATGTAGATTGGCCCAGTCTCTCTTGGTTAAATTCTTCCTTTCCTCCCGATTACCCTTCCATCTCCCTTACCCTTCCATCTCCCGTTCCCCACTCTTAATCTGCATCAGATTACCCTTCCATCTCCCGTTCCCCACTCTTAATCTGCATCAGAAGAGTCCAATGAACTGGTGTGACTAACTGCGTAACTCCTCAAATTGAGAGGAGGGGGGCAAATGACAGAAAACAGGAGCACTCATGTTAATCATTTTTATCTCTTGTAACTTAAGATTTTAATGCAGTCTCAAAATTCAGCTTTTACACAGGCTCCTATGAAAGAGCAAGTCACAGGATGGGCGTACCCCCACTGAATTCTTGGCTTCCAGAAGTCAGCCTTTGGATCAGGTTTGGGGAAATGACA
Organism: Equus quagga; assembly: GCF_021613505.1. Classification (NCBI taxonomy): domain Eukaryota; kingdom Metazoa; phylum Chordata; class Mammalia; order Perissodactyla; family Equidae; genus Equus; species Equus quagga. The sequence continues at coordinate 6,631,293 of NC_060271.1, read as the reverse complement.
TCACTGGCCATATATTGCAGATGAATGGCTTACTCCCATGCATTCAGTAGGACATCTGTTTAAAATTGTCTTGCAGGAGCCAGCTGGGTGGCATAATGGTTAAGTTCACCTGCTCCGCTTCAGCAACCCAGGGTTCCCAGGTTCGGATCCCTGGCATGGCCCTAGGCACAACTCATTAAGCCATGCTATGGCAGCATCCCACATACAAAATAGAGGAAGACTGGCATAGATGTTAGCTCAGAGCCAATCTTCCTCACAAAAATAAAATGAAAGAAAAAATGGATTAAAATTGTCTTGCAATGACTCAGTCAAGACCCAAGGACCGTCTCTAATGACTGAGTGTGTCTCCTAGACTGGGATGTGAATATAAGAGCTAAGAACAAAAACCTTAGCTCTCCTGTCACTTTACATCAATACACATTATAAGAGGGACCATTTTCAATCACAGACCTGGAATGTGATTGTCATATTTGAATATGGAGATTAAGGAGTTACCAAACACATTTTCTGCCTGATTATCCTCTCATCAATTCAGTCTTAAAGCCCTTCAAAACTGCAAATATGAAGAATGAACCAAGTATTTTGTTCAATCTAACCTTCAAACACCTTGTAAGGGAAGATAATTATCCCCTATTTGACAGATGAGGGGAAGCCTAATGAGGTCAGATGACTTGCCTCAAACCACACAGATAGTAAATAGAGGAATTTGTGGAGTAAACCTAGACACTGCTTTGACGCCAGCATCCCCACTCTTTGTACAACCTTTGCTGCTTTGTACAATCTCAGTAGTGATGTCTTTGAACCTGAAGACAAAGATATAATCAAAAGCCCTCCAAAACTGGCTCATGAAATAAATCACATTACTATTGTTTGTGGATACTAGCAGCGGATTTAAAGAGTCTTCTCCCTTAAAGACCTAGGGAAATACATCAACTATAGTTTAGGATTTGGGGTCAATCAATTAGTGCTATGTGCCAAGTACTGTTGTAAGGGGTCTATAATTTCAACTACTGAAGCCAGGACCTAAAGGTTACTGTAGATATTCAATAAGAACAAGATTGCCTCTCAACATAGACCTAGATGAATCTGGTCAATTGGCTGTTTTCTTGTTTAATTTGAGGGGTGACTCAGGCGACTGGAGGATTCGTGAACTTATTTTGCAGAAGAAAGAGAATGCCTTTGGGGAGGTTGTGATCATCAGATGGCCAGCCTCCAGCAGCCGTTGAAGCCCAAAAGTCAGATGGATCAGGGGCTTATTGACCTTTTTGTTTCTCCAAAGCTCCTCCTGCCAAGCCCCTTAGCTCTATAAAAGCGCCTGTTTTGGGGGCCAGCCCCGTGACCGAGTGGTTAAGATTGTGCACCCTGCTTCGGTGGCCCAGGGTTTTGCAGGTTCATATCCTGGGCACAGACACAGCACCGCTCATCAGGCCACGCTGAGGCGGTGTCGCACATGCCACAACTAAAAGGACTCACAACTAAAAATACACAACTATGTACCGGGGGGATTTGGGGAGAATAAGGAAAAATAAAATCTTTAAAAAACAAACAAAAAACCCCTGTTTTCTGCTCTGCTTAAGGTAGATTTGAGCAAACTCATGCTCCCACCTTCTTGTATTGGCCAATCCGAATAAACCTTTCTCCATCTTCAAGCACCCATGTCTCAGTGTTTGGCTTACTGCACGTCAGGCACACAAATTTGAGATTAAGAGGTTTGGTATCAATACCACTCATTATTTGGTAGATTCCAATGGTTGACTTGGAATCCCAATGTAGCTGGAAAGTATATCAAGGCAAGCACTATGCTAAGCCGTTTTAAAGTTTATTTTCTCAGCTAAGCCTTGCAACAACCTTGAAAAGAAGATAATTATTCCACCTCATGGATAAGGAAATTTTGAGGTGTTAAATAACTTTGCTAAGGTCACAAGCTTTAGGCAGGTGTTAGAGTCACACAGAAGACTCAGGTCTGTTGGGCCTTGAAATCTATGCTCTTAATCCCTGTGCTATAAGGGAGAGAAGTCCAATCTAACCATTGCGGCCAAGCTCAAATCCGATTTAACCATTAAGGCCATTCCTGTGCACCCTTTTGGCCTGTCTCAAAGAATTGAGCCCACTGACAGCTTTCCAAGTTTATGATTGTCAACCTCACTAGCCCTCGGTGTTGTTATTGTAGTGGCTCCTACACTAAAACATGAGATTTTACACATTTGGGGAGAAAATTTCATCCCCAAAATATGGGGCTAAAGAGACCAACAACCCACCAAACTGATATAGAGATTACTTCAACGTGAAAGCATCTGAGCTACAGAAGAAACAGAGAGAAACCTTATCTAAACATCCCTCATCCGACTAGAATAGAGCTTTAAGAGAGTCAGCTGGCGCAAACCCTACCTCCAGGGAGATCTCCAGTCAGGGAGACACTGACCTTGGGCACTAGAATATCTCTTATCCATGGTTTCACTTTCTGCAGTTTCAGTTACTTGCAGTCAACTGAGGTCTGAAAATATTAAATGGGAAATTTCAGAAATAAATTTTTTTTTTTTTTTGAGGAAGATTAGCCCTGAGCTAACTGCTACCAATCCTCCTCTTTCTGCTGAGGAAGACTGGCCCTGAGCTAACATCTGTGCCCATCTTCCTCTACTTTATACATGAGACGCCTATCACAGCATGGGGCTTGCCAAGTGGTGACATGTCTGCACCCGGGATCTGAACTGGCGAACCCTGGGCTGCTGAAGCAGAACGTGCGAACTTAACCACTGCGCCATCGGGCCAGCCCCACTTAGCAGCCATCTTGATTATCAGATCCACTGTTGTGGTATCACAGGGCTCGTGTTCAGGTAACCCTTATTCTACTTAATAATGGCCCCCAAACACAAGTGTAGTTGTTACCAGTGCATTCCATAAGCAGCTGGAAGGCAGTTTAAAGGTGTTTCACATTCCCTCAAGAGTTTTTTTCAGAGCTCTGTCGGGAAGAGCTACCAGCATCAACCAGCCCGAACCAGATGGAGCCCCACTGCAAGAGCAGCATCTGCACAGACGACCTGAAGATGACCAGAAAATGCCTTTTGTCTCATCTTAATTCTGTATTCTCCGCCCTAGGAGCCTAGGACTTATTAGTATGACATGCAATGTGTGTGAGAGCCTGTTTTCAGACTGCACCTGCACCAGCTAATACCTGCCTCTGCATGTGATGACAAAACTTCCCTTTTAAATATTCATTCCCCACGTGAAATAAAAGGACCTGCTTCCCTTTGTTCAGGGAGAGCCACGACTTTGGAAATGATTCCCCATGGTCTCCTATTTGCTGCAAATATACTCTGGTTTATGTGACAACTATTTCTGGTAGAGAGCCTGATTTTAACTCACCAGGGAGTGAACTCATTTTATTTTGGTAGCAAAGTGATGCTGGCAATTCAGATATGCCAAAGAGAAGTTATTGTTGTTAATCTCTTATTGTGCCTAATTCATAAATAAACTTTATCATATGTATGTATGCGTTGGAAAAATCATTGTATACACAGGGTTCAGTACTATCGACAGTTTCAGGCATCCACTGGGGGCCTTGGAATGTATCCCCTGTGGCTAAGGGGGAACTACTGTATGAGCAACACTCAGCGGAACCTTCCATCCTTGGAAGCTCCCAGCCACCTCTCTACCTTATTAAGTCAGTATATAAACCTTTATCCCCAGATGTTTTGGGAGCTACTCTCTCTATAGGATACTCCCATATATGTAATACATTTTTCTCCTGTTTATCTTCTGTCAGTTAATCCACAGTTAATTCACCAATTCCCCATCACTCCCACCAATTGGACCTAAGTTGGTAGTGGAGAAAGTTCATTAAAAAAAATTGTTAGGGGCTGGCCCCATGGCCTAGTGGTTAAGCTCAGTGCACTCCACTTTGGAGGCCTGGGTTTGGTTCCTGGGCATGGACCTACACCACTCATCAGTGGCCATGTTGTGACAGCGACACACATACGAAATAGAGGGAGATTGGCAACAGCTGTTAGCTCAGGGCGAATCTTCCGCAGGTAAAAAAGAATGTTAACACCAATAAATAGGAAGACATAGTGTCAGAATAAAGGATAGTCCTTTAAATGGATGCATTTAGTTTTATAGGTATCTGCCCTTATTTTACTCATTTTCTGTCTACCTGTGATAACTTAAAAAAAGGAGAGCAAGAGTCTATGGATCAGCCTTAGAGAACCATTTCCCTAGTTAATTTGGGTCCCCAGGAGCAGTTTCTTTTTCTTCAATTTCACTACTTCAGTGCATCACCTCTTACTAATAATCTTCCAGGGAGACCTCTTAACTCCAGGCTGATCCTTTCCTGTTTAGGGCTGCTGACACTTTGTACTCCTCCTTTCTTTACTTCCTGGGGTGGCTCTTTCCATAATAAATATTTTACTGCCAATCACTACAATGAGAGAAATAAACCAAAACTAATAGACATAGATATGTGTAAATCACAAATCTTAATAGCTGGTTTTTGTGTTTTTGATGCCCATGAAGAGATAAAGACTTGCTCAAAGTCACAGAGCATCACATGACTCTCCCTTAGAAAGCATCCTATCTTTTTGAGAAGAGAGAACTAACACATAGGGTGTTAGAAAATCTTGTAGTTTTTGAAATTCTGCCAGTTTGGTATTTATCTCATTTTCCATAAAAGGAAAGTGAAGCTCGTAGGTTAAGCAACTGGCCAAAGGAGAGGTGGAGATGGAATTTGAATTCAGGCTTTTTTGACATCAAAGCTCGTGATCTTTCCCCTATTCTTCACAGCGACAAAACCTAAGAAATTTTACAAAGTTCTTAAAGAAATCCAAACATAATTTAAAGAGATCTTGACTATGGTTTTCTAATTTCATTTCAGAAGTTTAATTTCTTGAAACTTCTCAATTTATCTGTATCTGGACTATCCCTCCCCTACCCGTTCTTCAGAGTTCAAGGAAGGCAGGCGGTGTCCATGAAGGATTTCTAGAGCAAGTGACATTTAAGTCAGATCTGAAGGATTAATAGGAATTACTTAGTAGGGGGAGGCAGAGTGAATGAGAATGAATGTGCAAAAGCACATTTCTAAAACTGAAACAATTTCAGTACATAATGGCCCAAGGAGAGGTTATAATGGGAATACTGATGGTTTAAATTAGAGAGGTAACCAGGAGCCAGGTCATGGAGGGCCATCTAAAACCATCCTAAGAAGTTTGGACTCCATTCTGAGGACAATGGGGAGCCATGGAAATGTTTTAAACTGGAGGGGAAAGTGATCAGATGTGTATTTTAGGTAGGGTGCTTACTGTAAGGGGATAAAGAACTGGAAAGGATGAGTCTGGTAACAGACCAATTGGGAGCATGGACTAAATCATCAGAAACTGTTAAATTGAAGAAGAAAACTGAAGAATAGGTAGGGATAGGCGTACAGGAGATCAGGGGAGGCCGGAGGAGAGGAGCAGTTATCACAAACTTGTCCCTCCACAAACAGATGCCACCTTGCCTCTGATTTCAGAGAAACTTCCCTCTACAGCTACAACTCATTTTTTGCAGGTAGCCGTTTCATGTATTTTTTTCAACAAATCTGGACTACCTTCTATAAGTTAGGCACTGTTCTAGGCCTACGGATACAAGAAAACAAAGTCCTTGCCCTCATGTGGCTTACATTTGTTCCTAGTAGGAGGAAGCAGAAAATAACAAAAATAAAAGACATACATAGCATGACAAATAGCGTTAAGTATGAAAGCAGAACGAAAGGGCCGAGAAGTTTGGGGAGGGTGTGGTGATGATGGTAAGGATTGCTATTTAATGTGGCACAGTTAGGGAAGTCTTAGTGATCAGGCAACATTTGAACAAAAGCTTGAAGAAAGAGACTCAGCCATGAGGGTAGCCAAGGTGAGAGAGACAGCCATGAGAACAGCAAGGCGGCCACTGGTGCTGGAGGAGAACACGCAAAGGGGAGAAAATGAGGTGAGAGAAGGGCATGGAGAGAATAGATTATGTAGAACCTTCTAGAGTACTACCCTTAAGATTTTTAAAATTCTGTGTGAGACGGGAAGCCACTGGAGGAAGTGGGGCAGAAAGGCGACATGACTGTTTAAAATGATCACTCTAGCTGCTGTGTTCAGAACAGATTTTAACGGAGCAAGGATAAAAGCTGGGAAAGCAGATAGGAGGACGTTGTAAAAATCCAAATGGGTTATGACAGGGGCTTGGACCAGTGTAGCAGTGGTGGAAGAGCTAAGACAGTTTGTTGATACATTTTGAAGATAGAGCCGACGAGATTTCCTAATGGGTAAGATATGGGATATAAGTATAAAGGAGGAGTTAAGAATGATTCCAAGTTTTTGTCATAAGCAACTGAAAGGAAGGAGTTACCATATACTTGTAGGGGAGGAAGACATTTCCTCTTCCCAAATGTGGGTTCGTCTGGCCTGAGAACGAATTAAATTCACATGAGACAGAATAGCAAGAGAAAATTAAACAAAGCTTTATGAGGAACCATGGCTCGGGGCCTTTCTTCCCGAAGGAAGAAAGGACACCGAAGAAGTGGGGTGCACATAGTGGTTATATACCCCCAAACGGGGTGTTTCACATGTGATTGAAATGTCCCTCCCACAATAGTCACAAGATTGCCCTGTCGGCACATTGCTTGATGGACACAGCAGGTAATGGTCTGCTATCTTGGTGGGCGTAGCAGGAGGCAAGTCGATTGTCTGGAGCTGGGCGGTCACAGGTGAGTGCAGCAATCAGTTCCTTCCCTAAGGAAAGATGCTTAATCCTTAAAGAAATGCCAACGTTGGGAGGGGGAGGGAAGTCAGCTACAGGAGGTTACCAGACTAGCACAATAAAATGCAGATTTAAGTCCTTGCCTTTGGTATTGACTAAGAGTTTCTAGAGAGAAGGTCATCGCCTTTCTTCTTCCTGGTACAGAGAGGGAGGCACCTTTACAGATAGAGATTTACCTTACAAACATAAATGTGTCCTAACAAAGGGCACGTTCCATTCCTCAGAGCCTCCTTCCCTGTCCCAGTTTATCAAAAGCAATCAGCCTCAAATAATGCTGATTCCAAAGAGACATATCTTGGGGTGGCCAATTCCAGGTCCCCACATACTGAAATGGGGAAGACCGATAGGAAACGCAGGTTAAAGAGAGGATATCAGGAGTTTGCTTTTGGACATGTTGAGGTGCATCCTGGAAGCCAAATGAAGAAAGTATTTTATTTTATTTTATTTTTAAAAATTTATTTATTTTAAAGATTGGCACCTGAGCTAATAACTGTTGCCAATCTTTCTTTTTTTTCTGCTTTTTCTCCCCAAATCCCCCAGTATATAGTTGTATATTTTAGTTGTGGGTCCTTCTAGTTGTAGTACGTGGGACGCTGCCTCAATGTGGCCTGATTGAGGAGGATTTTAGGCTGGTTACTTTTAAAACTACAGATGAGAAGCAGGCTCTGAGGACTGGAATTTTGCTTGCCCTTTTGAGAGACATTTGCATTTGTGAAGGAAGGGGGGGATGAGCTTGTAGGGACATGAAATTGGCCACCCCAAGGTATGACTCTTTGGCATCGGGATTGTTTTGGGCTGATTGCTTTTGATGGGCTGGGACAGGGAAGGAGGCTCTGGGGAATGGAACCTGCCCTTGTTGGGACACATTTAAATCTCTATCTGTAAAAGGTGCCTCCCTCTCTGAACCAGGAAGAAGAAGAGAGATGACCTTATCCCTAGAAACTCTCAATGGGGAAGGCAAGAACTTAAGTTGGTTGCTGTCTGGCAATCTCATGTAACTGATTTAGGGTGGTGGCTTCTGACCTTTACTTAATCCGATTTGATTCTTGTCTAAAAGTCATGGGATCACCCAATGACCAGACCCCACCTGCACTGATACCATTTTAACTTTTTTTTGCTCTTTCCTTTGTCTTCGTAAAGAGATGACTCACATACCTATGCCTTAAATTTAGCCCTAACCCTCAACTCGGGGCAGCAGCAGAAGCAGCAGCAGCAGGAGCTCTGACTGCCCGTGGGTCTTGTCCCCAAGCACCAGCTCTGCCTGCCCATGGGTCCTGTCCCCATGCTATTCCACACTATTCTCTAAATAAAAGAGCACTCCTGCCAGATCTTGAGAGTCTAAGAAATCTTTCTTTCGACTCCTCGGCTCACCGACCCCGCATCATGATGAGCGGTGCCATGTCTGCACCCAGGATCCAAACCAGCGAAACCCTGGGTCGCCATAGTGGAGCACGCGAACTTAACCACTTGGCCACAGGGCCGGCCCCTAGAAAGAATTTTAGGGTAGAAGAAATTATCACTTGGGTCAAATGCTGTTAAACAGTCAAGATGAGGAATGAGAAGTGACCATTGAATTTAGCAACTTGGAACTTGACAAGAACGGTTTAGTGGAGTGGTAGGGGTGAAATAAGATGACAGGAGAAAAATAGGAGAAGCAAGGACAGACCATACGCTAGAGAGGTTTTACTGTAAAGGGTAGAAGAGATATAGGGGCAATACCTGCAGAGAGAAATTAGGTCAGAAGAAGCATTTTTGTTGTTGTTGTTGGTTTGTTTGTTTTTGAGGAAGATTAGTCCTGAACTAACATCCGCTGTGAATTCTCCTCTTTTTGCTGAGGAAGACTGGCCCTGAGCTAACATCCGTGCCCATCTTCCTCTACTTTATATGCAGGACACCTGCCACATCATGGCGTGCCAAGCAGTGCCATGGCTGCACCAGGATCGGAACCGGCGAAGCCCAGGCCGCCGAAGCGGAACGTGTGAACTTCACCACTGCACCACCAGGCCAGCCCCAGTACTTTTTGTTTTTAATTATGGGAAAAGTATCAGCTTGTTTATGTGCTGTGGCAGTGATCTAAGAAAAAGGGAAACAATGAAAATACAAGAGGAAGAAGGGACTTTGCTGGATGATGTCTTTGAATAAACAAGAGGGAATGAGATCTAGTGCACAAGTGTAGGTGTTGGCCTTAGATAAGAGCACAAATAGTTCATGGTAATAGGAGAGAACAAAAAGGGGGAGAGTCTATACAAATAGGTGAGTAGACAGGATGGTGGGAGCTTGGGATGTTGTTTTTCTTTCTTCTTTTTTTCTTTTGGTGAGGAAGACTGGCCATAAGCTAACATCTGTTGCCAATCTTCCTCATTTTGCTGAGGAAGATTGTTGCTGAGCTAACATCTGTGCCCATCTTCCTCCATTTTGTATGTGGGATATGGCCACAGCATGGCCTGATGAACGCTGCGTCTGTCTGCACCTGGGATTCAAACACACCAACCCCTGGCTACCCAAGCAAAGCACACAAACTTGACCCCTATGCCACTGATGAGGATCCAGGCCGCCCCAGGGAGAGAAGCCCAAGGCGTCCTGCCCTACCTAGCCATCTGTATCATCCTCTGGGAAGCATCAGAAGTCCTGACCTGAGGCGACCTGATTGGTATTCAAAGTTATAGAACCACCCAGTAACCAGACCCCACCTGCACTGATACCATTCTAACGACTTTTTTACATAACCTTTCCTTTGTCTTGTAAAGAAATAACTCACATACCTATGCCTTATAAATTTAGCCCTACTCTCAACCTATGTTTGCAGCCCTTCACTGCCCATGGGTCCTGTCCCTATGCTTTTCTCTGAATAAAGGAGCACTACTACCAGAACTTGAGAGTCCAAGAAATCTTAATCTTTTGACTCCTTGGCTCGCCAAACCCTCATCACCACTGCAAAGCGCCCCCACCACGCCCCCCAGGGCATGTTCTTTTCTCATTGCTTTTCTTTTCCCAGTGAAAGAGGAAGCTGAGAGTTTGGTTGGGGGAGGAGCTGTTGGACGTTTGAGGATAGAGAGGATAGGAAATCGTCCACTTAAAAAAAGAAGGATCTTGATCGGACATGGAGTCAGAAAGTTTGATTTTGACTCCCAGGTTTTCCACTCCTCAGGTGCGTAAAACTTAGCTTGTCTATCTAACCTCTCAGGTGTTCAGTTTCCTTTTGAGTAAAATGGAGATGATACCTACTACTCAGGACCTTTTTTTTTTTTTTGGTACGAGGATTAAATAAAAGAATAAATGTGAAAGGAAAGCATTTTGAAAGTTATTTGTATTGAAAAGTAATTTTAACATTTGAATCCACTTATCAAGTACTTGCTCTGTGCCGAGCATTGTGACATGCTTTACATACACTGTCTTACTTGATCCTTACATTAACCTTATGCGGAAACGCATTCTCATCCCATTTCACTGAGAGGAAGTCGAGCTTCCGAGAAATTAAGCATCTTGCCTCAAGGATCACAAGTTAGCAGATGGCTGAGCCGGGCTTCCTGGCCAGGACGTCATCCACGGCTCACACTCCCGAGAACTATCCTTTCCCAGGACCTATTTTCTCTTAAATTAGCTCGTGTCCTAAGTTACTGCTCTCTCACGGCTTCTTTCTGGGCGCAGGTTATAAGGGTCTTGGCACTTTTTAGGTCACCGGAAAGCTGAGTTCATCTTGTGTAGTCGGGAGGTGAGAAGCGGTTTTGATCGACGTTTGATTCATTCCACGTCAGCGGGGGTTGAAACAGAGAGGACCGACACGAGAGGGGCCGTCGCGGGAGTTCTAGGAGAAAGGTCTTTTACTCGATTTCCCGACCCCACAGAGCTGGGCTGCGGGCCCGCCTCCGAGGGGCGACAGGAACGGGGTCAGTCCCCGAGGCGTGGGCCTGAGGGAGGCTGGTCTGGGGGCGGCGGCTGGGCAGGCGAAGGCTGGTCTCTGGGGCCCAGGGGGCGCCGAAGGACGACGGTTAGGTCCCGACGGGCGGAGGAGGGGTCGGCGGGGCGGGGCGGGGGCGGGGGCGGGCGCGTGCGCGTCGGCACGCCGGGCGTTTCAAAAGCTTCGCGGCGTGCGGTGCGAGCTCTGCGTGCGCGACCCGGTGCCCCGACGGCTGGCTCGGCTGAGTCTCGGCCCCACCTCTCGCGGGATCCGGGCTCCCGCTCAACGCCGGCTCTGTGCTCGACGCGCGGCCGGCGGGGGCTCGCCATGGTTCACTTCTTGCACCCGGCCTTGGCGCCCCGCAACATAGCCCTTCCCGACGCTGAGAAGGATGCCCAGGGCAGCTGCGTGGTGCAGGTGAGCCCCGGGGTGGCGTCGGGCGCGCCAACCCCGGCGGGACGTCCCGGCCCGGGCCGGCGCAGGCGGTCGTCGCGGGCTGTTTGGTCGCCGCGGGGGTAAAGTCTGGAGAGGCTGAGCCCCTGCCTGGCGCCCGTCGTCGCTGGGGAGGTGCCCGCCGGAGGAGAGTTTGCTGCCCCGGGTGGGACGCCCGGGGCCGAGCGCGCCGACCTCGCACCCGCGCCCGCCCGGGTCTCGGGTTCTGGCCTGCGCGTGCTGCGGGCGGCGGCTGCGTGGCCGGCGGCGTGGGTTAGGACGGGAGCGCCGGGCGCAACGCTAGCCGGGCCGGTGGTAGCCGTGGTGAACCCGAACGCACCGGACCTCGAGCGTCCCCCGCGTGCGTCGCGGACGGGGTGCTCCCCGGATGCCGCGACTCCCCGGGGCATTGGGCCGGGGGACCCTAACGGAGAGACCGCCCTGAGCCCGATTGTGGCAGCTGGAACCCCGAAGCCGGAAGTCCTGCAGTTGCACGTGTTGGTGACCCCCCCTCCCCCCGCCATGCCAGTTAAACTAAACTGAGCAAAAGGCGAAGGTGCGTGTTGGCGCCTACTGTGTGTCGAGTAGAGCATCTCTAAGGTAATCCGCTCATCTCGTCTTTCGCAGGCGTTGGTCATCTCCGTGTTTCTGGCGTGTAGTGAAGTTGAGAACTCTGCAAGTTAGTTAATTTGCCCGTGGACTTGACTTCGGGCGTTCTGATGTCAGGCCGCGTTCCACGGCCCCCCAAGGGGCTGGCTCTTGGAACTCAGAATCTAGTGAAGGCTCAACCCGAAAGTAGTAAGGAGGGCAGGAGGTGCTGATGGAGGCTGTGCTGCACAGACGAACGCCTCGTCGGGAGGCTTTTGTGCCCTGCAGAGATCTAGCCCGGACTCCTCCTACTCTTTCGGGCTCCCTTTTAAAAGCTGCTCTATAATTTGTAAATTTGTTTGTGAGCTGGGTTTTGAGTATGTGCTATCACAGTGTCTCGAGCGCATTTTTTGTTGCCGTTGATTGGAATCGAAACAAGATTTTCTTAAGAAGAGTGATCACATCAGTCCATTCTGTCTGACTCCGCCGTGTACTATGTACACTCATTTTCCTTGTAAGATTTTGTTTCAATTAGTTGTTAAAATTACACGATGCATGAATACATTTTCCCCTATGATAGTTATTTTTACATTTATTTATGCCGTCTTTAATTTTACTTAGCAGTGTTTTGTAGTTTTTGGTGTAAAGATCTTATACGTATTTTGTTGAATTTATCCCTGTTTTTGATACTACTGTGAATATTTTTTAAAACTCCGTGTAAACTTTTTTCCTGGTATATTGATCTTGTATCCTACAGCCTTGCTAAAGTCACTTATTTTCTCTAGTAGGTTTTTTTTTTTTTGAAGATTTCTTAAGATTTTGTCATCTTGTCATCTGCAAGTATTTTTATATCCTTTTTTTCTTTTTCCATTTTGACCCAATGTTTGTCGTCCTTTTACAACATGTCATTTTTGGTTTAGAAACTGCTTGTGTTGTGATTAGTTTTCCAACGTTAACTCAAAAGCGTGTGAAATAAAATCCACCTACTCTGTATAAACACCCAGTAACTGGCCCTTCACCCTCCCCCCACGTTGGGTAGGGGGAGGAAGGGAGGGCTTGGGCAACATTGAGGGACATGCAGGTGCTTTACGTGGGGAGTGGCCTAGCTCCTCGGTTCACACCCACACGGGTCCCCTGCGCTGTCCCAAACTACAACAGAAATGGTGTAGACCCAAGGCTGTATCCTTTTAGGTTGCGTTTTTTAGGACCTTTTGTAGATTGTTAAAGAGAAGCGGTGAGTAGAAATCTTTATATTTTAGATCTTTCACCTTTAAGTGTGATACTGGCTATAGGTTTTTCCATAGATGCCTTTATCAAATTAAGGGAGTTTTATTCTATTCTTAGTTTGCTGAGAGTTTTCTTTCTTTTTTTTTTTTAAAGTTTTTATCCCTCTTCCCCCCCCCCGCCCTTTTTCTCCCCAAAGCCGCCTGATAAATAGCTGTATATTTTTAGTTGTGGATCCTTTTAGTTGTGGCATGTGGGATGCTGCCTTGGCATGGCTTGATAAGCAGTGCCATGTCCGCGTCCAGGATCCGAACCAGCAAAACCCTGGGCCACTCAAGCAGAGCACATGAACTCAACCACTTGGCTAGGGGGCCAGCCCTGAGAGTTTTCTTTTTAAAATCATAAATGTGTATTGAATTTTGTGAAATGCTTTTTCAGCATTTATTAAGATTGTATGTTTTTATTCTGTTAATGTGGTGGATTTTATTGATTGCAAATTTAACTTTACATTTTGGGAATAAACCCCATTGGTCATGATGTATTATTATTATTATTATTTTCTTAAAGATTTTATTTTTATTTGTTTTCCTTTTTCTCCCAAAGCCCCCCGGTACACGGTTGTATATTCTTAGTTGTGGGTCCTTCTAGTTGTGGCGTGTGGGACACCACCTCAACGTGGCGTGATGGGCAGTGCTGTGTCCCCACCCAGGAGGCAAACCGGTGAAACCCTGTGCCGCCGAAGCAGAGCGAGGGAACTTAACCACTCGGCCACGGGGCCGGCCTCCGTGATGTATTATTTTTATGTCTCGCAGGAGTCTATTTGCTAATATTTTGTTAAATATTTTTATGTCCATGTTTTATGAGGGAAATTACTCTCTAGAAATATTTTATCTAATTTTAGTATCCGGATAACGCTAACGTCAAAAAATGAATAGGAAAGTGAATTCCCTCAAAAAGTGAATAGGGAACACTTCTCTATTGAATTTTTTGAGTTTGTGGAGGATTGGTATTATTTCTTTATTAGATCTTTAGTGTAACTCACCAGTAAAGCCATTGAGACTTTAATTTCTTTGGGGAAAAGTTTTTATATGTTTCTTGGGTGAGGAATTTAATTATATAGAGCTATTCATATATTTTATTTTATAGTTATAAAAGGGTCAGTTCATCAAGAAGACATAACATCCCTAAATGTGTATGCACTTACTAACAGATTGTCAGTTTTTATAGTTTGTCATTCTAGGATTTGCCTATTTCATCTGAATTATCAAATTTATTGATGGTGGAAGTGGGCACACTTGTCTTGTTCCTGTTCTGAGAGGGATGGGTTTCAGTTTTTGTCCGTTGAGTATGATGTTGGCTGTGGGTTTGTCATATACGGCCTTTATTATGTTGAGGTACTTTCCTTCTATACCTATTTTATTGAGGGTTTTTATCATAAATGGATGTTGGATCTTGTCGAATGCTTTCTCTGCATCTATTGAGATGATCATGTGTTTTTTGTTTCTCATATTGTTAATGTAGTGTATCACGTTGATTGACTTGCAGATGTTGAACCATCCCTGTGTCCCTGGTATAAATCCCATTTGATCATGGTGTATAATCTTTTTGATATATTGCTGTATTCAGTTTGCCAAAATTTTGTTGAGGATTTTTGCATCTATATTCATCAGTGATATTGGCCTGTAGTTTTCCTTCTTTGTGTTGTCCTTGTCAGGTTTGGGGATCAGGGTGATGTTGGCTTCATAGAATGTATTAGGGAGTGCTCCATCTTCTTCTATTTTCTGGAACAGTTTGGGAAGGATAGGTATTAAATCTTCTTTGAATGTTTGGTAGAATTATCCAGAGAAGCCGTCTGGTCCTGGACTGTTATTTTTGGGGAGGTTTTTGATTACTGTTTCTATTTCTTTGCTTGTGATTGTTCTATTCAGATTCTCTATTTCTTCCTCATTCAGTTTGGGTAGGTTGTATGAGTCTAGGAATTTATTCATTTCATCTAGGTTGTTCAGTTTGTTGGCATATAGTTTTTCATAGTATTCTCTTATGATCCTTTGTATTTCTTCAGTATCTGTTGTGATTTCTCCTCTCTCGTTTCTAATTTTATTTATTTGAGACTTCTCTCTTTTTTTTTTTAGTGAGTCTGGCTGTTTGTCAATTTTGTTAATTTTTTCGAAGAACCAACTCTTTGTTTCATTGATCCTTTCTACTGTCTTTTTTGTTTCAATATCATTTATTTCTGCTCTAATTCTTATTATTTCCCTCCTTCTGCTGACTTTGGGCTTTGTTTGTTGTTCTTTTTCTAATTCCGTTAGGTGTCGTTTGAGGTTGTTTATGTAAGATTTTTCTTGCTTATTGAGGTGAGCCTGTATTTCAATGAATTTTCCTCTTAGGACTGCCTTTGCTGAGTCCAAATAATTTGGTACGGTGTGTTTACATTTTTTTTTATTATTTTTTTTATTGAGTTATTGATAGGTTACAATCTTGTGAAATTTCAGTTGTACATTAATGTTTGTCAGTCATGTTGTAGGTGCACCACTTCACCCTTTGTGCCCACGCCCCACCCCACCTTTCCCCTGGTATCCACTAGAGATGGCAAGACATTCCATGTACATGGATTGGAAGAATAAACATAGTTAAAATGTCCATTCTACCTAAAGCAGTCTACAGATTCAGCGCCATCCCAATCAGAATCCCAATGACATTCTTTACAGAATTAGAACAAAGAATCCTCAAATTCATATGGGGCAACAAAAGACCCCGAATTTCTAAAGCAGTCCTGAGAAAAAAGAACAAAACGGGAGGCATCACAATCCCTGACTTCAAAACATACTACAAAGCTACAGTAATCAAAACAGCATGGTACTGGTACAAAAACAGGTGCACAGATCAATGGAACAGAATTGAAAGCCCAGAAATAAAACCACACATCTATGGACAGCTTATCTTTGACAAAGGAGCAGAGGGCATACAATGGAGAAAAGAAAGTCTTTTCAACAAATGGTGCTGGGAAAACTGGAAAGCCACATGTAAAAGAATGAAAATTGACCATTCTTTTTCACCATTCACCAAAATAAACTCAAAATGGATCAAAGA
Organism: Equus quagga; assembly: GCF_021613505.1. Lineage (NCBI taxonomy): Eukaryota > Metazoa > Chordata > Mammalia > Perissodactyla > Equidae > Equus > Equus quagga. The sequence continues at coordinate 6,615,287 of NC_060271.1, read as the reverse complement.
CCTAAAGGTGAGACCTGAAACCATAAGGCTTCTGGAAGAAAACGTAGGCAGTACACTCTTTGACATCGGTGTGTTTTCATTTTCCTTTGTCTCCCGATAATATTTGATTTCGTCTTTAATTTCTTCAATAATCCATTGTTTGTTCAGTAGCATGTTGTTTAGTCTCCACATTTTTGGCCCTTTCCCAGCTTTATTCTTGTAGTTGATTTCTAGTTTCATAGCATTGTGATCAGAAAAGATGATTGATATTATTTCAACCCTCTTGAACTTATTGATGCTTGCTTTGTTTCCCAAGATATGGTCTATCCTTGAGAATGTTCCATGCGTGCTTGAGAAGAATGTGTAACCTGCTGTTTTTGGATGAAGTGTTCTATATATATCTATTAGGTCCATCTGATCTAATTTTTCATTTAATTCTGTAATTTTCTTGTTGATTTTCTGTCTGGATGATCTGTCCATTGGTGTTAATGGGGTGTTGAGGTCCCCTACTATTATTGTATTACTGTTGATGTCTCCTTTTAGTTTTGTTAAGAGTTTCTTCACGAATTTTGGTGCTCCTGTGTTAGGTGCGTATATATTTATGACTGTTATGTCATCTTGGTGGAGCGTCCCTTTTATCATTATATACTGCCCCTTTTTGTCTTTCGTTACCTGTTTTGCTTTGAAGTCTACTTTGTCTGATATAAGTATGGCAACACCTGCTTTCATTTGTTCATTATTAGCTTGGAGTATTGTCTTCCACCCCTTCACTCTGAGTCTGTGTTTGTCTTTGGGGCTGAGGTGTGTTTCCTGGAGGCAGCATATTGTTGGATCTTGTTGTTTGATCCATCCTGCCACCCTGTGCCTTTTGATTGGAGAGTTCAATCCATTCACGTTTAGTGTGATTATTGAAACGTGGGGGCCTACTGTTGCCATTTTATCACTTGGTTTCCGGTTCTTTTGCATTTTGTCCTGATGGAGAGCTGTTACTTTGTGTTATTGTCCTTCTGCTTATCTCCTTTGTTCTGGATTTTGTAACCCCTTTCCTTTTTTTGATTTTTCAAGAATGAGCTTCTTCCTGAGCAATTCTTGAAGAGGAGGTTTTGTGGTGATGAACTCCCTTAACTTTTGTTTATCTGGGAAAGTTGTTACTTCTCCATCGTATTTGAAGGATATTTTTGCTGGGTAGAGTATTCTTGGCTGCAAGTTTTTATCCTTCAGAGTTTTGAATATTTCATTCCAATCTCTTCTAGCCTGTAAGGTCTCTCCTGAGAAATCTGCTGATAGCCTTATGGGGTTTCCTTTGTAAGTTATTTTCTTCTGCCTGGCTGCCCTTAGTATTTTCTCTTTGTCGTTGACTTTTGCTAGTTTCACTACTATATGTCTTGGGGTTGGTCTTCTTGTGTTAATAAAGTTTGGAGATCTGTTGGCTTCTGTGACATGAGGTTCCATCTCTCTTCCCAAGTTTGGAAAGTTCTCAGCTATTATTTCTTTGAACAGACCTTCTGCCCCCTTCTCCTTCTCTTCTCCCTCTGGTATACCTATAATCCTTATGTTGCATCTCCTAATTGAGTCAGATAATTCTCAGAGAGTTTCTTTATTTCTTTTTAGTCTTAATTCTCTCTCCTCCTCTGCCTGCAGCATTTCTATATTCCTATTCTCCAAGTTGCTAATTCTGTCCTCCATATTATCGACCCTACTGTTCAGAGAGTCTAGATTTTTCTTAATCTCCTCCATTGTGTTCTTCATCTCCAGTATTTCTAATTGGTTCTTCTTTATGGTGTCAAGCTCTTTTGTGACATAGCTCCTGAACTCATTGAGTTGTCTATCTGAATTCTCTTTTAGGTCGTTGAGTTTTTTCATAATGGCAGTTTTGAAATCGTCGTCATTTAGGTTGTAGATTTCATTGTCTTTGGGATTGTTTTCTGGATGCTTATCATTTTCCTTCTGTTCTGGAGATTTAATATATTTTTTCATACTGCTTGATGGCGTGGGTTTGTGCCTCTGCATACAGATAGAGTTTAGTTGCTGCTTCTACTTGTTGCAGTTGGTATGTGTGTGGGGGCAGCTGTTTAGACTGCCCCAACCAGGAACCCTGTCAGCTGTTACTGACTGGGTCTGGACCCCTCCTCGTAGTCACAGTGGTCCTGTGGGGTCCCTCGTCGGTTGTGCGGGCTGTCGCAAGGGGACCTCAGGCTGCTGGTGCCTACTGCTGCAACCCACCTGGACGCACTCCCTCCTTGTGGTCTGCAGCAGTGTTGTGGGCTTTCCCATCAGCCAGGAGCAGGATCACCTATAATCTCCGATTTGTCCCTAACAGAGCCCACCAGATCACACTTGTCCACTATAGGTCCCAGCAGAGCTATGGGTATATTCTGCAGTCTGTCATTAGCTCACTTAGCTGTGCTGCTTTTGCCCCAGGGCCTTCCCGCCTTGCGATTGCCAGTCGGGACCTCTCCACTAGTGCTGTACAGAGGCTTTCACTGAGGCTGCTGTAAGAACCTGAAGTTCCCCCCTGGGCTATGTAGTCGTTTCACCGGAGCTCTACTCTGCCCCACTTTACTCTCACAGGATCTCTGGGAGCCACTTGCCTCGGCTGGGACACGGCCAGAGTCCGTAGGCCTGGTGGTGGCTTGTAAGCTGCTGCCTTGTGGGGAATCCTGCTCTAGGGAGCTTCCTGGTGTTCCAAATGCTGTGCAGGGCCTCCCTGCCAATGGCAAGCAGAGGCCCTCCCTGCTGGGGGGCTGTGGGACCCTGGAGCCTCAGCATGGCTTGCCAGGCGGTGCCATGTCTGCACCCGGGATCCTAACTGGCGAACCCTGGGCTGCCAACGCAGAATGTGCACACTTAACCACTGCACCACCAGGCCGGTCCCTGGACATTTTTTTTTAAGAAAACCCTAAAATTTGTTTTATTATTGTTTCTACCCAGTGAATTAATTTTGTAATTCAGTAAATATTAAATTACAAAACAGTTTCCTGTAATCCAAGTATAGCATATTGTCCTTGTCGACCATTGTTTCTTTCTTTTAAATTTTAAATTATTAGTTTTTTTTGAGGAAGATTAGCCCTGAGCTAACATGTGCTGCCGGTCCTCTTTTTTGTTGCTGAGGAAGACTGGTCCTAAGCTAACATCTGTGCCCACCTTCCTCTACTTTTGTATATGGGACGCCTGCCACAGCATGGCTTGCCAAGCGGTGCCATGTCCACACCCGGGATCCAAACTGGTGAATCCCCCGCCAAAGCAGAGCATGCGAACTTAACTGCTGTGCCACCAGGCTGCTCAGACCATTGTTTCTTAAAATATTTTTTCTCCCCAATATCTCCTCTCTTCTGGAGGGTTTTTTTTTCATTTTTTAAAGATTTTACTTTTTTCTTTTTCTTCCCAAAGCGCCCCGGTACATAGTTGTGTATTCTTCGTTGTGGGTCCTTCTAGTTGTGGCATGTGAGACGCCACCTCAGCGTGGTTTGTTGAGTAGTGCCATGTCCGCGCCCAGGATTCGAACAGACGAAACACTGGGCTGCCTGCAGGGGAGCACATGAACTTAACCACTCGGCCACAGGGCCAGCCCCTGGAGGTTTAATTACACATTTATATTAGACTGCTTAAGATTGTCCCTTGGGACTCTATTCTTCATTTTTTTCCCCAGCCCTTTTCTGCTTTAGTTTTTATTGCACTATCTTCAATTTCACTGATCTCTAATTTTATAGTGTCTAGTCTGTTGATACTCTTCTCTAATGTATTATTTATTTATTAAAGATTTTACTTTTCCTTTTTCTCCCCAAAGCCCCCTGGTACATAGTCGTACATTTTTAGTTGTGGGTCCTTCTAGCTGTGGCATGTGGGACACCGCCTCAGCATTGCCTGATGAGCGCTGCCATGTCTGTGCCCAGGGTCCGAACTGGGGAAACTCTGGGCCGCCAAAGCAGAGTGCACAAACTTAACCACTGGGCCACGGGGCCGGCCCCGTATTATTTATTTTTCCACTCTAGAAGTTCCCTTTGCAGCTTGTTCAGATCTTCCATTTCTCTGTTGAGATTCCATATTTATTCTATCATTATGTTTATGTTTTGCTTTATATCAATGAATTGTAATATCTGTTTTAAAGTCTTTGCTAATTATGTCATTTCAATTATTTCTGGATTTGTTTCTACTATTATTTTTTTTCTCTTGCTGCTTACCATGTCTGATATGTTATTGTAAGGTGGACTTTATGGATGCTACTTTGAGTACCTAGATTTTTGTTATCTTTTTGGGTAGGGCCTATATTTGATGTTTTTAAAAGGCTATTGTAAATTTTTAAAATTTACTTTTCCAGTTATTGGTTGCGTATAGAAATACAGTTTTTTGTTTATTTTGCTTTTTTACTTTGTACACATTAAAACATGTTAGTTAGGAGAGTTATATAGTACAGTTTATATTTTAGAAATGATGAGTCTAGACTCCGAGTAGAGATGGATTAGAAAAGGATTAGGAGCAAAGTGGAGAAGCTTATTTGGAGTTTTTCAATGTTCTTAGTTGGATGGTAGTGACTTGTGTTAGAAATTGGTCATGGAGCTAGAAAGAAGAGGATGAACTAGATATTTATTTGGGAGATTTAACATCATACTGGCAGCAGGAAGAGATGACACACTCAGAATAGGGGTATGTCAATAAGAGTGTCATTAAAGGAGTACTTCCAAAGATAGTAAGAGTGAGGTGTGGAAAACCACAATAATGCACTGCTCTGTGTCTAGTAACAGCAGCTGTTGCCACCCCTCGCCCTGTGGACCTCCTGAAAGGAGTGGCTTAGTCCATTTGGGTTTCTGTAACAAAAATAGCATAGACTTGGGTGATTTATGAATGACAGAAATTTGTTTCTCACAGTTCTGGAGGCTAGGAGGTCCAAGATCAAGGTGCTGGCAGATTTGGTGTCTGGTGAGAGTCCGCTTCCTGGTTCATAGACGTCTTTTTGCTGTGTTCTCACATGGCAGAAGGGGCAAGGGGGCTTTCTGGGCTCTCTTTTACAAGGGTGCTGATTCCATTCATGAGGGCTCTACCATGTGGTCTGATCACTTCCCAAAGGTTCATACTTCCAAATACCATAAAATTGGGTTAAATTTTGACATAAGAATTTTGGAGGAACACAAGCATTCAGTCTATAGTGAGGAGAGAGGGCTGATTTTAAAGGAGTGATTGGGGGGATACAGCCAGTCCAAGGCAACCTTAAAGTGAGCTGGGGAAATAATCTGTAGTGGGTTGAATTATGTTCCCGTAAAACTTGTCTAAGTCCTGACCCCTGGAACCTGTGAATTTGACCTTATTTGGAGATAGGGTCTTTGCAAGTATAGGTAAGTGGATGATATTGAGAAGATCATCTGGATTTAGGGTCCACCTAAAATTTAGGGTGGACTGTTGCTGTTGTTGCCTCATCCTTTCATGTTTTTGTTTTAGAACTTTGGTCTCATATTAGTGAAGTTTTACAGAAATATATATACACTATAAATATATAATATATGTTATTATATATTATATATGTATTGACTCAGGGTCCAGCCTAAATAAAGAGACAGGGAGGGAGATTTGAGACATAGAGACACAGGGAACAAGGCCATGTGAAGATGGAGGCAGAGATTAGAGTTAGGCTGCCACAAGCTGAGGAAAGCCAGGAGCCACCAGAAGCTGGTAAAGAATTCTTCCCTGGAGCCTTCAGAGGGCGAATGGCCCTGCTTCCATCTTAATTTTTGGACTTCTGTCCTCCAGAACCGTGAGAGAATGAATTTCTGTTGTATTTAGCCACCAATTTTGTTGTAATTTGTTATAGCAACTCTAAGAAACTAATACACATTCTATTGTAACTTCATTCTCCTCCCTCCTGACTTTTTTGAGAGCTTCATGTTGTCAGAACTAAACTGACAACCAGAGGGCAAGGGGGCCTATTCATAGGATCCACACAGTTCATCTCCAGGAGTAGAGAGCAGGGTGGAGAAGGTTAAAGAGTGGATCCGGGTGGGGGGTAGGTGACAAATGTGTGTTTGTGTGGGGTGTTGCTTAACGACAAGGAAGTGTCAGTAAAGATTAAGCAACTGAATAGATGTGATGCCATTTACTGAGTGGGGAAACACTGGGGAAGTACAGTTTTGTACCTCGTGAGTTTGAGGTGTTTGTGACACAGTTAAATAGATATGTCAGGGAGGCACGTGATTGAATATCTAAGACGATGGCTTAAAGAGAGATCTGACCCGGAGATAATAATCCAGAATTCCCTGGGGTTATAGTTGATACTTAGAGTCACATAATCAGTAGACAAATATTAACGAGTCAGAGTCATTACTGGTCTTTGTTGGGGTTGGAAACCAGATAGAGTGATTTGAAGAATGAATGGCATAGGATAGATCTCTAAAACATACTACTGATTCATAAAACAAAAACAAGTAGCAGAATATTACAGTAAAATTTATATAAAGTTCAGAAACATGCATAACTAATCAATATTTAGGATAACGGTAATCTCTGGGTGAAGGGATGAGAAATAGCATCAGGGCGGGGCACATAAGGGATTCCAAAATATGGGTATATTCATCAAGCAGTGTGGTTAATACAGAGTGTTTTTAAAATGTTTATATTTCATATTCTATTATTTAAATATTTTGCACGTTTTAAATATCTTTTATGTGAATTTAATCTTTAATATGCTATATGTTTTAAACGGGGCGACTATGTCCAATAATATGGCAAATAATATAAAGTCTTCAAACTATTCTGGATAAAATGTAACAAACACTTTCACACGCAAAGTAAAGGAGATCTCTAGCACTCCCACCCAATTCAGAGAAGCTGGAAGTCAGCTCTGTGTTCAGGCCCTGAAGCTTTGACAAAAACCAGTGTTAACCAGGGATTAGAGCCTGGGTCGCTGCCAAAACCAGGTGGGGAGTTTGAATGGAGACTACAAACTTTATCTCTATATAAAATATATCACTAATACGGGTGAACAAAGGCTGACTATACTTCAGTGAAATGATAGATCTAAAAAAATCTGCTTCTGAGAAAGGGAAACAGAAACAGGGAAGCTTGTCAGTTTTGGCTTGGCTTTTGAGTGAGAAAAATATATTCTAAAAATTTGCTATCACAGGCCTGTCCTCACACAAATTTAGAGTTTTAACTGACATTTCTTGCTTGGTTCAGGAAATCTATAGCTGGGAAATTATCAAAGTGATCCCTGTAATGCTCCTGGGGTAACTAGCATTTAGCAGAGTCTCTCTGATGTAGCATGTCTTCTACCCAGGCCTCACAGCAGTCCTACAAATAAAATCTCATTAAAGACCAGCTCACAATTTTAATTCACAAAACATGGGCCTCCATCAGTAAGAATCAACAGAATCAACAACTAACAGAATTAGATTTCCAGACACTTCAGGAAATGGAATTATTGATGCATTATAAAATAAATATATTTAAAATTTACATCAAATAAATTACAGATAGGGGGTCACCCTGTGTCTGAGTGGTTTAAGTTCATGTGCTCTGTTTTGCTGGCCTGGGGTTCACCAGTTTGGATCCTGGGCGTGGACCTAGGCTCCACTCATCAAGCCATGCGGTGGCGACATCCCACATAGAGGAACTAAAATGACCTATAGCTAGTATATACAACTATATACTGGGGCTTTGGGGAGAAAAAAAAATGAAAGATTGGCAACAGATAGTAGCTCAGGGCCAATCTTCCTCACAAAAAAAAAAAAGAGAGAGAGAAATTAAAGATAAAATAAAAAATGAAAAAATTACTGTGGACAATTAGACTGTGAAGAAGCAAACAGCACTGAATAGAGAAATAGTGACCTGGAAGATACATCTATAGAAATTACCCACAGGAACCATAATCTCCATTTTCCCAGGGGCGTATGAACCAATTCTGGCTTTTGAGACCCAAGTAGAAGTCTGATGAGACTGTTTCAGGGAATTCTTTTGCTTCCCTGCCTCTTTTATGACATGAATTCTGACGTGGTGAGGATTTGGAGCAACTGAAACTCTCCTGAATTCTTCTGGGAATGCAGAATGGTACAGCCACTTTCCAAGAACAGGCTGGCACTTTCTTACGTAAAGTTAAACACATACATATAGGAGGTATGGAATTCCAGGGACCCAGGAGTCCCGTTCCTAGGTAACTGCCCAAGAAGAATAAGAACTATGTTCACACAAACTGTTACATGAATATTTATAGTAGCTTTATTTCACATTGTCAGAAACTTTAAACACTCAAAATGCCCTTCACTTGGTGAATAAAGCAGCTGTAGTGCATGCAGTGGAGCGCTTCTCAGGTGCACAGGGGAGTGAACGACAGAAACAGGCAGCAGCGTGCTGCGATCTGAGGTGCACTGTGTGAAGGGAAAGCAGCCAGATTCAAAAGGCCTGCATACTGTATGACTCTATATGACATTTTGGAAAAGGCAGGACTCTGGGGACTGAACACAGAGAGGTGGTTGTGTAGGGTTAGTGGGAGCAGTTCTCTACAAAGGGACACTAGGGGATTTTTGAGTCATGAAACTGTTTACAATGGTGGTGGTACACGACTATGCATTCATCGAAACTCGTACAACTTAGTATACACCAAAATAATTTTTTTCTGCTACTGTAATGTAAGTTATACCTCAATTAAAAACAAAAATGAAGAGGAGGAAAGTGATTATTACAGCATGTAGAGTAAACATCAGAGAAGTTTAGTTATGAAGAGTAATTGAAGAGGATGTGGGGGTCAACAGAGAGTTTCTTTAAGGCAAATAATTGAGCATGAATTGTTTGTTAAGAATGACACATTTGAGAGGGCCAGCCCCCTGGCTGAGTCATTAAGTTCGAGTATTCTGCTGCGGTGGACAGGGTTTCACTGGCTCGAATCCTGGGCGCGGACATGGCACCGCTGATCAAGCCATGCTGAGGCGGCATCCCACATGCCACAACTAGAAGGACCCGTGACGAAAAATACACAACTATGTACTGGGGGGCTTTGGGGAGAAAAAGGAAAAATAAAATCTTTAAAACAAAAACAAAAGCAAAAGAGAATGACACTTTTGAGAAGGAAAGTTTGAAGATGTATATATGAATGAAGAAATAACAGGAGAGAGGCCAAGGCAAGAGGGATGAAATCCAGCCAGCGCATATGGAAGTGTTGGTCCTTGCAAGGAGATACACATTTTCCATATAAGAGAATAAGGGAAAGATGCATGCAGTTTCCAGCTAAATTTGCTGGTGACTTGGCTTCATTTTTCTCAGTGAAGTGAGATCAGCATAAAATGGGTTTGAAGAACAAGTAGACTGCGTGAAGTAATTCTTGCCCAGTGGTGGAGAGTGCCCTGTCTGAAGAGACGTGACAGGATTTCCAGCTACTCAGGCCTCATTTGAAGTTCCTGATTATGAATTTGCCGTGACATGCTATGTTGGGTGAATCCTCCCCCTCTCCGTAGATGATTAGCTGCTGGGTGTTGCCACAAAAAACGTGGATAGTGAAGTTCTTCCAGAAATGGAGTTTTGTCTCAAGAGTGTCAGGGAGGAGGGAACAAGGAGTTGAGGGTATTTGCAGAGGAGTAATTTATACTTTATTTTCTACAGTAAATTATACTGAGCCATCCCTGGTGGTCTAGCGCTGATTAAGATTTGGCGTGCTCATCATGGTGGCCATACCACCATCTCTCACTCGTCATACTGTGGTGGCTGTGTGTTGCTGTGATGCTGAAAGCTGTCCCACCGGTATTTCAAATACCATCAGGGTCACCCATGGTGGACAGGTTTCAGCGGAATTTCCAGACTAGACAAACTCGGAAGGACCTGTCCACCCACTTCTGAAAAAAAATTGGCTATGAAAACCCTATGAATAGCAGTGGAGTCTTGTCTGATGTGGCACTGGAAGGTGAGAGAATGGAGCAAAAAGACTGGGCAGGGTTCCACTCTCCGGTGCACAGGGGTGCTAGGAGTCAGGATTGACTTGAAAGCACTAACAACAAAATTTACACTTGGGACCGTGGAGGGAATTTAATCAATTGAAAGTAATGTGGAGGTCAATGAATTAATTGCATGTTGAAGCATTTGACAAAGATAGCAGTCAGTCTCTGTTTGGCTTATCACTTTCTATTCATGTCTAATATGGTGCCATGCCTTTCAAATATCTGTTGAATGAACAAATGCCAGTCCCTCTTAGAGGAGAAATAGGCCTTTACAGTCTCACCTCCCTGTCACTTCCTACTCTTCTGCAGTGCTCTGGGTGTGGCAACCCTTTACCTCGTGAACGCTTTTGAGGGTGAGAGTAGGCAGGCCTTATCCTCTGGCACACAGTAATCACTGAAGAGATGTTTGTTGAATGATTGACCATTGATCTCTGCTTGAACAGTTCTTTGTGTTGTATTGAAATTGTCAGATTTCTTGGTTGTATTCCCCACTAAGCTGTTAACTCCAAAAGGATTAAAACTGTATCTTACTCATCCCTGTACTTTTAGTGGCTGGCACAGAACAGGCGATAAGTGAGGGATTGGAATAACTTAAATTTCTTCAAAATACAACAGAAGCTACAACAGATCAAATCTTCCCTTCAGGTAACAGTTGGAATAAGGTGGTTTATTACATGTGAATCATTAGTTGAGTGAGGAGAATGTACCTTCAGGCGGCCTCATCAAGTAGTTTGATATATGGCATGCCCACTTTTATGTTGAGTTTTTGTAGATATATGCTAACTAAGTTTATTTGGGGGTTTGTTTGCTAGGAGGAGGCATCTCCCTACTCTTTGGTCAACATCTGCCTGGACTTCCTGATTGCTAACCTGGAGAAATTGTGTTCTGAAAGGTCTGATGGGACCCTGTGCCTTCCGGAGCATTGGAGTTTCCCTCAGGAAGTAGCTGATCGATTCCTTGGAGTGATGACGTGGCAAGGTAATGATAAGGCTCCTTTATAGCATACTCTTATAACACGTTACTATCTGAAAAGCCCTTTCACATACAATTCCTGTTTTGCTCCTCACAATAACTTGGTGGGAAATATAGAAATTATTCCCTTTTTTGTTTTTAAGGAAGATTAGCCCTTAGCTAACATCTGCTGCCAATCCTCCTTCTTTTTGCTGAGGAAGACTGGCCCTGAGCTAACATGCATGCACATCTTCCCCTACTTTATATGTGGGACGCCTACCACAGCATGGCTTGCCAAGCAGTGTGTAGGTCCGCACCCGAGATCTGAACCAGCGAACCCTGGGCCACCAAAGTGGAATATGCGAACTTAGCTGCTGCAGCACTGGGCCAACCCCAAAATTCTTCTCATTTTATTTGTGTGGAGGTTGAATCTCAGAGTTCTTCTGGGATCTGTTGATGGTAACTGTCTTGCTTCTAGGCTTGCCCTGCTGTTGGCTTAGCAGAGTGACCATAGTGGAGAACTAAGTCAAGCTATCGCTCATCTATCTGCTGTCTAGCTTCTGAAATGCTGTTGGCTGTAGTCTCATCTCTCATTCTTTTCGTTGTGAATATAAAGCTTTAACATTTTTTCCTTTACCTCCCATTGAGGTTTAAGGGTCTAGCTTCATTCTTTTGCATGTGGCTCTTTAGTTGTCCAAGTGCTATTTGTTGAAAAGGCTCTTCTTTCCCCACTGAGTGGTCTTGGCACTCTTGTTGAAAATCAGTTGACTGTAGATTCGTGGGTTTATTTCTTTACTCTCAGTTCTGTTGTATTGATTGGTATGTCTGTCCTTATGTCAGTACCACAGTGTCTTGATTACTGTTGTCTTGTAGTGAGTTTTGAAATTGGAAAGTGTGAGTCTTCCAGCTTTATTCTTTTTTGGGATTGTTTTGGCTACTCTGGATTCCTTATATTTCCATATGAATTTTCAAATCAACTTGGCAGTTTCTGCAAAGAATCCAGCTGGGATTCCAATGGGGATTGCATCAAATATGTGTATCAATTTGGGGGAATATTGCCATATTATCAGAATTAAGTTTTCTGACCCATGATCATGATGTCTTTCTGTTTATTTGGATCATCTTTAATTATTTTCACCAATGTTTTGCCATCTTATCAGTCTGGAATCTTTCATTCATAAGCGTGGGATGTCTTTCTCTTTATTTAAAATAGACCTTTAATTTCTTTCAACAATGTTTTCTAGTTTATAAGTTTGACACTTTTGTTTATTTCTAAGTGTTTTCTTTTGGTATTATTATACATAGAATTGCTTTCTTTTTTTTTTTGAGGAAGATTAGCCTTGAGCTAACTACTGCCAGTCCTCCTCTTTTTGCTGAGGAAGACTGGCCCTGAGCTAACATCCATGCCCATCTTCCTCTACTTTATATGTGGGACACCTACCACAGCATGGCTTGCCAAGCAGTGCCATGTTGGCACCCAGGATCCGAACCGGCGAACCCTGGCTGCCAAAGCAGAGCTCGTGAACTTAACCACTATGCCACTGGGCCAGCCCCTAGGATTGATTTTTTTTGATGGTCATATATCCTAAAAAACTTTCTGAACTCATTTTTTACTTCTAATAATTGTTCAGTGGATTCCTTAGAATTTTCTATATACAATATCATGTCATCTGCAAATGGGGATAGTTTTACTTCTTCCTTTCCACTTCGGAGGCCTATTATTTCATTTTCTTGTGCAGTTTCGCTGGTTAGAATCTCCAATCCAGTGTTGAGGTATTGAACACTGAAGTTGAAGTATTGAAGCAGACGTCCTTGTGTTTTCCTGATCTTAGGGGGAAAGCCTCTAGTCTTTCACCATTCAGTGATGTTAGCTTTGGGTTTTTTGTAGCGGCCTTTAATAGGCTGAGGAGGTTCCCTTCTATTTCACTTTGTTGAGTGTTTTCATCAGGAAAAGGGTGTTGGATTGTTCTGCCTCTGTTGAAATGCTCCTGTGGGTTTTATTTTTTATTCATTAATATGGTGTGGATTACATTGCTTTTTGGATGTTAATCCAACATTGTTTTCCTGGGATAAATCTCACTTGGTCGTGGTGTGTAATTCTTTTCATATGTTGCTAGGTTAGGTTTGCTGGTATTTTGATAAGAACTTACGCATCCGTTATTTTAAGGGATATCAGGGTAATACTGGCCTCAAGGAGTTGGGAGGTGTTTCCTCTTTTCTGTTTTTTCGAAGAGTTTATGAAAAATTGGTGTATATTCTTTAAATGTTTGGTAGAATTCACTAGTGCAGCCCTCTTGGCTTCTTTGGGTAGTGTTTTGGTGGTGAGTTCAGTCTATTTACTAGTTATAGGTCTATTCATATCGTCTATTTCTTCTTGGGTAGTTTTGGTAGTTTGTTATTCTTTTTTTTTTTTTTTTTAATTTTTTTTTTTTTTTAATTTTTCCTTTTTCTCCCCAAAGCCCCCCGGTACATAGTTGTGTATTTTTAGTTGTGGGCCCTTCCAGTTGTGGCATGTGGGATGCTGCCTCAGCATGGCTTGATGAGCGGTGCTGTGTCCGCGCCCAGGATTCAAACTGGCGAAAGCCTGGGCCGCCAGAAGCGGAGCGTTCCAACTTAACCACTCAGCCACGGGGCCGGCCCCATGTGTTGTTCTATAAATTTGTGCATTTCATTTACATTATGTAGTTTATCAGCATACAGTTGTTCATAGTATCCCTTTATAATCCATTTTATTTCTGCAAGATCAGTAGTTGTATGTCTTCTTTCATTTCTCATCCTAGTAATTTGAGTTCTTGCTTTTTTTCTTCGTCAGTGGAGCCAAAGGTTTGTCAACTTTGTTGAGCTTTTGAAAGAACCAACGTTTGGTTTCATTGATCTCCGCCCTCCCCCCCACTTTATTGTCTTGTCTTTCTGCCGTTTCATTAATGTCTACTCTAATCTTCATCATTTCCTTCTTCCTGCTCACTTCGTTTAGTTTGGTTTTGTTTTTCCTGTGTCTTAAGGTAGAAGTTTAGGTTATTGATTTGAGATTTTCTTTTTTCTTTTCGTTCTTTTTTTTTTTTTTTGAGGAAGATTAGCCCTGAGCTAACATCTGCTGCCAATCCTCCTCCTTTTGCTGAGGAAGACTGGCCCTGAGCTAACATCCATGCCCATCTTCCTCTACTTTATATGTGGGCCGCCTACCACAGCATGGCTTGCCAAGCAGTGCCATGTCCGCATCCGGGATCCGAACTGGCGAAAGCCAGGCTGCCAAAGTGGAACATGCGAACTTAACCACTGTGCCACCGGGCCAGCCCCAAGATTTTCTTTTTTAAATATTTGCAATCAGAGCTATAAATGTCCCTCAAGTACTGCTTGAGCTGCATCCCGTAAGTTTTTGTATGTTTTCATTTTTCATTCATCTCAAATTATTTTCGAGTTTCCTTTTGATTTCTTTGACCCATTGGTTTTTTAGGAGTGTATTGTTTAATTTCCACATACTTGTGATGTTCCCAAATTTCTTCGTTATTGATTTTTCATTTCATTTCATTGTAGTTGGAGAACATACTTTATTTTAATTCTTTGAAATTTATTGGGATCTGTTTTGTGGACTAATATATAGGGCCTTCTGTAGAGAATGTTCATGTGCTCTCGAGGAGAATGTATATTCTGCTGTTATTCGATGACTTCTGTAGATTTCTGTTGGATCTAGTTGGCTTATGCTAATCCCCTTCCTTATCGATTTTTTGCCTAGTTCTATATTGAAAGAGTTTTTGAATCCTCTTTGTTGTTCATGCTAAATAGGATATAGCTGTACTCTTAAGAAATTTAACAGGAAAGAAGAGAAAAAGGAGGTGGTAACTTTTTATGAAGGTGCTGGTAGGGGAAGGGATAGCACGGACCCTTATGAATGTATGGAGAAAGGGAAAAGCCAATGAGGAGGGAAACATTAAAAATAGAAGAGCTTGGGGCCGGCCCAGTGGTGCAGCGGTTAAGTGCGCACATTCCACTTTGGCAGCCTGGAGTTTGCCGGTTCGGATCCCGGGTGCGGACATGGCACCGCTTGGCAAGCCATGCTGTCGTAGGCGTCCCACATATAAAGTAGAGGAAGATGGGTACGGATGTTACCTCAGGGCCAACCTTCCTCAGCAAAAAGAGGAGGATTGGCAGCAGATGCTAGCTCAGGGCTAATCTTCCTCAAAAAAAAAAAAAAAAAAAAAAGGAGCTGAAAATTGATGACCCAAAGTACTGGAGGTAACTGAAGGAGTAGAATCATAAGCCTGGTTGAATAGGATTTGCCTCAGAAGGAAGAAATGACAGATAACTGAACAAAAACAGGAAAGAAAGTAGTGAGGGTGGGAGAAGAGCTGTATTTGGTGTTGGTGGGGAGGAAAGTCATTCTGAAGGATTCTGGGTTATTTGCTGCCTGAGGGGAGGTGATAGAAGGAAATGAGATTTATTTTTTCCAGTTGCGGTTGGAGATAAGTACTTTGCAGAGTCAATGTTTATTGACTCAAGAGTTGATTTGTGGCAGAGGCAGAGTAGGTTTGGTGTTTGAGAGTCCTTAGGATAACCTCACAGGGGTGAAGCTCCTGGAGATTTGGTGACTGAGGCTGAGATTGGGAACTTTTGCTCTGTGGTTTAGTTGATAGGTAACTAAGAACAAAAACCTAAGAAAACATCAATTTTTCCCGGTTGAGGAGAGGAGCAATGTCTCAGTCATATGTTATTTAAGTTTCTATAATTATAAAGCCATTGAAGTTATAATGGCTAACAATTTGGCAGACACTGTACCAAGAGCTTTACATACATATTATCCCTTTCTACAGATGAAGACACTGAGGATCAGAGAAATTAAGTAAATTTTTGTCCGAGATCATCTATCTCAGAAGTGACAGGCTTTGCGCCCAGACACTCTGGCTCTAGAGACTTGTTTTTAACCGCCACGCTGTGCTTTAATATGTTCACTTAATGTGCTGAATTGTTTAGCCAGAATTTTGCGGGCTATTTGATAACCTTTTATGAGACTTATGGCAAATTTCTTAGAAATAGCTATCGGCTTGTGGCTGTTTTCATTTCTTATTTGTCAGGTCTCTCCTACTCAGCAGACAGTATGCTCGGGGCTAAGGCCATGAAAATAAACCCTTGGCTCTACTGCCCTTAAAGAACCCCTGAGACTGCTACTTTGTGTTTAGTTTCCCCCCAGGTTTTTCATATTCAGCTTTAATCTAAAGATGCTATATATCACCAGCTAAATAAATTTTCACAAAAATTAAGTAGAAGAAGATGCATTATGTGCTTGTGACTTTTACCCTTGGAGTACCATGTAGTTTTCAGAGTGAAGGCATAGAGTTTAGGGAGAGAGGAAGATAAATTTATTAAACCTTCTAATCTCTCTATAGGTTTGACTTTTAAAAATTATTGTAAATATTTTTAAATATACAAAACTAGAGAAACTAAATAAACCTTAAGATATTCAGCTTCAACACTTATCAGCTCATGGCCAGTTTTTTTTGTTGCTGAGGGAGATTTGCCCTCAGCTAGCATGGCCACTGATGAACGAGTGCTGTAGGTTCATGCGCGGGAACTGCACCTGGGCTGCCAAGGTAGAACACGCTGCACTTAACCCCTAGACTACTGAGGCTAGCCCTCATGGCCAGTCTCTTTTTGAAGAAGATTAGCCCTGAGCTAACATCTGCTGCCAATCCTCCTCCTTTTGCTGAGGAAGACCGGCCCCGAGCTAACGTCCATGCCCATCTTCCTCCACTTTCTATGTGGGATGCCTGCCACACAGGGCTTGCCAAGCAGTGCCATGTCCGCACCCGGGATCCGAACCGGTGAACCGCGGGGCCGCTGAAGTGGAACATGCGCACTCAACCACTGTGCCACCTGGCTGGCCCTTCATGGCCAGTCTTGTATCATCCATACCTCTACCCACCCTTCCCCTGCCCCCAGATATTTTGAAGTAAATCCCAGATAGATCATTTCAACTGTACATGTAGCTGGGTAGGGGAGACTTTTAAAATATATCTAAGACAATTTTAATTTCACACTTAAAGTTTTTAATGTTAATTTTTAAAAAAAATTTCTCACAGCTTTATTTATTATTTATTTATTTTAAAAAATGTTTTATTTATTTTATTTCTTTTACTTTTTCTACCCAAATCCCCCCAGTACATAGTTGTGTGCTTTAGTTGTGGATCCTTCTAGTTGTGGCATGTGGGATGCCACCTCAACGTGGCCTGATGAGCAGTGCCATATCCACACCCAGGATCTGAACTGGTGAAACCCTGGGCCATCAAAGTGGGGCATGCGAACTTAACCACTCAGCCACGGAGCTGGCCCCTGGACTTTGGGTGATTATGATGCCACAGTGTAGGGTCATCCTTGATAAAAAATGTACCACTCCGATGTGATGTCGATAATGAGGGAGGCTGTGCCTGTGTAGGGGCAGGATTATTGAGAAATCTCTACCTCCCTCTCAGTTGTCTTGTCAACCTAAAACTGCTTTAAAAAAAAGTAGTCTTTAGGGGCTGGCCCCAGGGCACTTTACTGCAGCAGCCTGGGTTCACGGGTTCAGATCCCAGGCCAGACCTCCACTACTCATCAATCCACATTGTGGCGGCAACCCACATAGAAGATAGAGGAAGAATGGCACAGATATTAGTTCAGAGCTAATCTTCAAGCAAAAAAAAAAAAAAAAGAGGAAGATTGGCAACAGATGTTAGCTCAGAGCGAATCTTTCTCAACAAAAAAATAAAGTGTTTAAAAAAATACACACAAAGATACAGATACACCCACAACATATATATTGCAAAATAATACAAGAGATAGAGGAGAAGCCTATAGATAAGCTTATCAACCAATCACAATTACATGGGCCTCATCTGGATACTAATTCAAACAAAGATCTTTGACAGTTCTAAGACAGTCAGTCAAAATGAACACTGACTGGATATTTGATAATATTAAGAAATTAATGTTGGGGCCGGCCCTGTGGCCGAGTGGTTAAGTTCACGCACTCTGCTTTGGTGGCCCAGGGTTTCGCCAGTTTGGATCCTGGATGTGGATGTGGCACCACTCATTAGGCCACGTTGAGGCGGTGTCCCACATGCCACAACTAGAAGGACCCACAACTAAAATATACAACTATGTACTGGAGGGATTTGGGGAGAAAAAGGAAAAATAAAATCCTTAAAAAAAAAAATCACCCGAAGTCCGTAATTTACCTTAGGATTCACTCTTGATGTGCATTCTATGGGTTTGGACAAAAGTATGATGATATATCTCCTTCCTTATAATATACAGAGTATTTTCACTGCCCTAAAAATCCTCTGTGCTCTGCCTGTGCATCTCTCTCCAGTCCTGGCAACCGCTAATCTTTTTACTGTCCCCGTAGTGTTGTGTAGTTGGAATCATACAGCACGTAGTCTTTTCAGATTGGCTTCTGGCACTCAGTAATAAGCATTTAAGGTTCCTGCATGTCTTTTATTTGATAGCTCATTTCTTTTTAGTACTGGAAAATAGTCCATTGTCTGTACCACAGTTTATTCGTTCACCAACAGAAAGACGTCTTGGCTCTTTCCAGGTTTTTGCAATTGTGAATAAAGCTGCTGTAAACATCTTTGTGCAGGTTTTTGTGTGGACGTAAGGCTTACTCCTATGAGTAAATAACAAGGAATGTGAGTGCTAGATCATATGGTGAGAATACGTTTAGTTTTGTAAGAAACTGCCAAACTGTCTTCCAAAATGGCTATCCTATTTTGCCTTTCCACCAGCAGTGTCGGAGAGTTCCTGTTGCTCCACATCCTCTCCAACTTTTGGTGCTATCAGTGTTTGTGATTTTGGCCATTCTAGGAGGTGTGTAGTGGTCTCTCATTGCTGTCTTAATTTGCATTTCCTCGACAACATATGGTGTGGAGCATCTTTCCATATGCTTATTTGCCATCAGTATATCTTCTGTGGTGAGACGTTTGTTAAGATCTTTGGCCTATTTTTTAGTTGAGGTGTTTGTTTTCTTATTGGTGAGTTTTAAGAGTTCTTTGTGTATTGGGGATAAGTCCTTTATCAGATAAGTCTTTTGCAATTATTTTCTACCAGCCTGGCTTGTGGTTTAATTCTCTTGACATTGTCTTTCACAGAGCAGAAGTTTTTAATTCTAATAAAGTCTAGCTTATTGATTAATTCTTTCATGGAGTGTGTCTTTGGTGCTGTATCTAAAAAGACATCACTGTACCCAAGATCATCTAGGTTTTCTCCTATGTTATCTTCTAGGAGTTTTGTAGTTTTGGGTTTCCATTTTTTTTCTTTAAGATTGTTTATTTATTTAGTTTTTAAATTTTTCCTTCTTCTCCCTAAAGCCCCACAGTACATAGTTGTATATTTTATTTGTGGGTCCTTTTAGTTGTGGCATGTGGGGCACCGCCTCAGCAATACTTGATGAGCAGTGCAGTGTTCGAGCCCAGGATCTGAACTGGCAAAACCCTGGGCCGCCAAAGCAATGCACGCAAACTTAACCACTCGGCCATGGGGCCAGACCTTGTATCATCCATTTTGATCCTTTTTGTGAAGGGTGTAAGGTCTTTGTCTAGATGAGTTTTTTTTCATGTGGATGTCCAGTTGTTCCAGCACTATTTGTTGAAGAAACTGTCTTTGCTCCATTGAATTGCCTTTGCTCCTTTGTCAAATATCAGTAGAATGTATTTATATGGGTCTATTTCTGGGCTCTTCATTCTGTCCCATTCGTGTATTTGTCTGTTCTTTCACCAGTACCACCCTGTCTTGATTACTGTAGCTTTATAAAGTCATGTCTGGAAGTCAGGTAATGTCAGCCCTCCAGTTTTGTTCTTTTCTTTCAATGTTGTGTTGGCTAGTCTTGGTTTTTTGCCTTTCTGTATAAACTTCAGAGTCAGTTTATCTATATCCACAAAATAACTTCCTGGAATTTTTTTTTTAAAGATTTTATTTTTTCCTTTTTCTCCCCAAAGCCCCCCAGTACGTAGTTGTATATGCTTCGTTGTGGGTCCTTCTAGTTGTGGCATGTGGGACGCTGCCTCAGCGTGGTTTGATGAGTAGTGCCATGTCCACGCCCAGGATTTGAACCCACGAAACCCTGGGCCGCCTGCAGCGGAGCACACGAACTTAACCACTCGGCCACGGAGCTAGCCTCTTGATGTAATTTTTATTGGGATTGCATTGACTCTGCAGATCAAGTTGGGAAAAACTGATATCTTGACAATATCGAGTCTTCCTATTTGTGAATACGGAATCTGTCTCCATTTATTTAGTTATTCTTTCATTTTTTTTTCAGAGCTTTATAGTTTTCCTCTTAGATCTTGTACACATTTTTTGTTAGATTTATATCTAAGTATTTTGATGTTTTGGGGTGCTAATGTAAACGGTAATGTGTTTTTAATTTCAAATTCCTCTTTTCATTGTTGGTATATAGGAAAGTGATTGACTTTTGTATTATTTCCCTTTCTTGTCTTGTTGCATTAGCAAGGACTTCGAGTACAACGTTTAAAAGGAGTGGTGAGAGGAGATATCCTTGCCTTATACCATTATCCCTTGGTATCTGTGGGAGATTATTTACTAGATCCCCTCGCAGATACTGAAATCCAAGGATGCTCAAGTCCCTTAGATAAGATGGCATAGTATTTGCATCCACTGTATAATGTAAGTCATCTCTAGATTACTTATAATACCTAATACAATGTAAATGCTATGTGAAAAGTTGTTATACTGTATTGTTTAGGGAATAATGACGAGAAAAAAGTCTGTACATGTTCAGTACAGACATAGCCAGTGTTGGCCTTTTCATCCATAGTTGGTTGAGTCCACAGAGGCAGAAGATGCAGACACAGAGGGTTGACGGTACCTGATCTTAGTGGGAAAGCTTTAAGTTTCTCACGCTTGGATATGGTATTAACTGTAGATTCTTTTATAGATAGTCTTTATCAAGTTGAGGGAGTTCCCCTCTATTTGTAGTTTACTGAGAATTTTTATTATGATCAGGTATTGGATTCGTCAAATGCTGTGGGGCTTTTTTGCATCTATTGATCTGTGATTTTTTTTTTTTAAAGATTTTATTTTATTTTTCCTTTTTCTCCCCAAAGCCTCCAGGTACATAGCTGTGTATTCTTAGTTGTGGGTCCTTCTAATTGTGGTATGTAGGACACCGCCTCAGCGTGGCTCGATGAGCGGTGCCATGTCCACGCCCAGGATTCGAACTGGCACTAACTTAACCACTCAGCCACGGGGCCGGCCCCTTCATCTGTGATTTTTGATGTGATGGATTACATTAATTGATTTTTGAATGTTGGACCAGCCTTGCACACTTGGGATAAATCCCAGTTGGTCGTGGTGTATAATTCTTTTTCTACATTGTTAAATTAGATTTGCTAATATTTTGTTGAGGATTTTTACATCTGTGCTTATGAGAGAGATTGGTCTGTAGTTTTCTTTTGTAATATCTGTGTGGTTTTGGTGTTGGTGTAATGCTGGCCTCAAAGAATGAGTTAGGAAGTATTCTCTCTGCTTCTATCTTCTGAAAGAAATTGTAGAGAATTGCTATAATTTCTTCCTTAAGTATTTGGTAGAATTCACTAGTGAACTCATCTGGACCTGGTGCTTTCTGTTTTGGAAGATTATTAATTATTGATTAAATTTATCTATTAAGCCCATTCAGATAATTATTTCTTCTTATGTGAGTTTTGGTAGATTGTGTCTTTCTAGGAGTTGGTCCATTTCATCAACGATATCAAATATGTGGGCGTCAAGCTGTTCTTGGTATTCCTTTCATGTCCATGGGATCTGTAGTGATGTCCTCTCTTTCATTTCTGATATTAGTAATTTGTCTCCTTTCTTCTTAGTTAGCCTGGCTTAAAGGCTTAGTGATTTTATTGATCTTTTCAAAGAACCAGCTTTTGTTTTTGTTGGCTTTTCTCAATTGATTTCAGATTTTCAATTTCATTGATTTCTTCTTTCTTTTTTCTTTTTTGAGGAAGATTAGCCCTGAGCTAACATCCACCCCCAATCCTCCTCTTTTTGTTGAGGAAGATTGACCCTGAGCTAACCTCTGTGGCCATCTTCCTTTATTTTATGTGTGGGACGCCTCCACAGCATGGCTTGATAAGTGGTGCATAGGTCCATACCTGGAATCTGAACTGGTGAACTGTGGGCTGCCAAAGCGGAGCGTGCAAACTTAACTGCTGCGTCACTGGGCCGGCCCCCTCTTCTGCTTACTTTTGATTTCATTTATGCTGGTTTTTCTACTTTCTTAAGGTAGAAATTTAGATTGTTGATTTTAGATCTTTATTTTCTAATATATGCATTTAGTGCTGTAACTTTCCCTCTAAGCACTGCTCTCACAAATTTCGATAAATTGTGTTTTCATTTTCATTTAGTTCAAAATATTTTAAGACTTTTCTTAAGATTCCTTCTTTGACTCCTGTTGTTTTAGAAGTGTTGTTTAATCTACATCTGTCTTGGAATTTTCCACTTACTTTATATTTTTTAAAGAAACTGTGGTTATTTGTTGTGTAGAGTTTCCCACAATGTGGATTTTGCCATTGTTTGTGCTGTAATTTTGACATGTTCCTTCTGATCCCTGTAACCCTGTAAACTGGAAGTTAGAGGTAGAGGTTTGATTAGTTCAGGTTTGACTTTTTTTTGGTAGTGCCCTTGACTTCCGTAAGGGGGTTAATAAAGTCTGGTTGTCTGGTTGGTTTTATGATTTTGGTGGCCATAGATGACCATTGCCTAGATTAATTAAATCATTAGGTGTCCTTGTAGGTTTGACTTTTGGTATTGATTACCCTAGGCCTTCCTGGCTTAGAGTACTTTTTCTTTCTTGTATTCTTGGTTACTCTTCCACAATTTCCTTTGTATTCTTCTATTTCTCTGTATGCACCTTAAATGTTTCATGTTCTTTAAGGTTCCATCACCCTTCTCACTTTGTACACTCCCTGGGTAATTTTCTTTGGTTTAGCTACCACTTGTATTCTGATTCTGGAGAGTTCTCAGCTCAGGACTTTATTCTTAGCTCCAGAACCACTATCTAGGATGCCTCCTGGGTGTCCTCTAACTCTTCTCTGGGCTGCTGAGTCATCATATTCTTCTAGTTTTCTTTCTACCTCAGTGGCTGCTGCTTATCTGTCTCCTTATCCAGCTCCCCTTGAAATGCAGTGCAGATTAAAGGTTAGGAGCTCTGACTCTGGTGCTAGACTCTTTGGGTTTGTACACTGTCATGGCTAGTAGGTAAGTTTCCTTGGGCCAGTTACTTAACTCCTTATGCCTCGTCTCATCTGTAAAGTGTGACTAATAATACTACCTATCTCATTGGATTTTACGAGGATTTAGAGAGTTAATATATCTAAAATGTTTAGAATATTCAGTAACTGTTAGTTGTTATCATGACTACTCCTCATTCTACTATCTGACCTTAAATGTAGATGCTTTCAGTGCTTGGTCCTTCCTCCTTTACTTGTTACAGGTCATTCCTTCCCATGGTTTTGAATACTGTCTGTGCCGTTTAATTCCAAATGTTTGTGCTGCATTGTAGACTTAAAATATATAGTATCTAGTAGACCTTGGCTGATCTTGTGGGGTGTCCTGAAGGTAGAATAACTACTCCCATCTGTGTTGAGTTGAGGTGTGAGGGCTGGATTTTTTTTTTTTTTCTTTCTTTTTTAAGATTGGCACCTGAGCTGACAACTGTGGCCAATCTTTTTTTTTTTTTTTTTCCGCCTTATCTCCCCAGATCCCCCCTGGTACATAGTTGTGTATCTTAATTGCAGGTCCTTCTAGTTGTGGCATATGGGACACCGCCTCATCGTGGCCTGACAAGCGGTGCTGTGTCCGCGCCCAGGATCCGAACCAGTGAAACCCTGGGCTGCCAGAGCGGAGAACGCGAACTTAACCACTCGGCCATGGGGCTGGCCCCTGGATTTTTTTTTTTTTTTTAAAGATTGGCACCTAAGCTAACAACTGTTGCCAATCTTCTTTTTTTTTTTTCTTTCTTTTTTTTAGTTGCTTCTTCTCCCTAAATTCCCCCAGTACATAGTTGTATATTTTAGTTATGGGTCCTTCTAGTTGTGGCATGCGGTACGCCTCCTCAACATGGCCTGATGAGTGGTGCCATGTCCACGCCCAGGATCCGAAGCAGCGAAACCCTGGCCTGCCGAAGTGGAGCACATGAACTTAACCACTCGGCCATGGGGCCGGCCCCAGGGCTGGATCTTTATACTGCCCAACTCGGTCTTTGGATGCAGGTCTCCATGGGCAAGTGGTGTCACTTTGGGTGAGGCAACTCTTTTCAGCTGATATGGTCCCCATAGAGGATGGCTGTCATCTGGAGGCACTTCCCTCAGCTCAAGTAGTATGTCCTTTATTCCTAAAGGGGATCTGGGTGTCACATCACAGCACCCACTCTACTACCATTTCCCCCCATCTCCAAAATGGCTTGATCATCTACCTGATTGTTCAATGACTTAGGAGTCATTTTTCATTCTTCCTCCCTCTTCCCTTGATTCTGTTGAAACGTTTTCTACCTTCAAAATACTTAACTCAAACATTCTTTTCCTCCTAGTCCATCAGTGACACCTTTTTTCTTTCCTGTCACCTGGTCTCTCAAGTGGTTCACTTTTGCCCTTCACCAAAATCTGCTACACAGCAGAGAACAGTTCTCTTTTATCTTAATCAGATCTGGCCACTCTTCTGTCACTCTTCAAAGACGTCTCTTGTACTTAGGATAAAATGCCACTTACTTACCCTGGCCTGCAAGATCTGACTCTTGCCTCTGTCTCTAGGCTGTCAGCTGCGGGTATCCCCTCACCAGCTGTGTTCAGCCACACTGATTTTCTCTCATTTCACAGAAAAAGCCAAGCTGGTCCCCCATCAGGATTTTAGCTCTTCTCTCTATCTGGAATGACAGCTACCTTTGCCTTTCACATCTTTTAAGTGTAAACTTAAGTGTTAGCACCTCAAACCCAGAGAGAGACAGAAGATTCTTGTCCTCCTCCTCCCTTTTCCCATCCCTGTATTATGTTTTCATTTGTTTCCTTTAGAACACTTACTACATTTTTAACATTGGTAGCATTCTGCTTGTTCTGTATTCCCTTATATCTGTATTCTCCCTCTAGAGTGTAAGTAAACTCCATGATGGCAGGAGCCATGTCTGTGTCATTCACCATTCTTGGCATCTAGCATAGCACTTCGCATACAGTGAGCACTTGATGTTTGTTGAATAACTGTATAAGTGAATGCACTAAGTTCTTCCTCAAAGCCTGAGGTATGGGGGCTTCCTTCCTCCTGCTTTAGTAGCCCAGCCCGACTCAAAGTGGGCATCAGTTGATACACCTTTTCCCTCAGCCCTTTCCCCCAGTCTGTTTAGCCACATGTTCTGTCAGCCTTAGTTTAAATTTTCATCTCTCATCATTAAAATCATTAATAATCTCTTGCCCCATCTCACTCCCATCAAACACTATGCTAATTCCTTTATACTGTTACATATTTGGACTTTCTAAAAATATAGTTATGACCATTCATTTTTTGCTTAAAAATTTTGAGTCGTTCTCCATAGGGTAAAAGTCTGAGTTTCCTGGCTGTGTGTACAGGCCCCATCTGCCCTCTAGCTTTCCCTCCACTCATTTCCAGCCATGCCTCACTTGTACACTGGGTTCCAATAGTGCTGGTCTACTTAGGGTTGTTTCCACTAATCTGCTGTCACGTGCCTCCATGTCTTTGACATGTTCTTCCACCCTTCACCTTCCCCCTGCAAACTGATAGTCTTCAGAACCTTCCCCAAGGTTAATCTCATCTGTACTAATTGAGTACCTGGTGTGTACAAATCACTGCTGCATGTAATGTACTATTGTAATCATTTATTTATGTAACCTGTCTTCCTAGACATAATTCCTAGTGAATTCCTTGTGGTCACAGGTGTTTAATTACCTTGTGTGCCCGTTACTTAACGTGGATCTCACACATAGAAGATGCATTTCTAAATCTTGCTCAGTGAAATCTAGTACAACCCACTTGTTTTAAAGATGAGAATGAGTCCTGGAGAGGTAAGTGACTTGTCATATATAGTAGTGTTATTTGCATATTATATATCTCGTACTTATTCATTTTCTTTTTTTTAATGCGAACAAGGTTACTATGGATAAAACCGAACTCTGGACTCAAACTGGCTTTGATTTCTGATTCTGTCACATAGTTTCACCTTGAGCAAGTTCCTTAACCTCTTTAAACTTCAGTTTCCTCAGCTATAAGATAGTAGTAATAATAGTTCAGTCATAGTATTATTGCAAAGAGTAATGAGATAATCTGAGTAAAGGGTTTAGAACAATGTGTGGCACGGAGTAAGCAGTAAACGCAGTCATTGTTGTTGTTAGCATCTGTCGTAGTTAATTGGCCACAGTGCCTCCTGGAAAAGGTGTGAGATTTAGTTGTTATTACAAGATGGTTTTGGTTCTCTTACAGGCAAGCTGACTGATAGAACAGCGAGCATTTTCCGGGGCAACCAAATGAAACTGAAGCTGGTCAATATTCAGAAAGCTAAAATCTCTGCAGCGGCATTCGTAAAAGCCTTCTGCCATCACAGACTCATTGAACTGGATGCTACTGCAGTGCACGCTGACCTCCCAATCCCAGACATCATAAGTGGACTCTGCGGCAATAGCTGGATCCAGCAAAACCTCCGGTGTCTCCTGTTGGACTCAGCAAGCATCCCTCGAGATTCACGATTGCTGTCCTTTGGTCAGCTCACTGGTCTGCGCATTTTAAGTGTTTTCAATGTTAGTTTTCATAGTGAAGACCTGGCTGATGTTTCTCAGCTACCAAAACTGGAAAGCTTGGATATCTCCAATACTCTAGTCACTAACATCTCTGCCCTCCTTACCTGTAAGGATCGACTCAAATCTCTCACAATGCACTATCTGAAATGCCTAACTATGACCAAATCACAAATTCTTGCAGTCATTAGAGAACTTAAATGTCTGCTTCACCTTGATATTTCTGATCACAGGCAACTCAAATCAGATCTGGCTTTTTATTTGCTACAGCAGAAGGATATTCTGCCTAATGTTGTGTCACTGGATATTTCGGGTGGCAGTTACATCACCGATGGAGCTGTAGAACTGTTTATACGGCAACGACCTGCGATGCAATTTGTGGGACTATTGGCTACGGATGCTGGTTATTCTGACTTCTTTACTACAAAGCAAGGCTTGAGGGTTTGTTCTTATCTGAAATGTTTGTTTCCTGTGTTCAGAATGTTGTTAAGCTTTTGTTGTATATCAGAATATGAGCTGTTAAGGTTACAAAGACAGATAAAAAGTCCTTAAGGAGCTTAACAATAATTATTGTGTAGCTACTGTGTGGTAGGTTGTGAAAATATAACCTTAAACAGGATACATTCCTGGCCTTGACGACTTCTAGTGTAGCTTGATAATGATAAGTACAGCCATTTATACATGGCCTCCTATGTGCCAGAGGCCATGTTGTGCACATGGTTTTCTACTTTAATCCTCCCATTTTACAGATGAGGATATGGGAGCTCAGGGAGGGTAAGCCACTTATCCATAATCATAGAACTAATTATTAAATGGTAGGGTCAGGACTTATACCCAAGTCTTTGTGACTCTAAAACTTGTGTTTTTTATCTCTATTAACAGCTAAATATAATTAATAAGGCAGATGATCAACATGGCTAACATCATTTTTGGTTAATGTATGACAAAATGTTTTAAGAAAAAGCCTTAAGAAAAGAATTTTGAGCATCACCAGAATAAATTTGTAGCCTCTTAGTGGTCCCTCTTTTTTTTTTCTTTGCTGAGGAAGATTCATCCTGAGCTAACATCTGTTGCCAATCTTCCTCCTTTTTTTTTAAGGAGAAATAGCCCTGAGCTAACATCTGTGCCAGTCTTCCTCTCTTTTGTATGTGGGACACCACCACAGCATGGCGACATGTGGTGTAGGTCTGCTTCTGGGATCTGAACCTGTGAACCCAGGCCACTGAAGTAGAACCAAACTTAACCACTAGGCCTTAGGGCTGGCCCATTGGTGCTATTTTTAAAGTAGCATATATTTAAATATTCTAGAATATTTCTTTTTTAAGACAGTGATTCTCTACTTTAGTTATACATTGTAGTCACTTTAGAAGTGTTAAAATATGCTGATACCTATGTCCGTCCCCCAGAGGTTCTGATTTAACTGGGCTGGGACTTGGCCTGGGCATCAGGATTTTAAAAACTCCCAGGTAATTCTAATGTGTAGTCGAGGTTAAGAACCACTGCTCTAAAAGAACCCTGTCTCTATAATTATACCATATGTAAGTCTTCCTAGAGCAAGAGAGTAAAGTGATTTGCAAGCATTACTTGTTTTTACATTTTATTCTTTTGCTTTGAAAACAGCGATTATATTTTAAAAGCCCTTTTAATTCCAGCATCTCTAATGAAGGTAGAAGCCATCAGTTACATCATTAGGCTTGACATAGAGACACAATTTGAACTTTCAGATTCAATATGTGTAGTAGAGAATTGTTTACCAGGAATGTACACCTGCGCCTATTTCAGATTAATAGCATTTAATGTCACATGAGCAAAAGACCACAGTGATTAAAAAAAAAAGACTTTAGCACAAACTCTTGGTATATACAATAATATGGGACAAGTGCTGGAGTATTCTTTAGAGGGATTATACATGTAGTTAAGATACTATCAAAGCAGGTACACCAAAAGAAAATGAGAAGTTTTGTTTCAGTAAACTTGGCCTAGTGTACATGTAAGTTTAGTTTCTTTTGAAATTTTAAAATTATGCATTATATAGTGTTGGATATTGTGGGGATGGAGAGGAGAGACCACAATCTTCCTAGTATTAAGAAACCATAAAGATTGGGGCTGGCCCCGTGGCCCAGTGGTTAAGTTTGTGCGCTCCGCTGCAGGTGGCCCGGTGTTTCGTCACTTCGAATCCTGGGTGCGGACATGGCACTACTCATCAAGCCACGCTGAGGCAGCGTCCCACATACCACAACTAGAAGGACCCACAAGGAAGACTATACAACTATGTACCGAGGGGCTTTGGGGAGAAAAAGGAAAAAAAATAAATCTTTAAAAAAAAAAAAAAAGAAACCGTAAAGATCTTAAACCAGCTTTATGTGGAGTGTAAGGGATGGTAAGCTTAAAAGGTGTGTTTCCAGAAACCTTTTATTTAATAGGAATATGTGTATATTTTCAAATCAGATGCAAAATATACTAAGTATTTTTATTCTTTGGGTTGATCAAAAATTTGCTTACATTAAAATGGATAAAATTGGGGCCTGGCCCCATGGCCGAGTGGTTAAGTTTGTGCACTCCACTTCTGCCTCTCAGGGTTTCGCCAGTTCAGATCCTGGGGGCAGACCTGGCACCTCTCATCAAGCCATGCTGAGGTGGCATCCCACATAGCACAACCAGAAAGACCTACAACTAGAATATACAATTATGTGCTGGGGGGCTTTGGGGAGAAAAAGAAGAAAAAAGAAGATTGGCAACAGATGTTAGCTCAGGTGCC
Organism: Equus quagga; assembly: GCF_021613505.1. NCBI lineage: Eukaryota > Metazoa > Chordata > Mammalia > Perissodactyla > Equidae > Equus > Equus quagga. The sequence goes on along the minus strand of NC_060271.1, from coordinate 6,585,915 downwards.
AATCTTTAAAAAAAAAAAGTAAAATTAAATGTTAGTGAAAACCTTCAAACACAACCAATATAAGTTATTTCTTGCACCTCAATTTGGAATGGGTGACAATACCTTTTAAATGGGTGGAAAGGGCACCCACCATTAGTATTAAAAATAGCCATGCAACGTTTTTCATTTGCTAGGAAATCCTGTTGGTCCACTGGCGGGGTGTAGTGAGTATCCCTTATGAGGACTGTTTTTTAATGGCATCTGCAGGAAGCCATGGAGAAAGAGGGTGATGCAAACAGCTGTCTGGTCTTCTTGGTCTTGCTGTGGCTTATTCTTTGTTTCTCTTTCAGCCCTTTCATCTGGATGATCACAAAACTTTTTTAAACTCTAGAATATATCCATTGCTTAGATTCTTAACAATGTGTAGGTCCTTGGGCAATTGATCCACGTATAGTACTTAAAGAATTGCTTTGAAATGATTTTTAACTTGCAGATTACTAATTTTAAAAATTTTGCCACATTTGTTTTATCATATCCTCTGTCTACACACACACAAATTTTTTCTAAACCGTTTGAAAGTAGGTTGCATACATCATGCTCCTCTATACCTCTTAATACTTGAGTTTGTATTTCCTAAGAGCAAGAAATTCTCCTTAATGACCACAGTGCAGTTATCAAATTTCAGGAAATTTAACATTGATGCAATGCTTTTATATAATCTACTCTACATATTTCCAGTGTTGCTTATCCCAATAATGCCCTTTATAAAATATTTTTCCTTTTAGTCCAGGATCATTTTTGCTTTCAGTTGTCATGTCTCTTTATAATTTAACCTGGAAGAGTTCCTTAGTCCTTGTCTTTTGAGATGTTAATGTTTTTGAAGAAGACAGATCAGCTTTGTTTTGTTGGCTTTCTGGAAGAATGTTCATCGTTTTTGGTTTGTCTGCTGTTTCCTCATGATTACATTTAGGTTCTTCATCTCTGACTGGAATAACATATAAAGGATGTTGTGTCCTCCTTAAGATCACATTCTGCAGCATATGGTCGCCCTCATTAGCCATGTCACTATTCATCACGTGGTCACAGTGGTGTTCAGATACTAGATAAAATATCCAGATAGAAATAAAGTGTGATCTATATAGTATTGTATTGTTTCTATACTATATAGATGATATTTTTCCCTTGCACCTAATAAGCAGTATATAAGATAATTGAAGATTATGCACATATCCTGGTCCTCGTCAAACTTTCTGATCTAGATTTAGCATCCATTGACGATTCTTACCTGAACCAATCTCTTTTTTAAAAAGTTATTTTATTGAAATCATAACGGATTATAACGTTGTGTAGTTTTTAGGTGTTCATTATTATATATCAGTTTCCATATAGACTACACCATGCTCACCACCAATAGTCTAGTTTTTAGTGGTCAAAATACATATGTGCCCTTTTACCCCTTTCACCTGCCTCCCCCTTCCCCTTTCCCCTCTGGTAACTGCTAATCTGTTCTCTTTATCCATGTGTTTGTTTTTCTTCCACATATAAGTGAAATCATATGGTGTTTGTCTTTCTCTGTCTGGCTTATTTGGCTTAACTTAATACCCTCAAGGTCCATCCATGTTGTTGCAAATGGGACAATTTTGTCTTTTTTAATGGCTGAGTAGTATTCCATTGTACATATATACCACATCTTTATCCATTCATCTATTGGTGGGCGCTTGGGTTGCTCCCACATCTTGGCTATTCTGAATAATGCAGTGAGCATAGGGTTGCATAAGTCTCTTTGAATTGTTGATTTCAAGTTCTTTGGATAAATACCCAGTAGTGGGATAGCTGGATTGTATGGCATTTCTATTTTTAATTTTCTCAGAGATCTCCATATTGTTTTATGTAGTGGCTGCATCAGTTTGCCTTCCCACCAGCTGTGTATGAGGGTTCCCTTTTCTCCACATTCTTTCCAACATTTGTTAATTTTTTTTTATTAAAGATTTTATTTTTTTCCTTTTTCTCCCCAAAGCTCCCCGGTACATAGTTGTGTATTCTTCGTTGTGGGTCCTTCTAGTTGTGGCACATGGGACGCTGCCTCAGCATGGTTTGATGAGCAGTGCCATGTCCGCACCCAGGATTCAAACCAACGAAACACTGGGCTGCCTGCAGTGGGGTGCACAAGCTTAACCACTCGGCCATGGGGCCAGCCCCTCCAACATTTGTTAATTTTTATCTTCTTAATTATAGCCGTTCTGACTGGTGTAACATTAATATCTCATTGTAGTTTTGATTTGCAGTTCCCTAATAATTAGTGATGTTGAACATCTTTTCATGTGCCTGTTGGCCATCTGTATATCTTCTTTCAAAACATGTCCCTTCATGTCCTCTCCCTATTTTTTGATTGGGTTGTTTCTCTTTTTGTTGTTGAGGTGTATGAGTTCTTTATATATTTTGGAGATTAACCCCTTCTTAGATATATGATTTGTAAATATTTTCTCCCAGTTGGTGGCTTGTCTTTTCTTTTTGTTCATGATTTCCTTTGTCTCATAGAAGCTTTTTAGTCTGATGTAGTTCTATTTGTTTATTTTTTCTCTCGTTTCCCTTGCCTGAGTAGACATGGTATTTGAAAAGATGCTACTGAGACCAATGGCAAAGAGTGTACTACCTGTATTTTCTTCTAGGAGTTTTATGGTTTCAGGTCTTACATTCAAGTGTTTGATCCATTTTGAGTTAATTTTTGTGTATGGTGTAAGATAATGGTCTACTTTCATTCTTTTGCATGTGGCTGTCCAGTTTTCCCAACAACATTTATTGAAGAGACATTCCTTTCTCCATTGTATGTTCTTGGCTCATTTGTCTGAGATTTGCTGTCCATAGATGTGTGGTTTTATTTCTGGGCTCTTGATTCTGTTCCATTGATCTGTGTGTCTGTTTTTGTACCAGTACCATGCTGTTTTAATTGCTGTAGCTTTGTAGTATATTTTGAAGTCCAGGATTGTGATGCCTCCAGCATTATTCTTTTTTCTTCGGATTGCTTAAGCTAGTCAGGGTCCTTTTTCATTCCATATAAATTTTAGAATTCTTTGTTCTATTTGTGTGAAGAATGTTACTGGGATTCTGACTGGGATTGCATTGAATCTGTAGATTGCTTTAGGAAGTATGGACATTTTAACTATGTTTATTCTTCCAATCCTTGAGCATGGAATGTCTTTCCATTTGTTTATGTCTTCTTCAGTTTCTTTCAATAATGTCTTATATTTTTATTGTCATATTAGTTTTCAGTGTGGCTGAGTTTCTTGCTAGATGTTTTATTCTTTTTGCTGCAGTTGTAAATGGGATTTTATTCTCGACTTCTCTTTCTGCTAGTTCGTTATTAGTGTATAGAAATGCAGCTGATTTTTGTGTATTGACTTTGTACCCTGCAACTTTACTGTATTTATTATAAAAGTTTTTTGGTGGATTTTTTTTGGATTTTCTATATGTAAAATCATGTCATCCACAAATAGAGACAATTTTCCTTCCTTTACAATTTGGATGACTTTTATTCCTTTTTTTTGCCAAATTGCTCTGGCTGGGACTTCTAATACTATGTTGACTAAGAGTGGCAAAAGAGGACATCTTTGTCTTGTTCTTGATCTTGGAAGGATAACCTTCAGTGTTTCACTGCTGTGTATGAAGCGAGCTATGGGTTTGTCATATAAGACCTTTATTATGTTTAGATACATTCCTTCTTTTTTAGTCATACATAGATGTTGAGCCTTGTTAAATGCTTTTTCTGCATCTATTGAGATGATCATATGATTTTTAATTTTTATTGAGTTTATGATAGGTTACAACCTTGTGAAATTTCAGTTGTACATTCTTTGTCAGTCATGTTGTAGGTGGACCGCTTCACCATTTGTGCCCACCCCTCAACCCCCATTTCCCCTGGTAGCCACTAATCTGTTCTCTTTGTTTACATGTTTAACTTCCACATGTGAATGAAGTCATACAGAGATTGTCTCTCTGTCTGGTTTATTTCACTTAACGTAATTCCCTCAAGGTCCATCCATGTTGTGAATAGGACGATTTTATTCTTTTTTATGGCTGAGTAGTAGTCCATTGTATATATATACCATATCTTCTTTATCCAGTTATCTGATGGGTGCTTAGGTTGCTTCCACGTCTTGGCTAGTGTAAATAATGCTGTGATGAACATTGGGGTACATGGGACTTTTGGAATTGCTGATTACAAGCTCTTTGGTTAGGTACCCAGTAGTGGAATGGCTGGGTCATATGGTATCTCTGTTTTTAATTTTTTGAGAAATCTCCATACTGTTTTCCATAATGGCTGCACCAGTTTGCATTCCCACCAGCAGTGTATGAGGGATCCTTTTTCTCCACAACTTCTCCAACATTTGTCACTTTTTGTTTTGGTTATTTTTGCCATTCTAATGGGTGTAAGATGATATCTTAGTGTACATTTCATTTGCATTTCCCTGATGATCAGTGATGATGAGCATCTTTTTATGTGCTTATTGGCCATCCGTATATCTTCTTTGGAGAAATGTCTGTTCATGTCTCCTGCCCATTTTTTGATCAGCTTGTTTGATTTTTTTTGTTGTTGAGTTGTTTGAGTTCCTTACATATGATGGAGATTAATCCTTTGTCGGATATATGATTTGCAAATATCTTTTCCCAATCAGTGGGTTGTTTTTTTGTTTCAACCCTTTTTTCCCTTTTCTTGAAGAAGCTCTTTAGTCTGATGAAGTCCAACTTGTTTAAACTTACCTTGTTTCCCTTCTGTGAGAAGACATGGTGTCCAAAAAGATCCTTTTATTACTGATCTCAAAGAGTGTACTGCCTATATTTTCTTTTAGAAGCCTTATGGTTTCAGGTCTTACCTTTGGGTCTTTGATCCGTTTTGAGTTTATTTTTGTGAATGGTGAAAAAGAAGATTCATTCTTTTACATATGGCTTTCCAGTTTTCCCAGCACCATTTGTCGAAAAGACTTTCTTTTCTCCGTTGTAACTTCTCCTTTTCATTTCTGATTTTATTTGAACCTTCTCCCTTTTTTTCTTAGTGAGTCTAGCTAAAGATTTGTCAATTCTAGGGGCCAGCCTGGTAACGCAGTGGTCAAGTTCACACGTTCTGCTTCTCGGTGTCCCAGGGTTCACCGGTTCCTATCCTGGGTGCAGACATGGCACCACTTGACAAAAGACATGCTGTGGTAGGGTCCCATGTATAAAGTAGACGAAGATGGGCACAGATGTTAGCTCAGGGCCAGTCTTCCTCAGTAAAAAGAGAAGGATTGGCAGTAGTTAGCTCAGGGCTAATCTTCCTCAAAAAAAAAAAAAAAAAGATTTTGTCAATTCTGTTTATCTTTTCAAAGAACCAGCTCTTAGTTACAGTGATCTTCTCTGTTGTCTTTTTAGTCTCTATTTCATTTATTTTCACTCTGATTTTTATTATTTCCTTCCTTCTGCTGACTTTGGGCTTCATTTGTTCCTTTTTTCTAGTTCCTCTAGGTGTAATGTTAGATTGCTTGAGATTTTTCTTGTTTTTTGAGATAGGCCTGTATTGCTCTAAATTTTCTTCTTATTACTGCTTTTGCTGCATCTCATAGATTTTGGTATGTCATATTTCCATTTTCATTTGTTTTCAGGTAATGTTTGATTTCTCCTTTGATTTCTTTGGTAACCCAGTAATTGTTAAGTAGCACGTTGTTTAGACTCCACATAGTTGTGATTTTTCCAGCTTTCTTCTTGTAGTTGATTTCTAGTTTCATACTATTGTGGTTGGAAAAGATGCTTGATATGATTTCACTTTTCTTAAATTTATTGAAACTTGTTTTGTGTCTCATCGTATGGTCTATCTTTGAGAATGTTCCATGTGCACTTTAGAAGAAATTATTCTGCTTTTGGATGGAATATTCTATATATATCTGTTAATTCCATCTGGTCTACCATTTCATTTAAGGCTAATGTTGACTTTCTTTCTGAACGATCTATCCATTGACATAAATAGATGTTAAAGTCCCATACTTTTATTGTATTGCTGTCAATTTCTCCCTTTAGGTCTGTTAATAATTGCTGTATATATTTTAGTGCTCCTATGTTAGGTCCATATATATTAATAAATGTTATGTCTTGATAGATTGTCTCCTTTATTCTTATATAACTTTTATCTTTGTCTCTTTGTACTGTTTTTTGGCTTTAAGTCTATTTTGTCTGATGAGTATGGTTACACCTGCTCTCTTTTGGCTGCCATTTTCTTGGGGTGTCATCTTCTACCCCTTGACTTTGATCTTGTGTTTATCTTTAGAGCTGACATGAATGTCCTGGAGGCAGCATATAGTTGGGTCTTGTTTTATAATCCATCCGGTCACTTTGTGTCTCTTGATTGGTGAATTCAGTCCATTTACATTAGGGTGATTGTTGATATATGAGGACCTCCTCCTGCCATTTTATCTTTTTTGTTTGTTGGTTGTTCTGTCTCTCCATTGTTTCTTTTTCCTTGTGTTTCTGTCTGCCATTTCAGTTTAGTTGTCTATGATGTTTTTCTTAGTTTCCTTTTTTTTATGTTTTGTTTCTGCTCTAGATATTTGTTTTGTGATTACCACGAGGTTTATATAAAACGTCTTAGATAAAATAGTCCTTTTTCTGCTCATAGCATCTCATCTCCATTTGCTTATACAGGTTCCATCCTTTTTCCCTTCCCTTTTTACGTTTTTGTTGTCACAATTTATCCCTTTTTGTGTTTTGACTTCAATACCATGTTGAAGTAGCTGTAGTTATTTTTAATGCTTTTCCCCCCCTTTAACCTTTATGCTATAATTGTTTAACAACCTGTTCTGATATAGAATTGCAATTTTTCTGATTCTGTCTATTTATCACCTTACTCAAAATTTTGTGTACTTTTCCCTTTGTGTTTCTAGTAGGAGAGCTCTTTTCAGGAGTTCTTGTAAGGCAGATCTAGTTGTGTTGAACTCCCTCAGCTTTTGTTTGCATATGAAAGCCTTTATTTCTCCTTTATATCTTGAAAGATAACTTTGCTGGATAGAGTATTCTTTGCTGGCAGTTTTTTTCTTTCAGTATTTTGAGTATGTCATTCCAGTCTGTCCTGGCCTGTAGAGTTTCTGCTAAGAAATCTGCTGATAGCCCAGTGGAAGTTCCATTTTAGGTTACTGTCTTTGTTTCCCTGGCTGCCTTTAAAATTCTTTTGATATCATTGACATTTTACAGTTTTTATATAATGTGTCTTGGAGAAGGTCTTTTGTGGTGTGATAATTAGATGTTCTGTTGCTTTTGTGGACTTGTATATCCGTTTCAATTCCGAGGTTTGGGAAGTTCTCCACTATCTCTCTTTAAATAAGTTCTCTTTTCCCTTGTCCGTCTCTTTTCTTCTTCTGGGATACCCATTATCCATATGTTGCCCTTTCCAGTGGTGTAGGATAGTTCCCTTAGAGTTTCTTCATTTTTCAAAAGTCTTAGTTCTCTCTCCTCTTCTACCTGAATGATTTCTAGGTTTGTGTATTTGAGTTTGCTGATTCTCTCTTCTAAATGGTCTGCTCTATTTCCAGTGCTTTCTAAGGCATTCTTCATCTCATTTATTGAGTTATCCCACTCCGAATTTTTGTTTATTTGGTAGAGTTTTAATCTCTTTAGTGAAGTATTCTTTCTATTCATTAATTTTATTCCTAAGCTCATTGTGCTGCCTTTATGAGTTTTCTTGTAACTTGGTGAGTTTTTTCATGACAGCTATTTTGAATTCTCTATCAGTTAAATCCCAGCCTTCCATGACTTTAAGTTTGGTTTCTGGAGAATTGTCATTTTCTTTTTGTGATACTGTATTACCGTGGTTTGTTTGTGGTGCTTGCTGGTTGTTCCTCTGCCACCGCATTTGACATAGCAAACACCTTTCTTATTTAGGTAAACCTTTGTTTACTTCAATTCTAACAGTTCAATAGATTGGTAATTTGAGGCCTTCTTTTCTTTTTCAGTACATAACTCTATAGCACAAGGTTCTGGCTCTTCTTACCTGAACTGCCTCTGGCTGTATTTGAGAGTGCACTTTCCACCCTCCCCCACCTCTGCAAGAGATGTCACCAGTGCCCTTATCTGTGCTTGTGCCTCCAGGGTTGCCAGTGCCTTGCTGCAGTTACTAGCATCGCCACTGGGGACACTGGAATGGTGGGTGCCTCTGCCACGGTGGGGGGAGGGGAAGAATTGGTATGAAGCTGGAGTCACTTGTATCTCTACTGTGTCCAGGTTTTTTGGGTTTCTGGGTGCCACCATAGCTGGAGGGACCAGAGTTGCAACCTCCACTGCTGCTGCCGCCCAGTTGCCTGTGGCTGTTGGTGTCACTGTGACAGGGAGGCCAGAGTTGCGCGTACCACCTCTGCTGCTGCAGAGTTGCCTGGGGCTGCGAGCTCAGCTGCCATGGCAGGGGAAGGAGGATCGTGGGCATGGTTTGTACTGTTTCCCCAGTTCCCCCATCCTCTATGTTCCAGTCCGCCCACCTTCAGATGTGTAAATGTGTGGATCTCTGCAGTGTCCTGTTGTGTTGGGCAAAGGAACCAGTGTTGTGTTGCTGATGTTTTACTAGTTGTGGATCGAAGGGGAGAGAAAAAGGGAGCATCTCATGCTGTATGGTGCTGTTGTCACCCCTGGGTTCTTTCGGCATATACTGAAAAGTGGAATTGCTGAATCATATGGTAATTTTATTAGTTCTTTGAGGAACTGCCATACTGTGTTTTCCAAAGCACCTATGTAATTTTACATTACCAACAATAGTACACAAGCATTCTAAATTTTCACATCCTCATCAACACTTACCATTTTCTGTTTTTTTTAAATAGTAGCCATCCTAATGGCTGTGAGGTGATATCTCATTGAAGTTTTGATTTGCAATTTCCATACTAATCAGTGACATAGAGGGTGTTTTCATGAGCTTATTAGCCATTCATATGTCATCTTTATAGAAACGTTTATTCAAGTACTTTGCCTACTTTTGAATCGAATTATTTGTTGTTGAGTTATAGAAGTTCTCTGTATATTCTGGATATTAATCTTATCAGATATGTGATATACTTGTTTTTTCCATTCTATGGGTTGCTTTTTTTCATCTGTTGGTAACTGTCTTTTGATGCAGAAATTTAAAAAATTTTTCTTAAGTCTGAATTGTCTATTTTTTTTGTGGCATGTGTCTGTGGTGTCATATCCAATAAGTCATTGCCAAATCCAGTGTTGTGAAGTTTTTGTACTATGTTTTCTTGTAAGAGTTTTATAGTTTTAGGTCTTTGATCCATTTTATGTTAATTTTTGTATATGGTATTAAGTACAGGTCCACAACTTTGTTCTTATTGCATGTGGATATCCACTTTTCTCAGCATGATTTTTTGAAAAGACTGTCTTTTCCTCCACTGAATGATCTTGGCACTCTTGCCAAAAATCATTTGATCATATATGCAAGGGATATTTTTTGGCTTCCTGTTCTATTTCATTGGTCTATATGTCTTTCTTTATGTTAGTACCACACTGTTTTGATTCCTGTAGCTTTGCAGTAAGTTTTGAAATCAGGAAGTGTGAGTCTTCCAGTTTTGTTCTTTTTCAAGATTGTTTTGTGTATTTGGCCTCCTTTGGGATTTTGTAAGAATTTAGGATGGGTTTTTCTATCTCTCTCTTTTTTTTTTTTCACTTTTCATTGGGATTATGATAGTTTACAACCTTGTGAAATTTCAGTTGTACATCATTGTTTGTCCGTCATGTTGTAGGTGCACCACTTCACCCTTTGTGCCAACCCCCCTTTCCCTTGGTAACCACTAATTTGTTCTCTCTGTCTACCTGTTTAACTTCAACGTATGAGTGGAGTCATACAGAGATTGTCTTTCTCTATCTAGCTTATTTCACTTAACATAATACCCTCAAGATCCATCCATGTTGTAAATAGGACGATTTTACCCTTTTTTATGGCTGAGTAGTGTTCTATCATGTATATATACACCACATCTTCTTTATCCAATCATCAGTTGATGGGCACTTAGGTTGCTTCCACTTCTTGGCTATTGTAAATAATGCTGCAATGAACATTGGGGTACATGGGACTTTTGGAATTGCTGATTTCAAGCTCTTTGGTTAGGTACCCAGTAGTGGGATGGCTGGGTCATATGGTATTTCTATTTGTAATTTTTTGAGAAGTCTCCATACTGTTTTCCACACTGGCTGCACCAGTTTGCATTCCCACCAGCAGTGTATGAGGGATCCTTTCTCTCCACAACCTCTCCAACATTTGTCACTTTTTGTTTTGGTTATTTTTGCCATTCTAACGGGTGTAAGATGATATCTTAGTGTACATTGATTTGCATTTCCCTGATGATCAGTGATGATGAACATCTTTTCATGTGCTTATTGGCCATCCATATATCTTCTTTGGAGAAATGTCTATTCATGTCTCCTGCCCATTTTTTGATCAGCCTGTTTGATTTTTTTTGTTGTTGAGTTGTGTGAGTTCTCTAAATAGTATGGAGATTAACCCTTTGTCGGATATATGATTTGCAAATATTTTTTCCCAATTAGTGGGGTTTTTTTTTGTTTCAATCCTGTTTTCCCTTGCCTTGAAGAAGCTCTTTAGTCTGATGAAGTCCCATTTGTTTATTCTTCCTGTTGTTTCCCTTGTCTGAGAAATAAAGATCTTTTAAAAATTTTTCCTTCTTCTCCCTAAAGCCTGCCAGTACACAGTTGTATATTTTAATTGTGGGTTCTTCCAGTTGTGGCATGTGGGATGCCACCTCAGCGTGGCCTGATGAGCAGCACTAGGTCCGCGCCAAGGATCTGAACTGCCGAAACCCTGGGCCACCGAAGCAGAGCTCGCAAACTTAACCACTTGGCCACAGGGCCAGCCTCTGGGTTTTTCTATTCCTGCAAAAAACATCACTGGGTGTTTGGTAGAGATTGCATTAGATAATATAGATCAATTTGAGTAGTTTTGGCATCTTAAGTCTTTTAATACATGACCATGTGTTTCTGTTTATTTATGTCTCCTTTCATTTCTTTCAGCAGTGTTTTATAGTTTTCATTGTACAAGTCTTTAACCCCCTTGGTTAATTCCTAAGTACTTTATTATTGTAAATGAAATTGTTTCATAATTTCCTTTTCAGGTTGTTCATTGTCACTGCGTAGAAGTTCAACTTATTTTTATATTCTGCAACTTGGCTGAATTCATTTATTTCTTCTAACAGGTTTTTGTGTGTGTGGAATCTCTAGAGTTTTGTTTTGTTTTTTTAAGATTTTATTTTTCTTTTTTCTCCCCAAAGTCCCCTGGTCCATGGTTGTATATTTTTAGTTGTGAGTCCTTCTAGTTGTGGCATGTGGGACGCCACCTCACCATGGCTTGCTGAGGAGTGCCATGTCCGCATCCAGGATTTGAACCAGTGAAACCCTGGGCCGCCGAAGCGGACTGCGCGAACTTAACCACTCAGCTATGGGGCCGGCCCCCCCGACTTCCATTTTTGTTAAACTTTGAGAAGGCTTGGTATTAATTCCTTAACTATTTGGCAGAATTTACTAGTGAAGCCATCAAATCCAAGGCTTTTCTTTGTTGGGGGATTTTTGATTCCTGATCCAGTCTCCTTACTAGCAACGGATCTATTTAAGTTTTCTATTTCTTCATAATTTAGTCTTGTTAGGTCTTATGTTTCCAGAAATTTGTCCATTTCACCTAGGTCATCTAATGTGTTGGGGTATAATTGTTAATAATACTCTCTTAGAATTCTTTTTTTTTTTTTCGGGGCCGGCCCAGTGGCTCAGCAACTAAGTGCACATGTTCTGCTTCGGCAGCCCGTGGTTCACTAGTTTGGATCCTGGTGCGGATGTTGCACCACTTGGCAAGCCATGCTGTGGCAGGCATCTCACATGTAAAATAGAGGAAGATGGGCACAGATGCTAGCTCAAGGCCAGTCTTCCTCAGCAAAAAGAGGAGGATTGGCAGATGTTAGCTCAGGGCTAGTCTTCCAGAAAAAAAAAAAGTGTTCCTTTTTTGTCTTTCTGTGGAATTGGTAGTAATGTCCCCAGTTTCATTTCAGGTTTTAGTATTTTGAGTCCTCTTTTTATTTTTCTTTATTCCATCTAGATAAAGGTTTGTTAATTTTGGTGATTTGTTCAAAGAACCAACTTTTGGTTTCGTTAATTTTCTCTATTATTTTTCTGTTTCATCAATCTCTGTTCTAATCATTATTTCCTTCTTTCTGCTAGCTTTGGGTTTAGTTTGTTCAGTTTTTCTTCTTTAAGTAGTAAAGATAAGTGTTGATTTGAGATCTTTTTTGTTGTTGTTGAGGAAGATTTGCCCTGTGCTAACATCTGTTGTCAACCTTCCTCTTTTTTTTGCTTGAGGAAGATTCGCTGTGAACTAACCACTGTGCTAATCACTCTCTTTTGTATGTGGGTTGCTGCCACAACATGGCCACCAATGAGTGGTGTAGGTCCACACCCCGTAACCGAACCTGGGTCGCTGAAATGGAGCATGCCAAACTTAACCACTAGGACATGGGGCTAGCCTCTCTGAGATCTTTTCTTTTAATGTAAGCTTTTATAGCTATAAATTTACCTCTTAGCACTACTTTCACTGCATCGCTCAAGTTTTGTTAGGTTGTCTTTTTATTTTCATTCATCTGTAAATATTTTGTAATGTCCATTGTGACTACTTCTTTGATCCTTTGATTGAGTATGTTGTTTGACTTCCGTACATTTGCGAATTCTCTAGTTTTACTTCTGCTATTTCTAACTTCATCTCATAGTGTAAAAAAAGAATACTTTGCATGATATCTGTCTTTTTAAGTCTATTGAGACTTCATTTGTGGCCTGACATATGGTCTGTCCTAGAAAATGTCCCATGGTATACTTGAAAAAATGTGTGCTGTTACTGTTGTCTCTGTTTGTAGATCTCGTTGTTTTATTGTGTTATTTTAAGTCAGCTGTTTCCTTACTTGTGTCTGGTTGTTCTAGCCATTATTGAGAGTGGGTTATTCAAGTCTCCATTATTGTAGAAATGTCTGTTTCTCTCTTCAATTCTGTCAGTTTTTGCATCATACATTTTGATGGTCTGTCAATTGGTACATAAGTGTTTGTAGTTATTTTATCTTCTTACTGTACTGAACCTTTTAGTAATACATAACGCCCTACTTTGTGTCTTGTAACCTCTTTTGATTATTTTGTTTGATATTAGTGTAGTTATATCTGCTCTTTTCGTTACGTTTGCATGGAATATCTTTTCCATCCTTCATTTTACTTTCCATATAGCTGTGTCTTTGGATCTAAAGTAATTCCTGTAGGCACAATATATAGGTGATTCATGTGTTTTTATTCGTTCTTCCAGTCTTTGTCTTTAAATTGTAGAGTTTAATCCCTTTCCATTTAAAGTGATTACCAATAAGGGCGACTTCTGTCATTTTGCTCTTTGGTTTCTGTGTGCTTTGTAGCTTTTTCCCTCTCATTTCCTGCATTACTATTTTATTTTTTTGTTTAGCTGATTCTTTTGTAGTGAAATGTTTAAATTATTTATTTTTGTGTATATTCTGTAGGTAATCTCTTTGTGGTTACCGTGGGGATTACGTCTCACATCCTGAAGTTATAACACTCCAATTTGAATTTATAGCAGTTTAACTTTGATAACAAAAAATTGTTCCTTTACATCTCTGACCCCACCCCTTTTAATTGATCGTGTCCCAAAAGTACATCATTATACATTGTCGGCCTCAAAGCATAAAGTAATAATTCTGTTTAAAGCATTTGTCCCTTACTTTATGTAGAAAACAAAATTTGGAGTTACACACCAGAGTTATAAAAACACTAGCTTTTTATAGTAATAATTTTTCTTAATGTATTACTTAAATCATGTAGAAAACAAAAAGTGGAGTTACAAACCAATTTTAAAATATCACTAGCTTTTGTAATTTCTCATGCGCTCACCTTTATTGAGACCATTGTTTCGTCATGGCTTCTTGTAGCTGTCTAGTGCTGCTTCACTTCACCCTGCAGGACTCCTTTGAGCATTTCTTGAGGGGCAGGTCTAGTGGTAGTAAATTTCCTCAGCTTTTGTTTATCTGGGAATGTCTTGATTTCTCCAGCATTTCCCCCCCCCCCCCCAAAGTTTTCTCCTTTCTTGGGGGGTGGAGGGGAAGATTAGCCCTAAGCTAACATCTGCTGCCAATCCTCCTCTTTTTGCTGAGGAAGACTGGCCCTGAGCCAACGTCCATGCCCATCTTCCTCTACTTTATATGTGTGACGCCTACCACAGCATGGCTTGCCAAGCAGTGGCATGTCTGCAGCCAGCATCCAAACTGGTGAAACATGGGCTGCCGAAGCATGACATGCACACTTAACCACTATGCCACTGGGCTGGCCCCTCTCCAGCAGTTTTGAAGGATGATTTTGCTGGATATAGGATTCTTGGTTTAAGTTTTCTTCTTTTAACACTTTGAATGTATTGGCACATATGTCTTCTGGCCTGTGAAGTTTCTCATGGGAAATCTGCATATAATCTTATTGAGGATCCGTTGTATGTGATGATTTAGTTCTCTCTTGCTGCTTCCGTGATTCTGTCTTTGTCTTTGGCCTTTGAAAGTCTCTTGGTGTGAGTCTTCTGAGTTCGTCTTAATTGGAGTTCTTTGATTTCCTTGGATGTCTATATTCACGTCTTTCATCAAATTTGAGAAATTCTTGGTCATTTTTTCTTCAAATATTCTCTCTGCCCCTTTCTCTCTCAGTGTGTGTGTTGGTTTTCTTAATGGTATCCCACAGGCTCCTTAGGCTCTGTTCACTTCTTTTCAGTGTTTTGTTTTCCATTCCTCTACTCCATAAAATCCTTTGTCCTATCGTCATGTCCATTGATTCTTTCTTCTGCCTGTTCACATCTGCCTTTGAATCCCTGTAGTGAATTTTCTTTTTTCTTTTTTAAGATTTTATTTTTTTCCTTTTTCTCCCCAAAGCCCCCTGGTACATAGTTGTATATTCTTCGCTGTGGGTCCTTCTAGTTGTGGCATGTGGGACGCTGCCTCAACGTGGTTTGATGAGCAGTGCCATGTCTGCACCCAGGATTCGAACCGACGAAACACTGGGCCGCCTGCAGCAGAGCGCGTGAACTTAACCACTCGGCCACGGGGCCAACCTCTCTAGGGAATTTTCAATTTAACTTATGCTTCTTAGCTCCAGAATTTCTTTGGATTTTTTTAGGTTTTCTGTCTTTATTTTTCTCTTTGTTCATACATCGTTTTCTTCCTTTATGTCTTCCTTTAGTTCTCTGAACATCTTTAAGACAGTTCTTGTGAAGTCTTTGTCTAGTAGATCTGCCATGAGGTCTTTTACAGGGACACTTTCTCTTGCTCCCCCCCCCCACCCCCAATAATGGGCCATACTTTGCTATTCCTTTGTATGCTTTGTGATTTTTTTGTTGAAAACTGGACATTTGAAACCAATAATTTGGCAACTCTGGAAATCATATTCTCTCCCTTCTGTAGGGTTTGCTGTTTTGGTTTTTTGATCTGTGCTGAGGATGAGCCTGAGGTATAAACTTTAATGTCTTTTTGGGCCTTTTCTGAGCCTTTTTGGGGGCATGTGCAGTTGCTGTGGAATTTTCTGTGTATATGCAGTTGTTTTGCATGTCTTAGTTTTTAATGTCTGGCTCCTCAAATGGGAAAAAGAGTAAAATGAAGATGGGAGGTGAGGTGGGGAGGGACGCTGGTCCTTTAAATCTACTGGAAGTTACTTTAGCTGGAGGGAGAGGAGCTTTGAACAATTGGAGAGGTGCAACAACAGTGGCTGCCCACCTCTTTGTCTGCACCTGGCATCAGAAGCAGCAATTAGCGATGAGAATACAGATCCCCTGTATTTGTAGGAGAGAGTCTTTGTCTCCACCATGGCTCCCACAAGCTAAGTGCAAGCTGATCTAGGAGTACATGCTAGTTGCTGGGGGTTGGGAGGTGGATGGCTGCTATGTGCTAAGAGTTGAAATTGATGGAAGTGAACCACAATTTACTGTCCAAGCTTTCCCCTGGAAATTGCAAGGCTTTAGT
The DNA here is from genome assembly GCF_021613505.1 of Equus quagga. Lineage (NCBI taxonomy): Eukaryota > Metazoa > Chordata > Mammalia > Perissodactyla > Equidae > Equus > Equus quagga. The sequence continues at coordinate 6,569,902 of NC_060271.1, read as the reverse complement.
AAACTCCAATTAATAAACTGTATTTCAACATAGTTGCGTTAGACAGATTCTCCAAGTTGCTTATTGTCTAGGTTGGGAGAAAGATCTGTAATTAAATACATTAAATGCTCACTGTCTGTTGTCAAAGTTTCTCCAGTTCTCTCGTGATTGTATGAAACTTATCCTCCAGTAGATTTTTCAGGAAGGGGACTTGTATCCATATTCTCTAAGTTCTTATTATTCAATCTTTTATAACTTTGATATTTGAAGTATAGCTTGGCTGCATATAAACTCCTTTGTTTACCCTTTTCTTTCCCTGTTTCTTGAAAATGCGTCTCCACGGTTGCCTTGCTTTGTATATTGCTTATTAAGTCTGATGACAATCTAATTCTCTGTGTCACTTATTTGGTTTTGTTATGTGGGGGCCCTGAAGGTTTTTTCTTTAGATTCACTCCTTGTGCTGTGATGTGTCTCAGACTTGATCTGGGGCAGTTGTCCCAGGTCTTGGGTGAAGTCTTTCAGTGTCATGATTTAAGGCTTTTTTTATTTCTGGAAAGTTTTCCTTTGATTGTAATTTTATTTTTCCCCCAGAAACTTCAAATATATGTATGTTGGATCTCTGTCTTTTTCCATATCATCACTTGATCCAGATCCTTTTTACTTTCTTTTTTTAAGTTTCCTTCTCTTGTTTCTTTTCTTTCATTTATTCCCCTTACTAAATTATTATTCAAATCTTTCCTTCCCTGGGTACCTTATAAATTAGTTTTTATATTTGATATGATTTTTTCTTTGAGTTTAATCACCCCTTGTTTCATCTTTTTGTTGAAGGTATTTTTGCATATCCCAAAATGCTTGTTGAAAATATTTAATGTGTTTTAAAGTGCTGTATTACAATTTTCTTCTGATTTGTTGTTGGTTTATAGGAAGAATTTTTCTCAGCTGAAATGTGTAGATTTACTTTTTAAAAAAATTTCTTATAATAGCTTTATCTGGACTCAGTTTGAATCTTTTTATTTCTTGGCATTTAATTGACAGGGTTCTTGAATCAAAAGCACTCTCCTATCAATGCAGTCTTGTGAGATTTCTTTAGTGCACGGTGGATCATGTTACTAGTCAGGGCGGAGTGGAGAAGGGGTTTTTTTTTTTTTTTTTTTTTTCATTTTTCATGATCTTGTGTTTTACCCCTTATTTCCTTCTTTTCCTTCATTGGCCAGGAATGCTAAAAAGTGGTTAGATTTAGTTTTATTTCCATTCCTTGTTGATTTTATTGTTTGGATCAGGAGGGTACCATTATCTTCCAGACTCCAAGTCTATATATACACTTTGAAATTAGTACTTCCAGCAGCAGCAAGGAAGAATTATATTAATATTAAACAATAGTAAAATACTATTACTGGAAAAGATCAACTGCTTTTTCTTTCATTTTAGTTAGTTTGTGGCCCTTTCCTGTCTTTTATTGCCACATTTATCCTGCACGAGTACTTAGAAGACATATACAGTTATGGGTATTCATTGTTTAAAAATTTAAGTATTTTCCAATTTTAGTTGAGGTCTTATCTGTAATATAGTTGTAGGGACATGGTATTTGAATTTGCCTCCACCTCTTTCTTGGTTTGCCACTTCTCCTCTCCAGACCCATTGTAAAAATGAGGTTGAGGAGAACATTTTCCTGTTAGAATTATGATTGAATGAGAACAACTTTGTAAAGCACCTGAAACATTTACTTGAACACCTACTATTGTTTCAAACACTTAAGACCCCACCCTGTTGGTAACAACGTCTTTGTTTTTTAGGTTGCTGGAGGAGTCAGTATGAGTCAGATTTCAGAAGCACTGAGCCGATACAAGAATAGGTCATGTTTTATGCAGGAGGCCCTCTACAGGCTCTTCACGGAGACGTTTTCAATGCAGGTAACCATGCCTGCTCTTTTAAAGGTAATCACTCCTCAGAAGGGTGGGTTTTATTATTACTTTCTTACTTGGTTCAGTTAAAGTTTTTCATCAAACACACTGAATACAATAACTCACATGCCTTATTCTACAGTGAGAATAACTGCCCTCATGAAGAATGGAAAACAGTGCTAGTTAGGCTTAAGTGCTAGATTCTCTCTCATTGTGAGCATCTGAATCAGTTTAAGTCATCTGATTATTTGAATTTGGTCTGAGATGGGGATAATAGGACCATTGCATTATTTTGCTTAAAACAGGACTTAGTAATCTATAAACGTGAATTCACTTTGCTGTAAATGTTTCTTGTTTATTCATTTACTCTTTAAAATCTGACATCTGGTTTTCTGAAGGAAAACAACAATGTTGTCCATAATCAGAACAGAACAAAATAATAATTGAAGTTGCCAAATTTACCATTTAAAGTATTTTGTGAATAAAGTAAAATTACCGGTATTGATGAGGCTAAACTTTGGTTTACAGAAGGATGAATTTAACTGTAATTGGAAGTATTAAGTGGTTTGAGAAAAGAAAATTATGATTATATAAAATTAAATATAACGTGAAACTGAAGTCTTAAAGTCACCTTGTCTTTATTATTTGTAATTCTTTCCAGTTCCTTAAAAATATCGCTGTTTCCAGGGCCAGCCCTGTGGCTGAGTGGTTAAGTTCATGCGCTCTGCTTCGGCAGCTCAGGGTTTCGCCGGTTCGGATTCTGGGTGTATATGTGGCACCCCTCATCAGGCCATACTGAGTGGCCTCCCACATAGCACAACCAGAAGGACCTACAACTAGAATATACAACTATATACTAGGGGGCTTTGGGGAGAAGAAGAGAGGAAAAAAAAGATTGGCAACAGATGTCAGCTCAGGTGCCAATCTTTAAAATATATATATATATATAGCTATTTTTATGCCATAGGTAATTAGGTTGATTGATTGATTGATTGATTTCTGCTTTATCTCCCCAAATCCCGTCTGGTACATAGTTGTATATCTTAGTTGCAGGTCCTTCTAGTTGTGGCATGTGGGACGCTGCCTCAACGTGACCTGATGAGCGGTGCCATGTCTGTGCCTGGGATCCGAACCAGCGAAACCCTGGGCCGCCGCAGCAGAGTGGGCGAACTTAACCACTCAGCCACGGGGCCGGCCCCAGGTTTATTCATAACTTAAAAGCAATACTGTATAGAGGGGCCAGCCCGGTGGCGCAGTGGTTAAGTGTGCACGTTCCGCTTCAGTGGCCGGGGTTCGCCTGTTCGGATCCTGGCTGCGGACATGGCACCGCTTGGCAAGCCATGCTGTGGTAGGCGTCCCACATATAAAGTAGAGGAAGATGGGCATGGATGTTAGCTCAGGGCCAGTCTTCCTCAGCAAAAAGAGGAGGATTGGCAGCAGTTAGCTCAGGGCTAATCTTCCGAAAAAAAAAAAAAAAAAACCACTACATAGAGAAAAAACTCTGGTCCTTTGTTTCCCATCTGTAATGAGGAGATTAAATTAGATGTCCTGAAAAATCCTTTCATTTCTTAAGAGTCTGTAATTTTTGAAAATCATGTTTCTTTTAGTTTCAGCATTTTAAGTTGTGGATGATGGCGATCCAATGAAATCCTAAGTGCAGTTTAGCAAGAAAGGAAAAGTCATTTTGCATGGTAGAAGTCTCTTAGGTCTTTGTTTAGGCTCCATGAGTTCATGCACCTGTCAGAGTGAGGGACTGTGGTCTCTTAAAATCACAGCTCATGCAAGTATCAGCTGACTGGTGTCTGAGGTCGGTAAGCATGGTTATTCCTATTTGATAGAACAAATCACATCGCCCCTTAATGTTAGGGGAGATGTAGTCTCAGCTAGTATAATACCTTCATTTTATATTTGTGTTCTAGGTCTTCCATAGTCTGTCTTCTAATTACCTTTCTAATGTTATATTCTCCCACTTTTCATATTCTTTCAAATTCAGATTTTTCCCTCTTCTTTGGCTGGATTCATCCCATCCTTTTGTCCACCTGATGTGTTTTTCCTTATCACATTTCCCTTCCCTAGGAATCCCCTCTTCATTCCACCTCCACCTCCTTCTGTCTATATCCTATCTGAGACCCTGCCTAAATGAGCTCTGAATGAAGCCTTTTGATTCCATACTAGAAATGATTGCTTCCTCCGTAACTTCTTTAGGCAGCACTTTGTTTATACCTTTTTATGGTGCTTTTTTCCATTTCCATGTTTTGACATCCCTCACAATGTTACTTGTTTACATACCTTATTTCTCTCTCAAGGCTTTATGCTAAGGAATAGGGTGCAGGTAACTCATGTTTGTGTCCTCTCCAGTGCTTATCACAGTGCCTCCTGTGGAGTGAGGCTCACTAAATGATTATGAAATCACAGATGAGGAAACGGAGGTCCAGAGAAGGGAAATGACTTGCCTAGTCTCACAGCTAGTCAATGGCAACATTTGGATTGGAAGGTATTGCCGATATACTAAAATATATGCTGAGGATAGGGAAAATATTTTATTTTCTGACCCAGAGCAAAATATTTTTCTAACTAACACAAAAATAAGATGGTATAAAGAATGCTGATGTTGTCATATGCCACTAAAAACAAGTTCATCTTCAGCTTGTGGCTATAGGAATGAGGAATCATCCATTGGATCTGCCAGTGCAGTTCACAGCCAGTGCATGCGCCCTCAACCTAACCCGCCAAGGCCTGGCCAGGGGGATGCCTGTTCGTCTGTTGTCAGAGGTCACCTGTCTACTTTTCAAGGCTCTGAAAAATTTCCCCCATTGTCAGCAGGTAATTTGAACACTTGACTATGCTTCTTACTTCAGGCCAAATATATGCAAAATATGTATTATTTAGTTCTGATTTTACATTCTACCTGAGAGAGAAAAAGAGAAGGAGAGAGACAATAGATACGGAAGTCATGTTTGTTGTAGAAAAAATAGGAAATATGGATAAGCAATAGGGTTTACATTTTTTTAAATTTCTCAGAAGCCAGTTGCCTAGAAACATCTGCTATTAGCACTTTGGTACATCTCTGTAGTCTTAACATCTTATGTGAAAATTGAGTTGAATGATAGTTCTAAATATAAAAGCTAAGTCCGTAAAACTTGTAGAAGAAAAATAGAAAAAAATGTTTGTGACCTCCAGGTAGCACAGTTCCTTAGGATGCTAAAAGCATACGTCATAAAAGAAAAATGGTAAAGTAGAGTTCATCAAAATTGAAAGCTTCTGCTCACAAACACACATAGACAAAAACATTAAAAAATGAAAAGGTAAACCATGGGCTGGGAAAAATGTTCATTTTCTATATGCGACAGAGGACTTTTATCGAGAATATAAAGAACTCTTCACTCAGTAAGCCAAGACAAACCAATTTTTTAAAAAGGCAAAAGATTTGAATAGACATTTCACCAGAGAAAATATGCAGATGACAAATGAGCACATGACAAGATGCTCAGTATCTTTAGTCTCCAGGGAAACGCAAATTAAAATCTCAGTGAGGTACCACTGCATACCTAGATACCACTATACACCCCCTAGATTGGTTGAAATTAAAAGACTGACAATACCAAGTGTTGACAAGTGTGTGGAGCAACTGAAATTCTCATATCTTGATAGTAAGAATGTAAAATGATAAAATCACCAGTTCAACAGTCTAGTAGTTTTAAAGAAACTTAAAGCTAAACTTAAGGTTTCTTAAAGTTAGACATATGCCTTCCATGCTACCCAGTCATTCTGGTCTCAGAGAAGTGAAATCACATATCCATATAGAGACTAATATATGAGTGTTCATAGTATCTTACATAATCCCCCCAAACTGAAAACTTCCCAGAAGTCCAACAATAGGTAAATAGACAAATTGATATATTCATGTAAGGAAATGCCCTCTGGCAATACAAGGAATGAAGTACTGATAGATGCAATGTGGATGAATCTCAAACACATGTGCTGAGTGAAATAAGCCAGACACAAAAGAGTAGATGTTGTATGATGCCATTTATGTGAAACCTTAGAAAAGACTATTCTGTAATGACAGTGTCATTTTCTGGGGCTCTAGTTTGCAAGGTCAGGATTGACTGGAAGGGGATGCAGTAGAACTCTTTGGTGGGATGATGGAAGTATCTTTTATCTTGATTGTGGCGATGGTGAGTGGTAGTGGTTATACAACTGTATAAATTTGTCAAATCTAATTTAAGTGTGTACTTAGAATGGAAATTGATTTTAAAAAATACAGTAAGGAAGGGACTGGCCCCATGGCATAGTGGTTAAGTTTGGTGCGCTCTGCTTCAGCAGCCTGGGTTCGCATGTTTGGATCCTGGGCATGCACCTACACCACTTGTCAGCCATGCCGTGGTGGTGGCCCACATAGAAAAAAATAGAGGAAGACTGGCACAGATGTTAGCTCAGGGGTAATCTTCTTCAAGGACGAAAAAAAGAAGAGGAAGATTGGCAACAGATACTAGCTCAGGGCAAACCTTTCTCAACAACAACAACAAAAAATACAATAAAGAAGGTGATCCTCATTTAAAAAAAATTATACTTCCACTTTCTCTTGAAAAGTTGGAAGATCATTCTCAGTTCAGTCTTAATTCCTACATGGCAATTGTCAGTTGGAGCTAACAACTCCTCCAATAAAAGGGCATGAATTCTTCAGCCTGCCATGATTCCTACTACTCTCCTGTTGTTTCATACTCAGCTCTCTTCACTTGTTTATGTTACTGCCTAATTCCTGTTGGCATTTGCTGCCCCTGCCTCATATAGTATACTTTTGTCTTACTGGTTTACTCATCGCCTTTCAAAGAGGTATTGTATTTTCTATTCCCCTGGCTTTCCCAGGAGCCCTTCTCTCTTTCTTTACTATCTGTAAAGGACCTGTTCAACTCCTGCCGATCTTAGGTAGACTGTAGAAGCTCTGTCACAGAGTTAGTTACGAGATATCTGTTAAGGACGTTTGTCTTTCACTGTATGGGCTTCAGCTGATTGACTTGGACTGACATACTGGCCAGCTACTCTCCACAAAGATCCTTCTAGGGTTCAGGGGGAGGAGACCTGCTCTTTGCCAAAAAAGGGGAAGATTGTTCTTTAGGGAAAAGTGAATGTGACAGAGTTTATTACTAAGATTAAGTGAAGAACTTGGAGAGGGCCAGGTATACAGTGAGATTTCAATAAGAAAAGTTTATTGGTAGCACCTTCCAAATGCTTAGAACCTTTATTTAGAATGGAGTATACATTTACTGAAAATTGTTTTTCTTTATTCCCTTAAAGTTACAGAAGAATTGTCTTCTCTCCTTAACCAATTCGAGGATTCTTGTGGATGTCCCATTTGACAGGCAAGTATGAAACTTGGTCATCTGGTTTTGGAGTCTTGATCAGTGTTACTCTGAGCATTGTTAGTTTTTGGGTATTAGGTTGGCAAGGGTTTGATTAAGGCTGGGGTAGGGTGTTTGGGGAGAATGCTCTGTTGAGCCTCTTCCAGAAATGTGATTGCAAGTGGGTGCTCAGAACATGGGCTCCAGAGTCAAACATTAAACTTAGATTCCAGTTCTAGCCTTTCCATTATCTTTGTGCATAAATTTTCTTATTTGTAAAATAGTGACTTTTTGGAGATTAGATATGATAATGTTAGTAAAGTACTTATCACAGTGCCCAGCTTAAGAAGTCAAGGCTGTTCTAAACATTAGTCATTCTTTTTATTATTTTATTGATTGTAATTTTAAAAAAAATCATTATCCTAGACTCCAGAGGGATTCCTCTTAGATGGCTTTGTAACTCCCTAATTCATGAGTTTAAAACATTTATCATAGTTGCTGACATGAGCACAGGCTGACATGAACAAAGGCTGTGATTTGTGGGTGCAGGGTTGTAGGCCAAGCCATTCTCAAATCTAATTGAATTGTGTATTTAAAATGGGAGTTGACTTTTATTTTATTTATTTATTTTTAAAGATTTTATTTTTTCCTTTTTCTCCCTAAAACCCCCCAGTACATAGTTGTGTATTTTTAGTTGTGGGTCCTTCTAGTTGTGACATGTGGGACGCCACCTCAGCATGGCTTGATGAACCATGCCATGTCCATGCCCAGGATCCGAACCGGCAAAACCCTAGGCCAGCAGAGCATGAGAACTTAACCACTCGGCCATGGGGCTAGCCCCGGGAGTTGACTTTTAAAAACACAGTGAGAAGGTGGTCTTCCTTATTTAAAAAAAATCTATATTTCCACCTTCTCTTGAAAAGTAGGAGGGTCTTTCTCAGTTCAATCTTCATTCCTGCATAGTGATCATGAGTTGGAGCTGAGTAACTGACCCTATAAAAGGTCGTGAGTTCTCTCTAGCTAAGTGATTTGTTTGCTGTGGCATTTTAGCACTAACTACAATTCAGATTACAACTTACCTCTCTCTCAGGGAGCTTCTTTCCTTTTTCAGACCCATCATAGTAGAAACTGAATGCTAAAAAAGTAAGTCTTTCTTAGATCTGTCCATCTTTCTTTGAATCCTGCGCATTTTGCTCACGTTGTTTGCATGTTCTCTCCTTCAGATCGTCTCTTTTGCCAGATGCTCTTGGCTTTCATAGCTGAGGCTTCTAGTCCAAGACTGTTTTCGTTACAGGATTTGTTGGGGAGGCTAAGTGACTTCTCTCCTCATATACAATTTCACAAACTTTATTGTGAGAAAAATACTGCTTTTCAGGTACGATGCTGCAAAGTTTGTTATGAGATGGCTCTGTAAGCATGAGAACCCCAAAATGCAGACAATGGCGGTGAGCGTCATCTCAATTCTAGCCCTGCAGGTATGTGATTGCTGAGGCAAGGTGTCTCCCTCCTTGGTCTTGCTGGGGCCGCGATGGAGGCCTAACATTGCACCCTCGCCTGTTTGTTTACAGCTCTCTCCCGAGGAAGCCACACAACTTCAGGAAGAGCTCTTCATAGCAGTGAAAGTAGGTTCATCATCACTTTTATAACCTTTCTTTTCCTGCTTTTTTTTTTTTCTCGCCAAATCTCCCCCCCTCCCCCTTACGTAGTTGTGTATTTTAGTTGTGGCTCCTTCTAGTTGTGGCATGTGGGACGCTGCCTCAGCATGGCTTGATGAGCGGTGCCGTGTCCGCACCCAGGATCTGAACCGGAGTGGTTCAGCCACAGGGCCAGCCCTATAACCCTTCTTTTAAATAAAAGTAGGTTATGAACCTAGTTTAAGAAAATCAAATCATTCTAAAAGGCCTGTAAAATGAAAAATCTGTAAGACCTGCTCCCCAGAAGGAACTACTTTCTACTCTTGCAGCTGTTTCTTCTGGTATTTACCACCACATCTCTGAATAAAATGCTTATAACTGCGATTTCTTGATTTATCAGTTTTAGATGTCTGGTGATTCTGCTGCTGTGGTAAATAAGAACCTGGCTCTCCTTCATATAGCTCTACAGATTGTCTCCTTCTCCAACCCCTAGCTGATTATCACAATTTTTAATAAATCAGTAATCAGTATTTACATTATGATTATGCTAACATTGCTTACTGAAAAATGTACATCGTTTTATTTTGCACTTGTCTTATTTTGAGAGAAGACTTGAGCCATTCTTTTTTTTTTTTTTTTTTAAAGATTTTATTTTTTTCCTTTTTCTCCCCAAAGTCCCCCGGTACATAGTTGTATATTCTTCATTGTGGGTCCTTCTAGTTGTGGCATGTGGGACGCTGCCTCAGCATGGTTTGATGAGCAGTGCCATGTCCGCGCCCAGGATTCGAACCAACGAAACACTGGGCCGCCTGCAGCAGAGCACACAAACTTAACCACTCAGCCACGGGGCCAGCCCTTGAGCCATCCTTTCTTTTAAATAAATTATATTTTCTGTGAGAATATTTTGGCCTTTACATGTTTTTCTTTTGGGTTGCTGGCTTTTTTCTAATTTATAAGATTTTTTTAATATATTAAGGAAATGAGCCTTTGACCATGATATGAGATGCATGTATTTTTCCCCAATTGTCTGTTTTTACTTTGTTTACGGAATGTTTTGCTGTGCAGTAATTTTTTAATTTTTATATGGTTGAAGTTATTTTCTTTTGTGCCTCTAGGATTGATGGCACACTTTGAAAGTATCTCCCTACTCCATGGAGTATTTTTTTAAATTTCTCAATTTTTTTTTTACCCTTGGTTTCTTTTTTCTTTCTTTTAACATGTAAGTATTTGGTTTACTTGGGGTTTTTTTGGTTTTGTTTTGTTTTGAGATTTCGGGGTCTTTTTTTTCCCTCAGTGTCTGCTCAGTTGCCTCTTTCCTATTATTGAATGATTTATCTTTTCTCTACTGTTATGCCTTGCCACCTTTATCATATATTGAATTCACATATATAATTGCATCTATTTCTGGACTTTATTCTCTTCCATGAATTTGTATGTCTATTTACATGCTGTCACAGTTTTTATTTATTGACTTTATAAATCCTTTAATAGTTAAGACCTTTCCTTGGATTTTTTTCAGTTTTTTGTCTGTTTGGTTTTTCTGTGTGAACACAAAAAGCCCTGTTTTCTTTGGGAGTATGTTAAATTTATAGATTGGCTTAGAAGAATTGACATCTCTGTGACGTTGATTTTTCCTATCTGAGAAGAGCATATGTTATTCCATTTATTCAGTCTTTCCTGTCCCCCAGAAGTATGTAGATGTTTTCTTCATGTTGATATTGTATACTTCTTACATTTATTCTTAAGGCGTTTACCTTTTGCATGTTGTTATAAGTGGAATCTTATGAGTATTTGGTCTTGAGCCAGTAGGTTTAGAGGGTAAAAATCGAGAGTGAATTTGAATGTGTTAATTTCTGAGATGCTTGAGATATCAAGTAGACAACTTGATATCAGAGGAGTGGACAGGGCTAGAGAGATCATTTGAGTCACTAGTTCTGATATGGGATGCAAACACTTGGAAAATGTGGAGTATATATAGAGAGAAGAAAAGGGCTACAATACTATGTGGGAAGAGAAAGAGGAGACAGGAAAGGAGATAGGGAAGGAACATCCAAAACGAGTTAGAAAACCAAGCGAGACTGGTGTCTTAGAATCCAAGAGAAATATTTGAGAGAAATTGGGCAGTTATGTGAGATGCTATTGAGTGATTGAGATGAGTGGTTTTGAGTGTGTTAACCACCAGATTTGGCAAGATGGAAATCATTAGTCATCTTATGTTATCATAGTAGAGTAGTGGGACAAAACCTGGTTGGAGTACAAAGATGAGCAAATGGGAGGTGAGAAATGGAGATAACTTTTTGATATATTTTATTTATTTATTTGTTTGTTTGTTTCTTCTCCCCAAAGCCCCCTAGTACATAGTTGTATATTCTAGTTGTAGATCCTTCTAGTTCTGCTGTGTGGGATGCCGTCTCAGCATGGCTTTGAGTGCTGCTAGGTCTGTGCTCAGTATCCTAACTGGCGAAACCCTGGGCCGCCGAAGCCGAGTGTGCAAACCTAACCACTCGGCCACCGGGCTGGCCCCTGATGAGTAGGCAGAGAAATAAAGATATTATGTGGAGCCAGTAGTTTATTTTTCCAAGTGGGTTACATTAAGATGTGTTTTATGGCCATGAAAATAATTCTGAAACAGGAAAAAGTGATGGCATAGACAAGACAGAGGGATGTAATTTTGGTGCCATATCTTTGTGTGTATACAGGAATTGTCTATAGAATAGAAGTAAAGATGTTTGCTTTTGATTGGAGCAGAAAGGAAGGCAAAGTACAATGATGCAAATGCGAGTAGGTTGGTAGATTTTGTTAGGAAGAATAGCTATAGTTCTCAGTGAAAAATTAGATGAAGTCATTAAATGAGAGGAGTAAAAAGATGGTAGCTAAAGTTTGAGGAGAGAGAATTGTGAAATAGTAGACTTTGGAGCAAATTCCTTGAGCTATAATACAGTAGGATTGCCAGGTATGGTTGAATGCCCCTTTGAGATTTTTGGCAGATATTGGAAGTGCAACTCGAGCACAGCCTTTAGGAGTATTCAGATGTTTGGGGGTGGTCATGAAGTGTGGTTTAGGTAAGGGAGTAGTTTTGCCAAGATGATGTGGTGGAGGAACATTGAAGTTGCTGGGAACGGTAGCAGGAGTACGTGGAGAGAGAGAGAGATTGATATTGGTATAGAGACCAGGTACTGAAAATACATGGAGGACAGAGTAGCACACTGTAGTCCTTGGAGAAACAGTTTTAGCTAGTGGTACCAAAAGTTCAGGGTTTCGATTAAAACAACAGGTTCAACCACTAGCCGTAAGACCTTAGATAATTTACTTATCTCTTCTCTGCCTCAGACTCTTCATCTGAAACGCTGGTATCTCCTGGAAAACACACCGCTGTCAGAGGAGTAATATTTGTTTGGCAGTTACATTGAGTGTCATTAAGATAAAATATGTAAAGCCTCTGACCATGGGTCTGGCCAGAGTCGTCGTTACTTTTAGGGTCTGCCTCACTTCCTCTGCTCCCTCCCTTGTCTTGCCACCACACACCTATTGGCTGTCTGGATGATTGTTACAGTGTTGTGTGCCACTTTTATATTCTCCTCTTGGTTTTCACAGCTATATTTTTGTGATGAATTCTCTTGATACATTCTCTCTTGGTTGGGTAAAATATTTGAGGTGGTCTCATTCCTCCTGAAGCCAAGCCTGGTGGTCTAGTAGTTAAGATTTGGTGTTCTCACTGCTGCGGTCTGGGTTCATTTCTCAGTCAGGAAACCATAGCACCTGTCTATCTGTTGTCACATTGTGGCAGCTGCTTGAAAGCTATCTGCCAGTCTTGTAAATACCAGCAGGGTCACCCTTGGCGGCAGGTTTCAGCAGAGCGTCTAGACTAAGACAGACCAAGAAGAAAGACCTGGCCCCACCCACTTCTGAAAAAATTGGCCATGAAAACCCTATGAATACCATGGTCTGATATAGCACTGGAATGTGAGAAGATGGCACAAAAATACTGAGCAGGGTCCTGCTCTGCTGTTCGCAGGGTCACTAGGAGTCAGAATGGAGTTGAGGGCACTGACAACAGCATTCTTCCTGAAAATAGATGTAGTCTGATTTGTTTAGTGCTGATATATTTTATGTATCTTTTCATTAGCTGGTTCAGTGAAAATTGGCTATCTTTTACCTCCTACATGTCAGTCTAATATGCTTGAGAGAAGGCATAAACACTAGCTTAACTTGTGTTAATATGTGAAGTATTCTGATCTGAAATAGTGTGTTGGAATCTCTGTTAAAATGAGCCAGTGGTTTCTTTAAGCTGTTAGGACATAAGGTTATAATACTAGCGTTATCCTCTGGCTATACGGACCTGCTCAAAGGCCCAGAACAGCAAACTTTTTCTTTGCCTGGCAAATCCCCTCTCTCCCCCCACTTTCTTGCTTTGCTGGCTTACCCTCCTTTTCTTCCTCCTTCTTCCCCGTTTACAAACTAACTTTGTATGGAGGTTTCTCTTTCCCGCCTTTTCTAGAGTAAATTCTTAGGCTTTTATTTGTTTCCTTCAGAGCATTTACTAAAACTTAAAATTGTTTTATTATAGTTCAGAAAAACCAACTGTCTTTTTTTATCTTCTCTCTGTTTTCCCTCAATAAGTGCCTGACTTCCAAAAAGTGTTGAGTAAACATTCTCAATAAATGAATAATGAAATAGCTAAGAGGTACTTGATTATGAGGTTTACTAACAAGCACCAATAACTCTAAGTGCTCATTAAACTTTTAATTTTCTTTTTTCATGTAATCCTCATAAAAACCCTAGGAGATAGGTGCAACTCATTCTATAAAGAGAAAATGGGTCACAAACCTATTAAGTGGTGGAACTTGGGTTTAGAACCCAGGTTTGATTCTAAAGCTTTTTTTAACTATTGCTTTCCTTGTGTTGGAATTGAGTCAGTCATCAGGACATCTAACTCCCTGTCTCTTTGGTTTTTAGGAACTTCTAGCAATAGTAAAACAAAAGACTACTGAGAACTTAGATGATGTCACCCTCTTGTTTACTTTGAAAGCACTTTGGAATCTTACGGATGAGTCTCCAGCCGCCTGCAAGCACTTTATTGAAAATCAAGGACTGGCAATCTTCATCCACGTCTTGGAGGTGGGAAGACAGGATTGAGTTTATATGTAAAGTTCTTTTCTTTATGGTAAAGTAACCTGTATATTCTTTTGACAGACTTTTTCAGAGTCAGCAATACAAAGCAAAGTACTTGGTCTTTTGGTAAGGTGAATTGTTTTGAGTTAATTCTAAATACTTAGAAAAAATAAGAAAACTAACACTTATGTAGTACCTACTATATGCTAGGCACTCTTGGAAGCAATTTGCATGTATTAGCTCGTTTAATCTTCACATCATCCCTGTGAAGTAAATACTATTATATAGCAGTCATCTATTGCTGTGAACAGTTACAGCTTAAAACAGCAGCCATTTTATTTACTTAGGAATCTGTGAGTCAACAGTTTGAACTGAGCTCAGCTGTGGAGTTCTTCTGCTGGTCTCCTGTGGAGTTCCTCACGTAGCTGCAGCCATCTGGTGGCTCACATGGGGTTGGGTGCTCTAAGGTGGCCTGACTCGCTTATGTCATGGTTCATACAGGTTGTTAGCTGGGCCTTGAGTCTTGGTGGGCTTCTTCACTTGGCAGTTTCAGGGCAGCAATAGAAGGCAAGTCTCACTGTACAAGTAGCTTCTAAAACTCTACTTATGTCACATTTTCTAATGTCTTGTTGGCCAAAGCAGGTGATATGGTCTAGGGTGTTTTCCAACAACCACTTCTCTAACTCTGCAACGCCAGCTTGGTGTCCTGCAATTCAGTTCAATTCAGTTCTGACACTGACTACCCAGAGTTAGCATCAGACCCCCCCAAGTTAAAGAGCTTAGTCCCAGTAGACTGTGCCCCCACTTTAATTGCCAGTCATAAATCCTGGGCCACCTGTACTTCTGACTCACTGGCTATAAATTGGGGGTTTCCATGACCCCCTTTCTCAGGTTGATAATTTGCTAGAATGGCTCACTGAACTCTGGAAGGCACTTTACTTGCTGTTATCAGTTTATTATAAAGGCTACAACTCAGAAACGGTCCAGTGGAAGAGATGGGTAGGGCAAGGAAGGAGGGGTGTGCACAGAGCCTTCGTGCCATCACTGGGCACACCACCCTCTAGCACCTTGATGTGTTCACCAACTCAGAAGTTCTCCAAACCCCATCATTTAGGAGTTTTTATGGGGTCATCACATAGGATCAATTATTAATTCAATCTTCAGCCCCTTCCACCTCCCCCCACAGGTTGGGGAGAGGGGCTGAAAGTTTCAGGCTTGTAATCAAGGTTTGCTGTTTCTGGCAACCAGCTCCCATCCTGAAGCTATCTAGGTGCCTGCCAAGAGTCGCCTGATTAGAACAAAGATGCTCCTATCACTCCACAAATTCCAAGGGATTTAAAAGCTCTGTGTCAGGAACTGGGGACGAGGGCCAAATATATATATTACTTACTATGCCCATGGTTAAGCCCAGATTAAAGGAGTTGTCCATCCCTTGATGGGAGAAGCCAGCAAAGTCACATTGCTAAGGGGTGTATACACAGGGATAGGAAAAATTGTGTTAGATTCTATACTCGACCACGAATGGTCATCTACATTTTATAGACATAGAATCTGGGGCACAGAAGTGCCTTTTACCCTATGTCACCTAGGTAGTAAGAGGCAGAATCAGAATTCAAACTCAGGCAGTCTGGCTCCAGAGCTTCTAACACTAACCACTTTGCTATACTTCCTCTTTAACAAGGCAATCAGGTTTTTAGAAATTTGTTGTTTATACTTCTATATACTGCCTCTCAATCAGGATGTTCATTATTGAGAAATTCCTTTGTTTCCTAAAGATAAAGGTGAAAATTTGCAAAAAGTAATGAAAACATACTTGAAGGCCCTGCAGTTTTCCATGCTGTTGCTATGGGCGATGCAGATGCATGAAATCCATCAAGCTGATGGTGCTCGTAACATTGGGGATGTGGTGGTGGACATGCATACGGATAGTTCTCTAGTTGAAGATTGACTGTATGCTAAGTACTGGAAAAAAGGCACAAAGTCCAGAGGGAGCCTTTGATTCTAGATCATGAACTCCTTGACATTAGGTACTATGTCTTTTCCTTTGTCTCCCTAGCACATATAGGACTTGAAACACAGAGGAATACATGATAATATTGGAAATCTGGAAGGTAGAGAAAAGTAGAAGGAAGGGACAAAAGAAGTAGGGGATAAAGGTTATTTTTGGCTAGGGAAGATGAGAAAGTGTAATCATTTGAGGGACACTGTAATACAGACTGAAATTTTCAGAGAAGGTGGGAAGAAGAAAAGCAATGGGAAATGAGGCCAGGAAGGTGGATTGACACCTCGTATATCCTGTATAGTGCTGAGTATCCTCCTAGCTGACCTAGGAGATCCTTAACTTTCCGTCCTTCTGAGAGCCTCTCAGAATGCTGAGGGTCTATGAGGTTGCCCGTTTTGCTTTCTTTCTCTGAATGAAGAGGACTCACTTTCTCCTGTGGCTCCCATCTTCTCAACATTTTGTCCCGTAGACTCTTGGAAAGAAAATGCTAATAGAAAAGTAGCCTCTGCCAAGCTTAGAAGAGAAGTCTTGGGACTCACCTGAGGTGTCTCTGTTGCGCTGAGGAAGCTGTGTATCATGTTGCCTCTCCTTGTTTGGGGCTGCCGTCTGATGGACATACTGCTGAAATCGTGCTGTTGATGAAGCACACAGCTGGCCCTGGGGAAACTGCGGGAATCTCAGAACAGTGCAGGTTTTGCTGAAATCATGCTATTGACACGAAGGATATAGCTGGTCTTTGGAAAAACTGTTGTGGGGTGGAGTGGATCTCAAAACGGTCCAGTTGTCTGTGTAGTGGCCGTGTGCTTTTTTCAGAATACTAGTCTACAGGGTGTACTTTCTGAAAGCTGCTTCAAGAGGAGCAGTAAACGCTGTCTTCACTTTGACTGTGTGTTTCACCTCTAAACCTTTATTTATTCATCTGTGTGGTAGACAGATGATCCTAAATTGGCCCCCAGTGATTTCAGTCTCTTGCTGTCCATGTCTTTATGAATTGCCCTTCCCTCGACTGTGGGCAGGGCCTATGACTTGCTTCTAAGCAATAGATATGGCAAAGATGATAGGATATATATCACTCTTGTGATTATATTACAATATAGATTTAATTTCATCTTGCTAGCAGACACTCTAGAGAGAGACTTTCTTGCTGCTTTGAAGAAGCAAGCTGCCCTGAAGTAAGTGTTTGGAGAAGGGAGAAGCCTGCATGGCAGGAACTGTGGATAGCTTCTAGGAGCTCAGGGTGTCTTCCAGCAAGAAACTGAAACCCTCAGTCTTGCAGCCACAAGGAAATGAATTCTGCCAAGAGTCTGAGTGGGCTTTGAAGTAGATTCCCCCCACTGGAGCCTCCAGATGAGAATGCAGCCCAGCATTTGATTTTGATTTCAGCCTGGTGAGACCTCACAGTAGAGGACCCACTAAGTCATGCCTGGACTCCTGACCCACAGAAACTGTGAGAGAAAAAATGTATGTTGCTTTAAGCCACTGAGTTTGTGGTAATTTGTTACACAGCATAGAAGACTAATACAAAATATAAAATAAAGAAAACACTACCTGCCCTTCATTGTTACTGTTAACCTTTGGGCTAATGGGTCATGTAGTAGGTCCCAGGAACGTGGAGTGTTTGAGTCGGGCCTGGATTTGTCTTCTGGTTCAACCAGTCATTAGCAGTGTGAATCTGATGAGTCAGTCTTGCTGAGTGGCACATTTTTTGTTTGACTATTTCAAAGATTAAACGAGATAAGGCAGATAAAAAGACATTTTTGTTTAGTATAGTGCCTGGCACTTAGTAAGTGCTTCCTCAATGTTTTGTTGTTACTGATCATCCTCATTATCAAGGGGTGGAATTGTGGGTGTTAGCTGGTAGAGAGGGAGGAGGCTGGGACCAAGCGTTCGGAATGTATCTGACCTGGTAAGAGCGGAGGGAGAGGAACCAATTCCTGATGCTCCCCTCCTTTCCTCTCCCTGATATTCTCTGCTCCATCTGACCTGTAGAACAACGTGGCTGAAGTCAGAGCTCTCTCCTCTGAGCTGATGGCAGAGGGTGTGGTGAAGCATGTCAGCAGCTTGCTCCAGAGCAAAGAAATGGAAGTCAGCTATTTTGCAGCAGGTGTCATAGCCCACCTGACGTCTGACAGCCAGCCCTGGAGATCCCGTGGCCTTCAGAGGAGCGCTCTTCTCCAGGATCTGGTATGAGAACTGTTCCTCTTGACAAAATCCAGAGTACTCTCTTCTTGCAGAAAACTTATTTTTCTAGATGATAAGAATATTAGAAATATGTCTTCATTGTAGAAAATGGGAAACATACAGAAAAGTCTGAAGAAAATATGTAAAAGCTGTATACCCTCCCACCCAAAGCTAACCTCTAGGTAACGTTTTGTTGCATTTCTTCTGATACTTTTCTTTCATAAAAGTTCTACATGCCAACAGTTGTTTATGGCTTATTGCAATTCTCTTTCCCACTTTCAGCTCTTTTTAAAGCTGTTTCTTTTGGTATTTACCTCCACGTCTCTAAATAACTACTGTTGCTACTGCTTGACTTTTCAGTTTAAGGCATTATCTACCAATTCATTTTCCCACTCTGAGAAATGAAGGTTCTTTTTCTCACTGTTCCTGTGCACCCCTTCCCTATGCTTCAAGTATAAATCTCCTTTCAGCTCATTCAGACATAGTCTGTCCACTCAGCTTCCCAGAGACTTCTTTCCTAGAGCCTCTGTCTTTCTTCCACCTGGTCTGCTTTGTCTGTACCTCTACTAAACTGTCATCAAGAATACCTTTACTGACATCTTGGGGATTTTGTGCCTCTCTTGTGTGGGATTCCTTGTTTCCTGGGTTTGCATGCCTTCTTGTTTTTTGGTGTACTCCTTCATTCTGTTGGATCATATCCTCTGATAGCTTCCTAAGAAGTGAAGCATGAAGGAGAAAATTTGAGACACTATTTGAAAAAGCCTTTATTTCACCTTCACATTTAGTTGATCAAACGGCTGGGTATAAAATTTTAGTTTTGAAATATTTTCCCTTCAGAATTTTTAAATCAGTGCTCTGTTGTCGTCTCAGTATCACTGTTGAGAAGTCCTGTGCTATTTTTCTTTGGAAGATTTCCGATCTTTGTCCCTAGTGTTTGGAAATCACAGTGATGTGCTTTGATGTTGACGTGAATTTATTTTCATCTGTTATGTTAGCTACTTAGTGCTCTGGAAGCTCCTAACCTTCACTTCTGGGGAATTTTTTCTCCCTCTCTCCCCACGCCAACTTCCCTCCCTCTTTCCCTCCAGAAGAAGGGAGGGAGGGGACAAGAAAGGAGGAAATGTTGGCCTTTTTTCTGGGATGTTGGCCCTCGTAGACTTATCTTTTCTGATCTATTTCTTATTTGTCTTTTTAAAAATCGTTTTCACCTTCCATTCCTTCTGTTGGATTTTGTATTTCTGCTATTATATTTTTAATTTCCAAGAACTCCTTTTTTTTTTCTTCTCTGAATGTATCTTTTTTATACAGTATCTTTTTCTTGTTTCATGGTTGGTGTATCTATCACGTCTTTAAAGATATTAATGATAATTTGGGAGTTTTGTTTTGTTTCAGGTTTTCCTCTTTCTCCAGGGTCTGTTTCCTGCAAGTTGCTTTTTTTTCCTATTCGTTTTGTTCTTTTATGTTACAGACTTTCTTGAAGTGCATGGTGATCCTCAGTTGTCCTTTCATATGTTCATATGTAAGAGTGGGGCTGTTTGGAAGCTGTGCACATAGGTGGAACTTGTCGACTGTGGGCTTCCTTAGAGAGTGAGTGGTCTGGATTAGTTGTTCCTCAATGTCAGTGTCGTTAGATCTTTTGTCGTTACTGGTTGGAATGTACCTAAAGAAGAATCTTCTGTTCTCCTGATTGAAAACTATCAGCTTGGCTACCAACAGTCTGAAAGCCCAACAGAGGAAGAGATATATGGACAGAGGAGTCTCAGCATTTGGTATTTAGGTTTTCACTTCAGCCCTCTGTTTTTAGCATGGTACTCCCACCCTCAGTTGTTCACGGGGTTGGCCAATTCAGAAATTTTTGTTAGGGGTGGGAGAGGAGATCTGGAGTCTTGATTCTTTGGCACTTTGGACCAATACTCCTGTTTTCAACCCCACCCCTAATCTTACTTCCTGAAGTACCTTGTGTGCTGAATTTTTTGTCTCTTGGGGGTTCTGTTCAAAAACTTTTTTTTTCCTAACCTTCCTCAGTAGTAGATCTAGTAAATCAGTTACCATTTTCCTTCCCCTTTGTTCTTTGCATGTTTGCTTTCTTTTATTTTAAACCATTTATACTGTTCTGTTATGGGATTTAGCAAAGGAGTAGATGCATGCTCAGTCCTTCATCTTTATTTTATT
This sequence comes from Equus quagga, assembly GCF_021613505.1. Lineage (NCBI taxonomy): Eukaryota > Metazoa > Chordata > Mammalia > Perissodactyla > Equidae > Equus > Equus quagga. Next base: position 6,549,579 of record NC_060271.1, on the reverse strand, counting down.
TTATTTTTTTCTTTTGAGGAAGATTAGCCCTGAGCTAATATCTGCTGCCAGTCCTCTTTTTTGCTGAGGAAGACTGGCCCTGAGCTAGTATCCTTGCCCATCTTCTTCTACTTTATATGTGGGACACCTACCACGGCATGGCATGCCAGGCCGTGCCATGTCTGCACCCGGGCACTGAACCAGCGAACCATGGGCCACTGAAGCAGAACATGGGCATTTAACCGCTATGCCACTGGGCCGGCCCCAAATCCTTCATCTTTAAACATAAGCCCCTTTTTATTGTGTTGTTTTCCACATGACTTTGTTCATATTCTACGCATATACTGGTTATCTAATTGATATTTTGGCAGGTAGATCTACCTCAGTTTGGGTAATCATTCCCGTATTTTGAAAATTTATGTTGTTTCACATGTGTATATGTAGGAATATATATATGAATGTATATATATGAAATAGTCTATTATGACTTTTCGAAAATGATAGAATACAATACTAGAATCCTGGTTTCTTTTTTTGTACAGTATGCAACCGTCCAGAATTGGCCAAGTTCAACTTGTAAGATGATGGCGTTGGTGACCTACAGGTACTTTCATGATGGTGTAGTGCTTTTCTTAAAGCTTGGCCTCAGTCTACCCACCATGTAGAGGGCTTGGTACATGATAAGATATTAGAGGCAAATAGCCTGTGTTCAAATCTTGTTTCTTTGTGATATTGGGAAAATCACTTTTAGACAATCTCTGAGATTCAGTTTAGTTTATCTGTAAAATGAGGCTGACAGTGTGCAGGATTGAGGATGAAATGAGATATTGAATGTATAGAGTGTCTAACAGAATGCAATTTCTTAAATGCTCGTTCCCATTATATGCTCAACAATATGTCTGTCTCACTGAGGGAATGTTGAAAATTATTATTACATCCCTGACATTAGCCTAAGTTCTGAATCTTCCTTGTACCTTTTTAGATCCTTCAAGGCATTTTTCCCACTCCTTGGCAACTTCTCTCAACCAGAGGTTCAGCTCTGGGCACTATGGGCCATGTATCATGTCTGCAGTAAAAACCGTATGTATTTGAAACATAATCGTTTTCCAGCTGTGTTTCTGTGTAATGATTAAGTTCAAGATGGAAGTTTTAGAAATTGTTCATCTGTGTCCTGAATTTAACTCTTTTTAAAAAGAAACTGAAAAAAATGGTTGTATTAGTTTAGAAAATGCTGCAGAATTATAATCTCTTTGGGGGTGATGTCAGGGAGCATAGTGAGTACAAGTTGGCTCCCACTCCTGCTCCCTCCTGGCGAGCACGGTTAATAATTTGATAACTAACTACCCTTCCAGATGCTTCTCTGTATACATGCATACCATAGCTAGTATATACTGTATATGAATGTGATAGTGTTTTTAAATAAAATGGTCTCGTTCTGTGCATGCTATGCTAGAATTTGCCCCCTTCACCTCAGCAGTTTGTCATGAATGCCCTACCTGTAGTGATACATAGATCTGCCTCTTTGTAATGGTCTGTGGGAGACCGGGGCCAGGAGTCAGGAGTTCTTTTGCAGCCAGATTAAAGGTTTTTCCATGTTTTGCTGTTTTAAATTACCCTTTGAGAATTTTTGGCCTATACCCTTTGCTAAGGATTACTGTTGAAGTTTTGCTTTTATTATAAAAGAAATATAAGCTATAATTTTATACTAGAGTTAATTACCAATCTGCATTCCCATCAGCAGTGTATGAGGGCTTGCCAGATTCCTTACATTCTTGCAAAAACAACATTTAATTGAACGTCTTGATTTTGCCAATCTCAGGTGAAAGTGATAGTCTCATTTGACATGTACGTTAAGTGAGATTACCATCTTTTCTTCTATTCAAGAGTCCTCTCCTTTCCTTGAATTGTCTGTCATTCACTTTCTGTCTACTGTTGGTCTTTTTATAATTTTTTTTGAGGAAGATTAGCCCTGAGCTAACATCTGCTGCCAATCCTCCTCTTTTTGCTGAGGAAGACTGGCCCTGAGTGACAATCTGTGCCCATCTTCCTCTACTTTATATGTGGAACACCTGCCACAGCATGGCTTGGCTAGCGGTGTCGTATCCGCTCCCGGGATCCGAACTGGCAAACCCCGGGCTGCCAAAGCAGAATGTGCGCACTTAACCGCTGCGCCACCAGGCCAGACCCTGATCTTTTTCTTTTGAATTTGAAGGCCTTCTTGCAAGTATTTTTTCCCAGTTTATTGTCTTCATTTTGTTCATTGTGTTTACAAGTCAGGTTTTCACTGTATGGCCTCTGGATTTCAAATCATGGTTATACTTCCTAAAATTGATGAAAATTCTCAGCCATTTCTTTTAAAATAATAACCTTCCCCTATTCTGTCTGTTGTTTTCTGTGGAACATCTATCAGAAGTATCCTGTACCTCCTCTCATTCTGTCCTACACGTCTTGTAACCCTTTTAAAAAAAAATAGTTTCCATGTCTTTGTTTCTTTGTGCTCTACTTTTGGTGACAGCCTGAGATGTGTTTTGGGATCTTCTCTTTGTGTCTAATGGTTTAAGAGAATCCTTTTTAGACTGAATTGTGGACATGTTCCTTCAGCACAGTCTTGTGTTTGCTTCTGTCAAGTGTTGTAGAGGTTTCTCTGGGATTGGACTAATATTTATATTAGTTTCTCAGCTCAGGAGTTCCCAGAACATGTAGGTGTGGTGTAAATTGAAACCCTGTACCTGTTTGGGACTGTGGTTATGAATTCTCAGGAAAGACTTCTCTTCACTCCTATACACCCACCTAGAGCCCAAGCCAAGATAAAGATGTTTCATTGTCTTATTCCTTCTTTTGTCTAGCCCTTTGACAGACCAGCTTTATGCACTGATTTTGCTTCTAACTTGCTAACCTAAAATCTCAATTCCTAGATTATTGAAACTGACAGTCCCTTTCTGCCCCATGATAGCTCGAGGTTAGCTCACATGAGCTTAGGTGCTTTCTGCTCTTTGTGTCTGGCTCTTGGACACTTCCTTTACTCTGTACACTCAACTGTGCATTTAAAATTTTTTCAGTTACATTTTATCTAGCATCTGGTATTTTCAGGTTATCTAGCTCAACATACTGCCTAAACTTGAAATGTGTATTATTTTTGTGATAGAAGATATTCGAAGCATAGAGTTGTCTGGAAGTAAACATACTAAAATAATCATCTCTTCTCACTACACAAGGCAAGCATTATTTAAGTTTTGAACTGACTCATTTTATCTGTTAAATCCTGTGTCAAAGAGCTTTCAACCTTTGTGCCCTTTCTTTAAAAAAGTGAATGAGTGTTAGGGATATTTAAAATGTTGATTTCTTCATCAAGTTTCTTTGCCTGACTTTCTTTCAGCCAGCAAATACTGCAAAATGTTAGTGGAAGAAGAAGGATTGCAGCTTTTGTGTGACGTCCGGGAGCGCAGTGGAGCAGATCCCCAAGCACAGCAGATTGCGGCCTCCATTCTAGATGACTTCAGAATGCATTTTCTGAATTATCGGAGCCCCCCTCTGTGTTGAAGGCCCTTCTTAACCTAAGGGCCTTCAGAGATGCTCTGTTCCTCAGCGTCAGGTTTGCCCTGTCGGCAAGTGAATCTTGAAACCAGTTCTCATTGGAATTTGTGAGTTGGCCACCTCACTGGCCTTTTATTGTTAATTTTCTACAAGTTACAAAAGGTTAGATTTGTATGTTAGCCATAATCTCAAATCAAGTTGGAATCATTCTAGGAGCATCTCTTCCACAGTTTTGCAAAATCAAGCCCTAGACTCATGGGAAGACCTGTGAGCTTGTGTTGGAACAGCCGTGCCAGTTACTTTTCTCTAGCCCTGGCCAATTTCTTAACTCTGGGAGTTTGTCAGAGAAAGGGGTAAAGAAAGACCTACAGGGAGACCTCAGTATTTATGTTAAATTTCATGTTTGAAAGACTCTCTTGAGTTGTTATTCCTGCTTATGTGAAACCACTGGAAAAGAAGTACATGAAAAAGCTCTGGGAAATTTATACTTATAAATGTGTTGTTTGGAAAGCGGAACTTCTGTTGGAGGGGAGGAAAAAGAAAATTTTTCTTTAATAGATACCAAAGAACCTTCTACTCGTGGAGTGGAGGGAAGAGAAATATATTTTTTACAATTTCGGATATTCTACCTTTGGCCTTTTTTCTTCTAGCTTTACTCGTTAGACTGAGCATAACATTCTGTGTAATGGGTGTACTGGTGGGGCAAGGTGGGACTTCTGACTGAGCATAGTGTTTAATGAAAGATTACTTGGGAACTGTAATCTCAGTCCCTCAAATTTTTAATTTGACTTGCAACTGTGATCAAAACTGAGAGGAAGAGGAAGGGCCAGAGAAGGATTTTGCCAAAGATTTCAAGAGGTGCTCCTGGGCTGGCCCCGTGGTCTAGTGGTTAAATTTGGCATGCTCCACTTCAGCAGCCAGGGTTCAATTCCTGTGCGTGGACCTATACCACTCATTGCGGCCATGCTGTCATGGTGACCCACTTACAAAAGAGGAAGATGGGCACAGATGTTAGCTCAGGGTGAATCTTCCTCAGCAAAAAAACAAACAAACAAAAAAAAAGAGGTACTCTTAATCTAGCATGGAGATAAGAAAAATATGAGCTCTTCTGAGAACCGGCTCAACCACAACGTAGACCATCAGAAGCTTTTGTCTGTGCCCTCTGCAAACCTCCTCTGTGGAATCGAGTATGAACTCCTTTCTTGTCTTATTTTTGACAACAAATGAAAACATTTGCCATTCATCTGTTTGTTTTTTAAAGATTTTTTTTCATTTTTCCTTTTTCTCCCGAAAGCCCCCTGGTACACAGTTGTGTATTTGTAGTTATGGGTCCTTCTACTTGTGGCATGTCGGATGCTGCGTCAGCATGGCTTGCTGAGCAGTGCCAAGTCCACGCCCAGGATTCAAACCGGCGAAACCCTGGGCCGCTGAAGCAGAGCACAGGAACTTAACCACTCGGCCACGGGGCCGGCCCCTGTTTAACTTTTTCAAAGAACATTAGTAGCATATTCTAAGAGTAGATTTCTGTGCTTTTAGCTAGCCAGACTCTTAACTGGAGTGTTATGTACCATCTTTTGGAATCAAATGAGGCTTGTTTTTATTCTAAACCATATTCCAAACTGTTGCTCACCAGTGTCCCACTGAATAAGGGGAATTTGTAACCTGCCTCCTTCTACAGTCCTGAAACTCTGCTCTGTTTTCTCCCATTCACTCTTCTTCATGATTCCGAAAGGCTGTCTTAGTTTCCTGCCCTGGGCTCTGGTACTTTGGAACATTCTGTTAGCAGATACTAGCCTTTGCTAATGTGAGGATGTGGTGGGAACTAGTGCCTGTTAAGGTCCAGGTGTACACTAGGCACCTCTCCAAGCTTTGTGTCGTTCCCAGCAGTCCTCTGGGGTGGGTAAGTTTGATTCTCCCCATTTAACAGATAAGGAAAAGGAGGTTCAGTAAGGTACTTTCCTGGATAGTGATAGTGATAGCTCGTGCAGCTGGTGCTGATTCTAGAGTCTGGGCTCTTCTGTGTTACTCTCCCTTCCAGGAAGTGAGCACAACCGTGGGGCACGTTTCCATTTAGCAGCAAATCAGCAATGTTGTTGTTATGTATCCATCCCCATGGCTTAGTGACTCTAGGCCAGGTGTAGGCTCAGCAAACTCAGGCAGAGCTCAGATCAGTTAAAGAATGACCGCAAGGCTACAGCTTCAGATGTAGCCTTCTCTTCTGCTGCCTTGGTACAGGAGCAGGGCTACTGAGACTAGTGTGCACATGTGCATGTCAGCCCTGCTTGGTTTCTCAGTATGTCATCCTCTTGCTCACTTTTGCTCATGCTGTTGCCCTCGACCTTCCTCTTCTTTGCCTCAAATGCCTATTAATCCTTTAGGTTTCAGCTCTAATGTTACCTGCCCAATTCCTGACCTTCCACTCTCTCCATTGGTTAATGCTCCCTTCTTAGTGCTCCTGAAGGGTACTTAATGTGACTGTCAAAGATTTACCCTCTAGTTTATAAAAGGTTTTCACAGCGATGATTTTGTTTAATTATGAGAAGAATACTACATTAATAATAATGCTTATTGAACATAAGGTGTTTTATTTATTTTCTTTTAATCTTCACAACAGTTCATTTTGCAGATGAGGAAGCTGAGGCACACCGTGAGTAACTGGCAGAGAGCCGGGATCTGCAGTCTGATTCCTGACACCTGCCCAGCCACCACCAGGGTTCCCTTGTTAGCTCTGTTACAGAGGGAGGAACTAGGGGGTCCTTACAACCTCTTGCCATCTCTGGTGAGCACCTGATAACTGAGAGGCAGAGGTCGGGCCGAAAAGCCAACAGGACAAAAGCCCAGAGGGGTCTATTTTAATCCTTAGTTTATCGTTTGAGTAGGGAGAGGCAGGTGTGCTCCAAGCAAACCCGACCGCAGTGACTATCTAGACAGGGTGAGGAATAATGAACAGTAGGTGGCATGGTCAGCACATTAATACCAGGCCCATGCCAATTACTTTATATCCATCATTGTCCTTGTGTGGAAACTGAATCCCAAAGAGGCAAAATGATGAAGGCAGTCACAGTGCAAATTTTCCTTCTGGATCCTGCCCTTTAAAGCGTGCATCTCCCGTGCTTAAGGTTAAATGGGAGTCACTTGCCAACAAATTTGGGAGGCCGCTTCTCCCTGAAGGCTGCCATGCCCTCTAGCCGGTCCTGGGTGGGGATGTTCTGAAACAACATTCAGAGTATTAGTTTCAGGGGAGAAGGACCAGAGACCAATAAAGACTTCCTTAAGCTTGTCCAGCCCATGGCAAGGGCAGACTCCGAGTCTTTCCATTGTTTCTGGACTTGTGTTGGGCCATGCAAAGGTTTGGGCCTCACTGGCTCCTTGGTCTCCAGGGGAAGGCAGGCCACCTCTCTGTCATCTGTGGCCTGTCACGTTAGCCTCTACTTGCATACTGTTTACATTCCTCCAGAGAGCTTGCAGTCTCTTGCAGCAGTCTGATATGAAGCTGCTCAGTAGAGAAGAAAGATTGGGCTTTGCAGTGAGATGTGGCCCTGAATTCTTGTGTGTTGCTAGTTCACACTAGGTCCTGCAAGTCCCAGACCCCCGTTCAGGAGTATTTTGGATATTTGTTAACCTGGAGATCAATATTTTTGACTCAGCGAGGAGGCAGGGGCCAAATAGGTCAGCCCCAGGTTTACTGCCCCACCATCGAACACACACAGCCTGCAGGCTATAACCAAGGCCTTGACATCCCAACTCCAGCCTGGCCTCTCCAGCGGCCACTGGTACAGAGACAGCAGAAGCCATTCTTCCTCTCTATCAAATGTGATTCTCTGGGCACTAAGTGGGCCAGGATGCACCACCATTAGATGGCTGAGGAAACAGTCCCAGAGAGAAGCAATGTGGTTCCCTTGGGATCGCCTCAGGCTAATTGTGAGGAGGAGGTGGCATAGAGTCTGACTCTTAAGGTTGGGAGGAACCTACTAAATTGGTCACATATTGCTCAAGATCCCCCACTCTGACCCAGCCTCTGCTTACAAGCAGGCAGGGACTGGAGCAGCCACGTACCTGGGCATAGCATATCCCTTCAATGGCCATCCCTGATGCAATGTCCACCTGCAAGAAAGAGGTGCCTGGATCAGCCTGACCTTGTCCAAGTCCATTTGCACTGGGAAGCAGCCCGCCCTACTGCCTACACCTTTCTTTAGTGTTCATGGATTCCTCCAGCAAAGAGTTACGGAAGTTTACTGTATGCCAGTCCGCACGAACTGAGATGAATATGATAAGGAGTCTCTACCTGGAGAGGGAACACCATTCGAAGCAGCGATGAAATAGCGCTGGCACGAATGGGGCTGTGAGAACAATGGGGAGGGTTGCACACAGCCTGTAGAGCCAAGGAGAGCAGGCATGAGCTGTGCTTGCACAGCCTGGGTTCCCACCTCCCCATCTGGCTGCCTCAGTGTGCCTCCTGTCACCCCTGTTAGTGAACTTCGCAGGCTTCCCTTACCCTCAGGAATAAGATCCTGGGCCTTTTATGACCTGGCCCCTGGCAGCATGCCAGCCTCCACTGCCCAGTGCTTACTATTACTACCACTTGTAAGCACTGTTCCAATAGAAGTACCGTGTGTGTCAAACTCACTCACTTTGCACAACAAGGGTTATTATCTCTACTATACAGCTGAGAAATCTGAGGTGTAGAAAGGAAGGTGAAATGATTTGTCTAAGGTCACAGGAGCATGTGGAAAAGCAGGTCTTTGAACCCAGATAGGTCAGCACCAGAGCCCATGCCCCTAACCTCCATGTCACGTTGTCTCAGTCACCTCTTTCTCCCATTCACTTGAGTGGCTTATTTATATACCTCTGTGCTATTGCTCTTACTTTTCCCTTTGTTTTGGAATTCTCATTCTTTTCAAGGCCCAACTCTAGAATACATTCTCTGACCCAGCACTGCCCAGTAATACCATAGCCATACATACAGTGCAGCTCCAACCTCTTCAGGGTGTCTGCTTGGTACCCTTAACCTTTTATTAGTGATTTGTGTCTGTACCTGCCCCCCTCCCCACCTTGGGAGCCGTGACCATATTTGACTCATCTCTGTGTCCCAGTTCACGGCTCAGGTTTAGATTCAGTGTGCGGTGAATGAATCGATGAGTGAGTTGATGTCTAGGGATAGATTTGTTGCACCCAAGGCACCCTGAGCCCTGTCGTTGAGGCCACATTACTGACCACAAGCACAAATGCAAGAGCCAGTCAGACCTGAGTTCTTATTACTCACTGGCTCTGTGACCCTGGATTCTGAACCTCAGTTTCCTTCTCTCTCCGAGACAGAGAGATGAGGATAAAATGTAATTCGGGATGTCACCTGGTCAAACTTTACATTTTGTAGATAGGTAAACTAAGGTACAGAAAGAGAAGTCAGACTCAAAGTCTGTTGGAGTCCAGTTCCTGAGTGCTTTCCAGCTGTGCTGTCAGTCTGAGCTGTGGAAGCACTGCCTCGGCCACCCCACTGACTTTAGTGGACTCCAGTCTTGACCCAGAGCCCTCTCACCTCCATTCCTCGGTCAATGGCTACTTTGCTCAGCCGCACAGCGATGGGGGCCTAGGAAAAAGGAAAAGCTTGGTTGAGGAGGGGATCAATGCTGATAGGGCTTTGAAATACAGAGGCACATAGCTCCTTGGTGGGGGAGAATCTGGACAGGGAGGCAGAGGTCTGGGTTGAGTTCCCGCTGTTCTGCTGACAAGTGTTGTGTTGCATTAGCATTAGTACCTACTGCTTCTCAGTTGATGTTCGTTTTCTCTAACCAAGGAAACCTGACTCTCTGGGGTTCTTGGCAGTTAATCCATCCCTCCAACATGCACAACATACTGCAGTTGGCGAAGTATTTCCCACTCACAGGTTTGTCTGATGGTGCTACCCACCCTTCCAGGATGGTGCCATCTTTAACTGAACCTCAGGGAGGTGAAGGCCACATTGATCCAGTGAGTCAGTGGTGAAGCTTGGATGTGATTTGCAGTCACTTTTCGCACTGCTTTTCCATTCCTGTGCCCCTTTCATCTCAGCAATTGCCAGCCTCCCCTGCAAGCAGGTTTCACCCACGCAGAGGAATCAAAGGTCAAGATTAGGAACTTGGGCTTTGCAGTCTGACAGGCCTGGGCTGAAATCCCAAGGGGGCATTTTGCACGACCACTTGGAAGCAAGGGAATCAAAGTGGCTCTCTTTACTTCACTGGGCTGACTTCCAGTTCACTCGCACCACAGCAGACCTGGCGCCCCAGCCCCACTTCCAGGCAAGGAATGTGTTTAGTTCCTACACTATTTATGTGGTATTATTTGAAGTTTTTCTAAGTAAGGCTTTATCAGAAAGATAATTTTTTTTCTTTTTCTCCCCAAAGCCCCCCAGTACGTAGTTGTATGTTCTAGTTGTGGGTCCGTCTGGCTCTGCTGTGTGGGACGCAGCCTCAGCGTGGCCTGATGAGCAGTGCTAGGTCCGTGCCCAGGATGCTGAGGTGGCGTCCCACATAGCAGAGCCAGACGGACCTACAGCTAGAATATACAACTACGTACTGGGGGCTTGGGGGAGAAGGTAAAAAAAAAAAAAGCTGGGAAAATATATTTGTGATACTTAAGACAGGTGAATTTCCTTGATTTACAGAAAACTGGTATAATTTTTTAACAAAAATTCACAAAGGTGTGAAAAGATGATTCACAGAAAAAGAAACACAAGGGGTGTTCAGCTTTACTCTTAAAGAAATGCAAATCAAAACAGTGAGGGGCCCCTTTTTACCTCAGATGGTAAACAGTAAAATGTTGGTAATGCCCAGTGTTGCTGAGATTCAGGAAACAGATCCAATCATGTGCCACATGAGGACATTTTGGTCAACGATGCACCACATATATGACGGTGGTCCCGTAAGATTAGTACCACACAGCCTAGGTGTGTCGTAGGCTGTACCATCTAGCTTTGTGTGAGTGCACTGATGTTCACACACAACCACAACAGAATTTCCTGATGACACACTTCTCAGAACATACCCCCATGGCGAAGTGACGCAGGACTGTATTTGCCTACATTATTGATAGAGTAAATTGGTACAGTGCTTCGGGAACGTAATTTGGCAAGAACTGGCAAATGTTAGATTTAGATGTGTTTGCTCTTTTTTTTTTTTTCTGAGGACGATTAACCCTGAGCTAAGATCTGCTGCTAATCCCCCGCTTTTTGCTGAGGAAGACTGGCCCTGAGCTAACATGCGTGCCCATCTTCCTCTACTTTATATGTGGGACGGCTGCCACAGCATGGCCTGTCAAGCGGTGCTGTGTCTGCACCTGGGATCCGGACCGGCGAGCCCCAGGCCGCCAAAGCAGAACATGCAAACTTAACTGCTGCACTACCAGGCCGGCCCCAATGTGTTTGCTCTTTGATGTTGCAACTCCATGTAGGAATCTACCCTACAGGCATACGTCTAGAAGTATGCTAAGCTGTACCGAGTTTTTCACTCCGGCTATTTTGCAGTAGCAAAAAGATGTAAGCAACGTAAGTGTTTGTCGTTAGAGTGCTGGTTAGTAATGACGGCACGTGCGCGCCACAAATGGAGAAGTGCGTGGTTGTTTAATAGAGCGAGGTCGATAAGTGTGTGCTGAAATGGGGCACTCTCCAAGTAGTAGGTGAAAAAGCGAGGTGCATACTAGTCTGTATATTATCATTCCATTGTATGACACACCTTTGGGGAGAAGGGTCAGGAAAATGAGAACTTTACTTGTTTTCTATTTTCCCATACTGTTTGAATTCCCCATGCATATTTTAATGTCGTGTTTTTTAAATGTCTTAGAACTGGATTAGACTCTACAGTGTTCCTCGTCCCCTAAACCGTCCTTAAAAGGAATTGAGTTACTTAGATACGTGAGTACAAGGGGACCCCACTATCTGAAAGTTCGCTTTATGCCACTTCACTTTTACCAGACCTACATTAGTACCTGTTTTCACTAACTGAAAGGAATCTGAAGAGGATTTTAGCTTTTCTGATAAAAGGTGAAAAACGAGAGTAGTGTTCAGCGTTTATCTTGCAGCGAGCTGCTGCAGACGCTAAGCAGTCGAGCACACTGTGCTATTTCAAGCCTCCGCGTCAGCCCAGCAGATGACAAACCTCGACCAAGGCCAGCAGACACAGAAGGTGTGGCCGTTAATGCCCTGCCTGTGCCGATGGATTGAGATGTTACTAGATGCCCCCTTCCTGTCTCGCCCCCATCCCAGTCTCCTGTACCTACCACCACCCCGACCTCAGATGAGTCAGTGTAACCCAGCATCACCACTACCACCTCCTCCCAGGCCTCCAGTGTGTACCGTCTTCCCGACTCTGGTAAGAGAAACTACACTACATACATGCGTTATTTCTACTTTAGACAGGCCGTATATTTGTCATCATTCCGGCTTTCACCACATGTTAGCGTAATTTTAGGTATTGTGTTATTTGGCATGATTTGGTAGGTTATTTTCTGGGTATGGGAACACTCGGAAATTTTTCCCACATAAATTAATGGTCATTGCTTCTTTGCTTTACGCCATTTCAGTTTATGAAAGGTTTCATAGGAATGCTCTACTTTTGGATAGTGGAGAAAACCTGTATATGTACATAATTTGTATTCTTATATATGCAATGAAAATTTCTGGAAGAGTATGCAAACTGTTAACAGTGGTCATCTCTGGGGAGAGGGATTGGGGAATTGAGAGGTATTGGGTGACCAGCAGTCCCAGTTTGCCACTGATGAAGGGCTATCAGGACATAGTACTTCACTTCTAACTGGGACAGCCGCAGGTAAATAGGGTCACTTGGGTTATGTTGCTTTTGATGTTTGCCTTATATATATATATATATATATATATATTTTTTTAATACCAAACACTTTATTTATTTATTTTGGTGGGGAAGATTCACCCTGAGCCAACATCTGTGCCACTCTTCCTCTATTTTGTATGTGGGACGCCTCCACAGTGTGACTGATGAGTGGAGTTGGTCTGCGCTCAGGATCCAGACCCGCGAACCCAGGCCGCTGAAGTGGAGTGTGAGGAACTGTAACCATTGAGCCGCGGGGCCGGCCCCCACCTTATGTTCTTAGTCTTCTATGCTCTTTGATTTCCTTGTCATGAATAAGTAGTACTAGTATTTAGATAGCTACCTAATAAACTGATTTCTCACCAAAGAAGATTAAAAACTATATAGATATGTTTTCTGTGTGTTGAAAACATACATATTTGTATGGATATATATATGAGAATTATTAGGAATATGATTGATAATTTCATGTTATTTGGAAATGAGAACAGTATGTTCCCTCCCTTTCTTGTTCAAGTAGAAAACATAGCCAAATCCATATTCAAAGGATAATGGATATTTACTATTTAAGGGGGAAATTTGAGTGTCAAGTTGCAGACCTTGCGTTTATTGACAATCTTTTTGGGGTTCTAATCTCTGGACCCGTTTGCTTTCCTAGTCTTGGTGGTTTGTCACTAGGGGGCAGCCATCTACCACACCATCCCTGGCACTCACCCCATCTGGGAACCTTCTCATCCTGGGCACCTAGTGACTCGGCTGGAATTGAAGGTTTGTTTTTCAGGTTGCATCAGAATGTCCCACCATCGGGATTAGTGATGGTAGTACTAGGTTTTGGTGTGCTAAGCTACATTTAAGTACTGTAATACTACTAATTACATTAGTGGAATACAGTTATTGCAGTATATTAAAAAATCTGAAATCTGAGTCGTCTTGAGATCAAGCTCAAAGACCCAGTTGTTAAGTTTCTGCAAAAAGACAAACCCTCCAGTCTACAAGTCTCGCTAGGTAGGCCACCTCTGTGGAAGTGCCATCAGCCACTGCCTGAGTCACTCAGCTGTATGTCACTTCAGAGGCTTTCTGAGCAAGTGTAGTAGAAACCTGACAGCAGGAGGCCGTCCAGGTAGCAGCATCGTACTCTCCATTTCTATGTGATGAAACCAAAAAACCAGGAAGACACAACAAATACTTTCTTTTAAACCAAACTATCAGGTTTTAAAAGTTAGAGTCCCTGCTCTCAAAGACCTCAAAGTTATAAAAAGAGGTAGGATTATTTAAATTTAAGGGAGACAGAAATTTTTTCCAAAGTAAAATACTTATTTTTATGATTAATTCAAGTAGTTTTATCTGTTAATAATATTAAAATGATAATACATGGTTAACATTTTTATAGACTTATGTTTTAACTTTGTTTTGTAACATGTTTGTAAATTTTTATATTTGAAATACATTAAATATTGAGTTTTACCGTTTTTAAAATTTTGTACATATTCTGCACTCTTTATAATAAAGTACCAGTTCTTATTTGTATTCTGTATTATTGCAGTCACTTTTTGTGACCTTGATAAGCAAGTCACTTAACCTTTTTGGGTCTCTTATTTCACAAATATAACAGGGATAATCAACTCTACTGGATTGTTCTAGTAGTTGAGACGCTAGTAAAGTACCTAGGATTGTGTCTGGTGGATGGGCAGTGCTCCATATGGGCTAAGTCAGTCAGTATTTATTATAAATTAGTAAAATCTAGTGCCATTTCAGCTGCTTTCATATCTTCTTTTTGCAGGGGAAGATTCACCCTAAGCTAACATCTGTTGCCAGTCTTCTTCCTTTTTCCCCCAGAAGCCCCAGTACATAGTTGTGTGTAATTGTGAGTTCTTCTGGTTCTTCTATGTGAGCTGCTGCCACAACGTGGCTACTGACAGTTGAGTGGTGTGGTTCCGAGCCTGGGAACTGAACCCGTGCTGCCAGCGTGGAGCGTGCTGCACTTTAACAGCTATGTCATCAGGGCTGGCTCTGCTCTCATATCTTTCTGGGAATTCAGGACTTCCCTCTGGTCCTCTTAAGGTAGTGAGAGGCCGGCAGAGCCTTGGAGACCCCCTCAGCCCAGATCCTGGGTGTCCTGCTGAAAGCTTTGGGCTGGCAGCTGGTGGAATTACACCTAAGCAGAGCCTAAACCCACTCCCTGGGTCTGTAAACCTTTTGGGAGACTATACGCAGAGGCTGTTGGAGATTTTTAATAAATAATGGGTCCTGGGACTGAGTGGTTAAGTTCCCGCGCTCTGCTTCAGCAGTGCAGGGTTTTGCCGGTTCAGATCCTGGGTGCAGACCTAGCACTGCTCATCAGGCCATGCTGAGGTGGTGTCCCACAGAGCAGAACTAGGAGGACCCACAATTAGAATATACAACTATGTACTGGGAGGCTTTGGGGAGAAAAGAAAAAAAAAGGAAGATGATTGGCAACAGATGTTAGCTAGGGCCAGTCTTCTAAAAAACAAACGAATGAACAGAAATAATGGGTCTTAACACATGAGCTACATGATGTATTTCGAGCATTTCTTCACTGTGCAGTATGGTTGGAAAGATGGGCTGGTAGTTCTTGATCTGCTTTTGAATCTTGCTTTGTGTGTTTTGGGGACATTTTAATGCAGTACCATCCAGTACAGTAGCCACTAGCCCTCTGTGGCTGTTAGCGTTTGAAATGTGGGGAGTGTAACGGAGAAACTAAATTTTGTGTGTGTGTGAGGAAGACTGTCCCTGAGTTAACATTTGTGCCGTCTGCCTCGACTTTGTCTGTGGGACACTGCCACAGCATGGCCTGACAAACCATGTGTAGGTCCACTCCCGGGATCTGAACCCGTGAACCGCAGGCTGCCGAAGGGGAGCCTGCCACCACTACACCACCGGGCTGGCCCTGAGAATCGAAATTTTTAAATGTAAATAACTACATGTAGCTAGTGGCATGGACAGCACAGGTATAGAACGTTTCCATCATCTCAGAGTTCTGTTGGACAGTGCTGTTCTGAGGACTTGCAAGCCCATTTGAGTTCAGTCCCTCAGAATTCAATTTTCACTTTAACTTAAAATTTGAATTAATTTTGGGTACAGGATGGCTGAATAGATGCAAAAACTCCAGAGAGGGTTAATTTTATAAGTCTGGGTAAATGGATCTCATCCACCCCCACAGGACACCTGCCCCCCGGGCTCCCCAGACACGCATCCCTCCTGGCACAGGCCCTCCCTCTGGGGCTGGGCTACCACCGTACCTGGGGCAGGATCTCCTGGGCCAGTGCTCGTGCCCTGTGGTAGGCGGCGTTGCCCTCTTCATTCTGGGCCACAGCATGATTCACCAGCCCCAGGACCTGGGCCTGTGTCCCACTCAGTCTTCGGCCTGTGAAGATGAGCTCCTTTGCCAGGGCCACCCCCAGGCATCGAGGCAGCCTCTGAGTCCCTCCTGCCAGAATGGAGTCGGGATGGTGAATCCATGCAGGAAATGGGAACCCAGAGAAGGCCCAGCCTGAGAGTCAGCCAAGACTTCTCACGGGAGCAGATCCTGAGTTAGGACAGAGAGGCATAGCCCAGAACACAACGGCAAAAGAGGAGAGCAGGGATGTACCCTAGAGTGGAACTGAGCAAGTAGCGAAGGATGGGTGCTATGCATGAGGTTACCTGCTCCTGGGAGAAGCCCTCGGGTGGTCTCGATCAGCCCCATGACAGCCGTGGAAGCTGCTTAAACAGAACAGAGTGAAGCCCTGCCCCTGTCCTCCAGCGCCAGTCCCCGCGGAGAAGAGACACCCGCCTCTGGACTCTGCTTACCCCTCCAGCCAACTCCTTCCCTTGTGGTCTGGCCACAGCCAGCCCTGTCCAGACTCTGCTTTTGGAAGAGCCTTAGCCTGCAAGTCAGGAGGCCCAGGCCCTCACCCTGCCTCCCCTACTGGTGGGGGGGTGTGTCCCCAGGAAAGGCTCTGAGCCTCACAGGTGGAAAAAATGATTACCCTTCTGCCTGCTTTGGAGGGCTGCTAAGGATTACATGAAGCAATGGTTCTTGGAACAAGGAAGGGGTTTCTTTCTGGAAGGTTCCCAATACCTTTGTCGGTTAATGTATTCTCTGTCTCATGCACCCCTAGCTCTGGCCTGGCCAAGAGTGTCAGTGACGCCTGCGCCCATCACAGTTATTCCTCCCAGCTTTTCATCAGCCTGAAATTTCCCTGTGTTCCATTCTGCATCCTCCTTCCGAGTTCTGCTTCCTCTGAGTTCCCACCCCACAGGCTTCTCTCCTGAATTTCCTCAGCACAGGCCATCTGAGCTGTGCATTGTGGGCGGGAGTGAACGGCCATGACTCCTGCGGCTGAGGGGTTTACAGTCACTCTCTCCTCCACCAAACCCTGCAAGTTAGTTGCCCTAAACATGGGCAGTGAGAAGCAGAGTTACGGCTATGGCCTGCCCTGCCCTGGTATTTTGATAGTTTCTCTCTGACGTGTATCGTGTAGATAGAAGCTCCCTCCATGCTTGGATTTATACCTTTTTGAATATTCTTCCTGGGATGGCAGGAGAAAGCAGTGAAGGGAACAGAGTAGCACCATGATGGCACTCAGACTTTTTGTAACTGCCTCCGGGAAGGGTGCACCTAACCACCAAGTCGGTAAGGTTCAACAGTGGTCAATTATCTCCATCCTCTCCCTCCACTCTTCAAAGCTTAATTGCTCTGAACAAGTAACGCAAACCTTGGCTGGTGCCAGTGACCCAGAGGACAATGTTCCTGCCTGGGCGTGTTTGTGCTGGGCTGGGCTGGTGACTGATGGCCCACATGGCTCACCTTTGTTCAAAACATAATATGTGAAGCTGGCTTGGACAGAACCAGAGCTTGCACAGTTAACCTTTGCCCTCCTCAGCCTTCCCCCTCTGTGCTCTCTTTTCTGTCCTGTCAGCACTTTCTCTGGGGTTGGTAGGAGCCTCCCTGAGATGAGGGAAACCGTTCTGAGAGGTGATGGGTACTACAGCCGTGGATGGCTGGGCCAGGAGGGGAACCAGCATCCGCCTGAACTCCCTCTGTGTACCCCACCTTGCCTTTAGTTCTGCTGTTGAGCTAAACCAAGAAAGCCAAGGGCAGTGGCTGACGTTTTGCAGAATCCCCAGACTTAACCCTGTTTTACTCACCCTTCCCTCCCTGCTGTATCCCCCCTCTCTCCCTGCCCAGTACCTGCCACTCGGAGGTCACAGGCAAGGGCAAGCTCCAGGCCTCCGCCCAAGGCAAACCCATCCAGAGCTGCAATTGTGGGTGCAGGGAAGGCTGCTGTGGAGGTGAAGAATGGCTCAGCCTGCAAGGCCCTGGCAGGACCAGGACAGGGGCTCAAGGTTGGGGAGGGGCTAGCTGGTTGGGACAGAGGGCTTCATTGGTTCCAGGTTTGGGGACCTCATGTGGTACCTCTGCCAGGTTATCTTAGAAGTCACTTTTCCTATCTGGGAAAGTTTGGGGTCAGCTGGGGAACTGTAGTGGGGAGATGGGCTGAATGATCCCTGCTCATGCCAACTTTCCTGCTCTCCTCCCTGGGACTGACCTTTCTGTTCTCCCTTCTTGTTCTGTGTGCCAAGCCATGTGCTGGGTGCTGGGAACACAGAATTGAATCAGACATGGGGAAGGCAGACACGTAAACAGGCAGTGATGACCCATGGTGATCAGTGCTCTGATACTGGAAGCTAGGGTGATGGGTCAGGGAAGGTTTCCTGGAGGAGGCGGCACTGGTGGTCTTAAAGGATGAGTAAAAAGTTCAAGTAGGGGGCTGGCCCGTGGCTGAGTGGTTAAGTTTGCGCGCTCTGCTTCGGCGGGGCCCAGGGTTTCGCCGGTTTGGATCCTGGGCACGGACATGGCACTGCTCATCAGGCCATGCTGAGGCGGTGGCCCACATGTCACAACTAGAAGGACCCACAACTAAAATATACAACTATGTACTGGGGGTCTTTGGAGAGAACAAGGAAAGAAAAATTTAAAAAGTTCAAGTGGTCAAGAAGAATATTCTAGGCAAAAGGAACAGCAGTTGTCAAAGCCTGAAAGCACGCTTGGTGAAACTTGACTCCTCTGGGATAGCCAGGTTTGAACCTTGAGGGCACAGGCGTGGGGGGTTAGAACTAGAAGGGTACAAAGACTGAAGAGCCAGAACTCCCTGTTGGAGAAATGCTCTCTGAACTCTCTTGTCACCCTCCTCCTTGTAGAACCCTTGTGCCCATCCCTCTTGGGAGAGTCATCTGTCTCTCTCAGAGCTCACAACAGAAACTGTCCTCTCCTAGAGTAGAGGATGGTGGGTGCAGTGGGGCTGGGGTCAGCAGTGCCCCTGAATGCCCTCTGCCCCGCTCCAGGGCCCTTACCAATCTCAGTCATCATGCCTCGGAGTCGCTGGACAAAGACCTCCACCTCCGCCTCACTCATCTGCTCCCGCTCCTTCAGATCCGCGCCTGCAGATGGGGAGGGGTTGGTGATAGCCCTTGGGGAATGACCCAGTCCTGAATCCCAGGCTGTTAAAGGATCCACAGCAAAGGAGACTTGAGAAGCAGCCAGAGAGGAAGAAGAAATACCAGGAAAGCTCGGTCAAGGAAGCCAGGGAGGAAAAGGGAAGGTGAGGGGTCAAAAAAACGGGAGATGCAACCACGACAAAAAGATAAATGGGACATCATAAAAATTAAAGACTTTGGTGCATCAAAGGACACTATCAAGAGAGTGAAAGGACAGCCCACAGAATGGAAGAGAATATTGGCAAATCACATATCTGATAAGGGATTAATATTTAGGATTTATAAAGACCTATGACTCAAAAGAAAAACCCACCGAGAACAAAGGACTTGAATAGACACTTCTCCAAAAAAGATGCACAGATGGCCAATAAGCACATGAAAAGATGGCCATCAGCATTAGTCATTAGGGAAATGCAAATCAAAACAGCAATGAGATACCACATCACACCCAATAGGATGGCTATCCACAAACAATAGAAAACAAGTGTTGGCATGGTGGTCGAGAACCCTGGTATGCTGCTGGTGGGAATGTAAAATGATGCAGCCTCTGTGGAAACCATTTTGGCAGTTCCTCAAAAAGTTAAACAATTAGTATATGATCCAGCAATTCCACTCCTAAGTATATACCCAAAAGAACTGAAAGCAAGGATTCAAACAGATACTCCACACCAATGTTTCTAGTAGTAGTATTCACAGAAGCAAAAGATGTAAACAACCAGTGTCCATCAGCAGATGGTTGGATAAACAAAGTACAATGGAATATTGTTCAGCCATCAAAAGGAAGGAAGTTCTGATATATGCTACACTATGGATGAACCTTGAGGATACGCTATGTGAAATAAGCCAGACACAAAAGAGCAAATGTATGATTCCAATTGTATGAGGTACCTAGAATGGGCAAATTCATGGAGACAGGAAGCAGAACAGAGGTTACCAGGGCCTGAGGGGGCAGTGGGGTGTTGCTTAATGGATACAGAGTTTGTCAGGATGATGAGAAATTTCTGGAAATGGACAGTAGTGATAGTTGCACAGCCTTCTGAATATATTTAATACCACTTAATTTTATACTTAAAAAGGGTTAAAATGTGAATTTTTTGAAATGTGTATATTTACCACAGGTTTTTTTGGGTGAGGAAGATTGTCCCTGAGCTAACATCTGTGCCAGTCTTCCTGTATTTCGTACGTGGGACGCTGCCACAGCATGGCTTGGTGAGCAAGGTGTAGGTCCACACCTGGGGTCTGAACCCGTGAAGCCCAGGCCACCAAAGCAGAGTGCACAAACGTAACCACTACTTCACCAGACCAGCCCCCCAGTGTTTAGAGTATTTAAAATAAGGGGCCAGCGCAGAGGTGCAGCGCTTAAACGTTCTGCTTTGGTGGCCCGCGCGCGGGTTCAGATCCCGGGTGCGGACATGGGACCACTTGTCAAGCCATGCTGTGGCAGGTGTCCCATATATAAAGTGGAGGAAGATGGGCACGGATGTTAGCTGAGGGCCAATCTTCCTCAGCAAAAAGAGGAGGATTGGGGGTGGATGTTAGCTCAGGGCTAATCTTCCTCCAAAAATAAATAAGATAAAAATAAAATAAAATAACATTTTTTTCCAGTTTTATTGAGAAATAATTGATGTACATCACTGTATAATTGATTATTTTTTAAAAGGTGGGGTCACTGGGGTCCAAGGAGGCTGAGAGGGCAAATAAGATGAGAACTGAGAAGCAAGCACAGGATACAGTTGCATGGAGGTGGGCAAGGACCTTGGTGAAAGTAGTGACCATGGTGGGATCATCAAAGGGCAGGCAGCAGGGGCCTGAGGAGGGACTAGGGGGTGAATATAGTCCCTTCAAGTCCTAGACTATAGGAAGGCAAAGCTGGGAGAGCTTTTGGAAGTCTGATTAGTTGCAGCCCCTCAGTGACGGATAAGGAAACTGAGGCCCAGAGAGAGGCTGGGAGTAGCCCAGGATTCCAGAGCAAGTCAAAGGCAGACCCGGACCTCCTGTAGCCCCCTACTTCCCCGTGCTTGGCTGGGATAATGAGGAGTGGAGCTAACATGGCTTGAAGTGACCTTGATAGAGGAGGTCGGACAGAAATGGAGCCAAAGGAAGAGGCCGGGGCAGGGCGCATTGTCAGCCTGGGCAGCTGGGTCGGGCAGGCCTCAAGCCGGCCTCCGTGATCCCAACAGCTCAGACCTAGAGACCGAGCCACAGCCCCTTGAGAACGCCTCAAAACCATGCTCCTCGCCTACCCTCCACGCTCCTCCTGCCTCCCCAGTGACCCTGCTGCCCCTCCCCAGCCGCCCCAGAGCTGGTTCTTAGCTCAGCCCAGCTCTCGTTGACTGGCTTCTCTTTGTGGGCCTGGGATGTGGCATTGCTCATCTTTGAAGTGGAAATTCATGGCGCTTATCCTGTTGGGAGGACAAATGGTGCAGGGCAGTGGAGAGCTTTGGTGACAGGGACGGAGATCTTGTCGGGGGGGCAAAGGGGCACAGACCTCCATTTTGGCCGCTGACCTTGTGAACATCTTTGGACTCAGTTTCTTCATTTCCTCAGTGAAGGGTCAGTATAGAGCATGGTGTAGCAGAAAGAACAAAGATTTGGGGGTCAGAGAGGCCAAGTTCAAATAGCATTCTATTCTACTTCTTACGAGCTGTGTAAGCCTAGGTAAGGAATTTTACCTCTGAGTCTTTGGGTTCACATCTGTAAAATGGGAAGAATGAGTCCCAAACTAAAGCTGCCCTAAGTTCTCCCCCAATGCCTGCAGGCTGCTGGGAGCCCTGCTGGGCCCTGGGCGGCCAGGGGAGGACACCCACCTGCACAGAACACACCCTTCACTGCACTTCTGAAGAGCAGGACACGCACTTGCCGGTCCTCCCGCAGCTGGGCCAGAGCTTCCAGCAGCTGCAGAGGAGACCCAGTCAGATGGAGCCCAGCCCAGCCCATCCCACCGGGTGCCTGCCCTTTCTCACCTCGCTGACGAAGACGTTCCCCAGGGCATTGCGGGCGCGCGGTCTGTTCATCAGAATCTCCGTGATTCCTGCAGGGGACAAGGCTACCTTGGGTGAGCCAGCTGGCCTGCTCACCCCTGGGCTGGGGGCCTGGAGACAGGAGGCCTGAGTTCTGGACAGCCTCTACCCTTGAGCAGTGTGACTTGGGGCAAGTCACACACGCCCAGGGCTCAGTTTTCCCAACCATAAAATGGAGAGAGTAACCTTTACCCTCTCTGTCTCAGAAGAAGTGGAAGGGCTTGTGAACCGTGGAGTAACATGGGCAGAGGGACAAGAATGACCACCGCAGTGGTTCCTGCCTGCTTCTGCCACTGTTGGACACCCACACCTTCAGTTTCATGGCTCCCTCCATTATTCACTTCACAGCCAGGCTTATTCCTCTGGATGAGTTATATAACAAGTTCAATGAGTTCGAGAACAAGGCAAACGCCCTGCTGGCCACCACCTGGAAATCGCGCATGCTCGCACTCAACCATAGCTCCCCTTTCCCCCAGAGTAACAGCTCCTGACTTGTATGGTAAGCACTTCCATACATTTATTTACAATTTATCACCCAAATATTACCCCTAGATATAGTTTACACTTGCTAATTTTAAAAAATTTGATGTGCCTTTTAAAAGCTCATTAAAATCCCCAGGTTCCGCCTCTAGCGGTGTCTTTCCCTCAAAAGTTACTTATTAAGGAACCTGGGCATTTGACCTGTAGGGCTTCCTGTGGCCTGGATTTTGCTAATTGCACACTCATGGGGCAAGTCAGCCAGGTTCCTCTGTCCGGGAATTTAGCCACTAAATCCAGAGGCTTGAGCACACTCGTGTTCTGTCCCCTTTGGCAAGAGGATAATGCCTGCCTGCCCTGCGTGATGTCCTCTCACCAGCAGTCGCCAGCCTTCTTGAAGGGGTTTTCTGTGCTCATTTAATCACTGTCTTGCCTTCCATTCACTGAAACCTGCTGCAGTCTAGCTCCCACCCCCATCACTCAGTGGAAACGGTTCTCGCCAAAGTGACCAAGGCAACCACATCACTGACCAAGGAGCATGCTTCCATCCAGGTCCTAGCTTCGGAAACAGTCAACTCTGCTGACCGCACACATGCTCCTCCTTGGACACTCTCTGCCTTGGCTTTTTTTTTTAAATAGACAAATTTTTTAGAGCAATTTTAGGTTCACAGCAAAACTGATAAGAAAGTACAGAGAATTCCCATATATTCCCTGCCCGCCCCCATGCATAGCCTCCCCCAGTATCGACATCCGGCACCAGAGTCGTACATTGTTATGATAGATAAACCTACACAGATGTGTCATTATCGCCCAACATCCATAGTTTACATGGGTTCACTCTCAGTGTTGTACATTTGACGAGTTTTGACAATGACTAATAACACGTATCTGTCTTGTGGCCCCATGTCCTCCTGGCCTTCCTCCTACGTCTCAGCTGATACCTCTGCATTTCTTTTTTAGGTTTTCTTATACCCATTTTTAAAAATTCTTAATTCATTTATTCAACCTATATCTATAATAAGTCCTGGGGATGTAATGTACAGCCTGGTACTTTAGTTAATGATACTGGATTGTGTATTTGAAAGTTGCTAAGAGAGTAGATCTTAGAAGTCCTCATCACGAGGAAAAAAATTTGTAACTTTGTGTGGTGATGGTATTAACTAGACATTGTGCTGATCGTTTTGCAACAGATACAAATATTGAATCATGTTGTATACCTGAAACTAATATAATGTTATATGTCATTTATACCTCAATTAAAAAACCCAACTCTTGCAAAAGTAAGATAACACAAAAAGATATACAAATGGCCAATAAGCACATAAAAAGATGTTTGATTTTAGTATCAAATGAGAGTTTTAAAAAAGCGTAATGAGGTAAGACCACACACTCAGTACAATGACTAAAATGCCCGAAAATAAAAACCAAGTGTTGGTGGGGCTGGCCCCGTGGCCGAGTGGTTAAGTTCGCGCGCTCCGCTGCAGGCAGCCCAGTGTTTCATTGGTTCAAATCCTGGGCGCGGACATGGCACTGCTCATCAAACCACGCTGAGGCAGTGTCCCACATGCCGCAACTAGAAGGACCCACAACAAAGAATATACAATTATGTACTGGGGAGCTTTGGGGAGAAAAAGGAAAAAAATAAAATCTTAAAAAAAAAAAAAAGTGTTGGTGGTGAAAAAAATAAAAACTCTACATATCTATCGAACAGCTCTAATATATAATAAATTGTGAGCGTTATGAGTTATGTAACAGTGCGGCCCTCGGTGCTTACAGCCGAATATGATTAAATTATAATACAAGGCCATGGGTGAGGTAAGTATGTGAAGTACCACACGATTACAGATGGCAGCTCACGGACCGAGACATTTGAGCAAGGTGAGAATTAGGTGAAAATTTTCATTGGAGGAGTGAGGTATGGTGGGAAAAATACTACAGGTAAGGGACCACGCAATTTTTTAATGTCAAAGTTCCTGAAAGCTCAATCCAGTATCTCTTTATTCAGTTATTTGTACAATCATGTATTTGACACATGCTGGCCTCTGTACTAGACACTGAGCCAGAGACCAGGGCAGACACGGTCCCTGTCCTCTCAGAACCTACAGTCTAGCAGAGAAGACGGATATTTAACAAATAATCACTGTCTGTGATGAGAGCACAGAAAAAAAGGACAGGAAGGTGGGAGCTATAGATGGGCAAAGGGTGTCCCCTGATATAGAAGGTCAGCGACTTCTGGAGGGGGAAGTGATCTGTAAGCTGAGAGTTCAGGTGAGTAGGAGTCAGCTAGGCAAAAGTTTGTGTGTGTGTGTATGAGTGTGTGTTGGGGAGGGCAAGCCCGCCCCAGGCAGAGGGAGCAGCACCGATGAGGGCCCTGAGTGTGACCGGGCGGGGAACCGTAGGACGGCTCTACAAGATTTGTAGAGCGGGGCCACTTAGGGTTTTTCGGCTGGACCTGAGAATTAAACTGATATAAAACAGACTAACAGGAGAAAAGCATACGAATTCATGTAAGTTTTACGTGACACGGCAGCCCTCATAAGGGGATGAAAACGCCCCAGAAATGGTGGAACCTACATGCTTTTATAATGGCTTGATCACGAGAGGCAACTGTGGAAACTCAGTAAACTGCAGGGGAGGCTGAAGGAAGACAAGGATTATTCTAACAACGTCTGTACAGGGTTCTCTTGGCTTTGATTTCCTATCGAAGAATGTTTCCTTTGTCCTGGTACCAGGAGGGCATCTTTCACATGGGAGTTTTTATCTCGTTTTCAGGAATAAAAGGGGAGATTAGAATGCGGGTCGTTCATCTGCTGTGTTTTAAAGTGCCTTAGCTCAAAATAATCCTTACACCAAAGTGGTATATTCTGAGGTGGCCATATATTCTGCCACCTTTCAGTGCCTTCTGGAACTGGAGTTCAGAGCAAAGGGAGAGCCGCATGAGGTGGAGCAGAGTCAGGAGGGCCTGCACTGCTCGTCTGCCCCTGCCGCTCCTCCCATGCGCTGTTTGCCTCCTGTGTACCTACAACTGCCCTGCCTACCTGGCCAGCCCAGAATTCTCTGCGCTCCAAGCCTGAATGTCCAGCCGTGCACTTGACTTCTCAACAGCGTGTCCAGACATGATCAGTCTCTCCTGCTCCCTTGGCGAGGGAATGACCTGTCACCCCACAAGTCTGTCCTATTGCCTCCCACTTCCTCACCCCCTGAGGCCTGCCAAGTCAACCTCTGAAATAGATCTCAGATCTTTCAGCTCATATCCCTCCGTGCAGCCACTAACCTGGTGCTGGCTCTTTCCTCTATTACGTGGGTCACCCGACTGGCCCTCTTGGACGCAGTCACGCTCCCCCTCCTCCCTCCACTTTCAGAGTCATCTTTCTAGCCCAAATGTGACCAGGTCTCTCCTCTCTCCTTTTCATCAAAATAAAGGCCAATCCTTAACACCACCCACAAGGGCCTTCACAATCTGGCCCTTGTGCCCCGCTCTGGCCTCAACTCACTCCCCTAATCTGGGCCAGGTCCTGGGGAAGAGACACCAGTTCTGGGCAGGGGCTCAAATACTTCTATCCTTTCTCAGCCGTTTCTCCTCCTCTAAAATGTCGGGGGTGGACTAGAATAGTATTTATCAGTCCTTTTGCCTTCAAAGGCCCCTCACTATTTTCTCCCAGAGTCCTCAGCTTTGTCTGTGGAACAAGCAGTATTTATTAAAATGGCATTCTCAGTGTGAGTTGATCTGAGACACAGAGAAGGGCGAACGAAATTTCAGGGCTCTGAAGGGACGAGTTTTCAGCCAGGAATCAGAACTCTGGTCCAGGACAGAGAACTGTAACAGTCAGGCTGTGTGGGCTTCCTTGGCCTCCCCAGAAACCTTCACAGAGCTCTTTGAGCCCAGCAGGCCTAGAGGTCCCACAGAGGAACTGTCCCCAAGGTCTCTTCCAGCTCTGGTGCTCCAGAAGAGACAATGCTGCAACTCTGGGGAGGAGAACCTGGCAGATACAGAGAAACCACAGCAGGGGTTTATGGAAACGGTCCCGGTCCAAGGTCACTGTGGCAGCAGACCCTAGAGCGGCCCCCAGGTTCAATCCTGGATAATCCCCTTCCCTTGAGTGGGCAGGACCTGTGAATTGCTTCTTACCATCAGAATACAGCTAAGGTTGTAAAATGTCACTTCCAAGATTAGGTTCAATTCTATGGCGTGATGACGTGTTACCTCAGTGATTAGGTTACCATATAAAGACTGTCTTGCTAGTGCACACTAGAGAAACTAGTGGACCTATGGAGAAGGTCATGTGGCAAGAAACTGGGCAGCCCCTAGGAGTTGAGTGGCCTTCTGGCCAATGGTCAGCAAGAAAAGAGGACTTCAGTCCTACCAACACAGGAGGTGAATTCTGTCAATAAGGTGAAGAGCTTGGAAGATCTCTCCCCAGTCAGGCCTGTGATGAGACCACAGCCCCAGCCAACTCCTCAATTGCAGCCTGGTAAGACCCTGAAGCAGAGAACCCAGCTAGGTTGGGCCTGGACTTCTGACCTACAGAAACTCAGATAAT
Source organism: Equus quagga (assembly GCF_021613505.1). NCBI lineage: Eukaryota > Metazoa > Chordata > Mammalia > Perissodactyla > Equidae > Equus > Equus quagga. The sequence goes on along the minus strand of NC_060271.1, from coordinate 6,522,711 downwards.
CTGTGTGTTATTTTAAACAACAAAGTTTGTGGTAATTTGCTATGTGGCAATAGAAAACTAATACAGTCATGACGTCCTGGGATTGACAGAAACTTTCCTCTCCTCTGTGCTTTCCTCTTCTGTCTTTCCTTTCTGACTTACTCTCTCCCATCTTTAATCTTTATCTCCCTCTCTCAGAATACTAGCTGCCAAATCTTAAGGTGCTTGGCTCAAACTACAGCTCAGTTACACACCAGCTCCATGGCCTTGGCAAATTACTTTACCCTTCTGCCCTTCAATTTCCTAGTCAGTAAATAGAAATAATAAGAAAGTTGTTCTGAGGATTAAAAGAGATAATACACATAAGTGCTTAGCCAGAGTTTGTAGGTACAGCGAGCAGGGAAAATGCGCAGATGCTGGGGAAAGTCTAGACCCAAAACAAGGTATGAACTCCATGCTGGAAGCCCTGAGGAGCCAGGCAGGGCGTCTTTGGCTTTCATTCATTCTTCTGACAACATTCAATTTGCACTACCACATGTCGGGCCCTGGAGAAACAGAAGGTCTCAGCCATGGGCCCTGACTTCTTAGTTGAGCCTTGATTCTCAGAACATCGCCCTTTCTGCGCCCCAGCAGTGGGGCTGGGTCTGCACTGCAACCTCCCCACTCTTACCAAACCCACCATGCCACTGGCTGATGCTTTCCTTAGCAGCTGACCTAGGGTGAGTTCCGTCTGGATGGCCTGGATCACGGGCTAGGTGATGTGCGTTTAACAAGCTCTTACTACATGGAAGGGAAACTGAAGCCCAGAAGAGAAGAGAATTTACCCAAGTCAACAGCTGATCCCAGCTAGCAATCCTCACTCTCAAAGACCTAACAACCCATGAGGGAGACAAGTCCAGACATGTGGAAAGTAAAGGGACAGGAGGGGATGGTAATTCCAGCAGGATTTCCATAGGGAGAGAGGAAAGGAGACGACCCAAGTCAGGGCATGGCTAGAAAAAAACACACAGCTGGGACAGCTTAAAAGAACCCGTTGGTAGAAGAAATAAAATGGAAAGTTCAGGTTGTGGTGGAGAACCTCGAACACCCTGCCAAGGAGTGGAGTCGAGCCATAAAGAAGAGTGCAGAGTGGTTAACAAGCCAATCCCATTTTCAAGGGAAACAGGTAACGTGTGACATTGCTCTGGTGCCATCAGCCCAAGTGGAAGGCAGAACCTGTGGCTTCTAACATGAACATCAAATGACCCCGAATCATTTTGGGGGGGTGGGGGAGGCATCTCCTGCCTGAGTCTCCTCCCTGCTTCTGCTTGGTTTCCTCATTTCCTTCTCTCGATGACTTTCTCCTGCCTTCTGTATGCCCTCTGGCAGGGACAGAGGCTTAACCTGTTGATCCTTGTTATTTCTGGATAAAACATTCTGCTGTTTGCAACTGAGCCCTAAGGTCTATGACCCATGATGCTTTTTTTCACTGATGTACAAGTCTGTGTTTTGAGTAAATGAATCACAGAAGAGGCAGTGATGACATGATGTCTGAGAACACAGGTTTTGAAATCAGACCTTGGTTCAGATTGCATAACTTCACTGTGCCTGTTTGTTAATCTATAAAGCGGGGCGAATAACTGTCTCAAGGCAAGTGCTGTTGCCAGTTTGGCAATGAACTAAGCATGAGATTAAGAGGTATTCTCTAAGACCCAGCAATCACACATGGCCAGAGAAATTCTCAAGTGATGTAGCTGGACGCTGGCAGCCCCTATGTGTCCATCAAAAGTGGGGAGGCAGGGGCCGCCCGGTGGCGCTGCGGTTAAGCTCGCACGTTCTGCTTCGGCAGCCCGGGTTGGCCAGTTCGGATCCCGGGTGCGGACATGGCACCCCTTGGCTCACTATGCTGTGGTAGGCGTCCCACGTATAAAGTAGAGGAAGATGGTCATGGATGTTAGCTCAGGGCCAGTCTTTCTCAGCAAAAAGAGGAGGATTGGCAGCAGTTAGCTCAGGGCTAGTCTTCCCCCCCCAAAAAAAGTGGGGATGCACACTAGAGCCTAGTATGCAATAGCAGGGAGCAAGGAACTAGATTTATATGGCAAAGCTGCTCTTCAAAACTTAGTATCAAGCAGGGAAAAGGAAGAAATAGGAGCTGTATAGTACACTGCCGGCTGTGACAATTAAAACTTCTACACAAACAAAGCTACATCAAGCGCAGGGAGGAGGGGTTGGGACTGGGGAGAAAAGAAAGGCGAGAGAAGGACTTTGCCCTAATGGCAACGTGCAGCGGACTGAGGAGCGTGTGCAACCCCATCAAATGCACTTGTCCAAAAAAAATCCACCACCACCACGATGCGCAATCGAAAGTGTTTTCTGCGTGTGACCCCTGCGAACTTTCCCCTTTGAGTCAGCGGGAGGCAAAAGTCAGCAGCCGCAGGGCCGGCGCTCACGGTGGAGCGCACCGCGCCCTCCCCCCCCCCCCTCCGCGGCCCTGCACAGCGAGTCGGATTGGCTCCGCCGCCTCGGCCCCCCTGGAAGCCTGCCCGGACCCTTGGCCCAGGAGAGAAATCGGGCTTTTAGAGCTCCTGCTGGGGGATGCGGGGCGCTAGTATCTACTCCTACCCCTGAGCGACTCTTCTCCCCTTCCTCACAGCCCCAGGCCACCGAGTGGGGAACTGACGAGACCAATATTGACAGTCTCACCCCAACTAGGGTCGGGGCGGTCAGTAGGTGGTCACCCACCTTTCGGGCCTTAGGGAGGCTTGGAGAGCCTAGACTGGGATGCAGGAGATCTGGGATCAAATCCTCAAGCGCACTGAGCGACCCGCCTTCCCCCTGCTGGTCTCAGTCTTCCCGCGGGCAGTGGGCGCGCTGGCCACCTCTCCGGCCCGGCAGCGGCGCCCGGCGGGCCCTGCTCAGCGCGCCCGCGCTCGTCCCAGCGCTTCCTGGGCGCACTTACCTTGGTCCGGACCCTCCAGGGCGCGCACTTGGATCTCCCGGCCCCTGGCCGCCCCATCGGAGGCGCAGCCGCGGGTCTGAAGGGGCTTCCAAGGGCGTAGGAGGCGCAGGGCGCTGGTCAGGGGGCGCAGCATCGGGGCGCAGGCTGGAAAGAGGCCGCTCGGCCACTTCCCTCCGTCTGAAAGTTCGCAGCTCGGCCGCGAGGCCTTCGCAAACTGCTCCACCTATGGGCCGAGAGGCCCACGCCGCTCTCTGCGCCTCCTGGAGACCGGGAGATCTGGGTAGAGGAAAGCCCAGCTCTGCTGTGTGGTTTGTGTCAACCTCTCTGAGCGTCAGTGTTTTAATCTGTAAAGCGGGGCTAATAGTAGTGGCTACTGTCAAAGATAACGAAAGCCGGACCTGAACTCAGCTCGGATTTGTACACAGGTGACTGGGGGTTTTAAAGGGAGAATGAGGGGATAGAGAGGTGGATGAGCGGGAACTGTAGAGTCGAGGAAGTGAAAACTTCCAAAAAGTGGGAAGCGGGGCGGGGTGGGGGTTAGTCCGCGTGAAACCCATCTGGGTTTGCTGATTGGTGCTTCTCCAACCTTAGGCTCCCAGAGAGATTAGGAGGTCTCAGCCAGGGGTTGGCTGGAACAAACAGTCAATTCTTTTGGCATCCTGGAGTTTTCTCAGGTGGGCACTTTAATTGGGACTAGGGTCATCGTAAGGATGTGGCCTTGAGCTGTTAGAATTATGTTCGTGTTTAAGCCAAGGTTGAGGCCTAGTAGAGAAGACGGCTCGGAGGGGCCTGGCTAGAGTTTGGTGAAGGAGAGAATCTTTGTTACTATGTCATGGTGGTATTGAATGGAGTGTGTGAACCTTGCTGACACATATACCCAATAAATGTTATCTCATTTTTAAAATGTCATTTCATTCATTCTAGCATTGTCTGCGTTCACAGACTTCACTGCCTCACCTCCCATTCGCTCCTCAACTCATCCCAATTTTCTGCTCACTAATTGGATCGCAAAAATGTTTGTGAGTGTGAACCCCTAGCTTCCGCCCCACTGTCCACCCAGACTGCTTTTGTGGAGGTCATAGGTGGCCCTCTTTAGTTTGTTCTGGGCCGATCAATAAAGAGTGTTCAGTGAACACAATCTCCTCCCCCACCTTCCACTTGCTGTAGACCCCAAGGCCACTAACAATCCTGGCCTACAACCAATAGCTGCAGTGTTAGGCAATCTAGAAATAAAATTCTCTCTTTTGAAAGTCGTTGGTGCTTGCTGGGGTCATCGCTATGTCCAATAAGGTTTGGAAAAAAAATGGGCTCTAACTTCCTTCCTGGGTCCGGTGGGAAACTCTAAGTTCCTCTCTGTGCCCATCAAGATTAATTGAGATTTATATCAGTCCTGGTCATTTCTGACCCCTCACTCTTGCTTCCAATGAATTAATTCAGGTTATGGATCATCTGGCCATCCCTCCATGTCCCTTTTCTATATATTACTGGATACAACTCCAATTCCTTCTCTCCTTAAAGAATCACAGAGACAAGACTGTAGGAGAAAGATTTGTCAGAAGGTTGGGGAGCAACTGTGGGACTTCACCTCTCATAGTTAGAGAGGTTAATGCTAACTGTTACGGACCGAACTATGTCTCTCCAAACTTCACGTGTTGAAGTCCTACCTCCCAGGACCTCGCAATGGACTGTATTTGGAGATAGGGTCTTTAAAGAGGTAATTAAGTTAAAATGAAGCCATTAGGGTGGGCCCTAACCCAATAAGACTGATGTCTACATAAGAAGAGGAAATTTGGACTCAGGTGACTGTAGAGGATAGACCATATGAAGAGAAACGGAGAAAATGGCCATCTACAAGCCAAGGAGAGGCCTCAGACAAAACCAGCCCTACTGATACCTTGATCTGGGACTTCTAGCCACCAGAACTGTGAAAAAATAAATTTTTATTCTTTTTCTTTTTCCTTTTTCTCCCCAAAGCCCCCCAGTACATAGTTGTATATTCTTCGTTGTGGGTCCTTCTAGTTGTGGCATGTGGGACACTGCCTCAGCGTGGTTTGATGAGCAGTGCCATGTCCGCACCCAGGATTCGAACCAATGAAGCGCTGGGCCGCCTGCAGCGCAGCGCGCGAACTTCACTCGGCCACGGGGCCAGCCCCTAAATTTCTATTCGTTAAGCCAGCTAGTCTGTGATACTTTGTTATGGCAGCTGAAGCAAACTAATCCACCAAATAAAGAAAGTTCTTTTCCTAAGAGGAAATCTGGTGCCTAATTCTTAAAATAACAAGGTGCCCCTTCTCTTCTCTCTATTGTTATTGTTCCTAGGACTCCAAGGAAGCTTAGCAAAAGGGCAAGGGAGGTAAGACACAAGAAGTAGTAACAATATGGCCATGGGTAATAACATCTTTTTAATCCTGCCGGGGTTTTTTTTGGTTTTGTTAATTTTTTTTTTAAAGATTTTATTTTCCTTTTTCTCCCCAAAGCCCCCTGGTACATAGTTGTGTATTTTTAGTTGTGGGTCCTTCTAGTTGTGGCATGTAGGATGCCGCCTCAGCACGGCCTGATGAGCGGTGCCATGTCCGTGCCCAGGATCCGAACCAGCGAAACCCTGGGCTGCCGAAGTGGAGCATGCGAACCCAACCAGTCAGCCACGGGGCTGGCCCCAATCGTGCTGGTTTTAAGCAGAAATAATTCCTCAGTAATCTCCTCTGAACTGCAATACGAATTCTAAAAACTATTGTTTTAGTTATAAAAGCAATAAATGTAAAGCACTCTCACATTGCTGATGGGAATGTTTTTAATGGAGAGCAGTTGGCAATATATGTCAGAACTATAATCACTTCCTTTTTGACCCAAAAGTTCCGATTTTAGGAATTTAACCTACGGACACACACACACACATGTGAAATGACATATGTACAAGGTTTTCATTGCAGCATTGCTTATAATAGCAAAAGACTGGAAACAGTCTTAACGTCCGTCAATAGGAGACTGGTTAAATAAATGATGGTACCTCCATAAACTGAATACTATGCATCCACGAAAAAAGCATAGGCAGCTCTTTGTGCACTGATATGATCTTCACAATCTACTGTAACATGGAAAACTCAAGATGCAGGATAATATGTAAAGAAAACTAAAATTTGTGTTATAAAGGGGGATACCATTACTTAGGTATGCATGTATGAATTTGGTTGTATTTACATAAAATATTTCTGGAAGGATAGGGGAGAGGAACTGGGGGAAGCTCGGATAGGACTAGGAGGAGGAATTTTTACACTTTGACTTTTTGTACTTTTCAAATCTTGATTCATGTGTTGAATATTATCTACTGAAAAAGTAAATAATTGGGGCTCGCTCCGTGGCCAAGTGGGGAAGTTTGCACACTCTGCTTCAGCAGCCTAGGTCCACCGGCACTGACCTTGTACCGCTCATCAAGCTGTGCTGAGGTGGCGTCCGACATAGCAGAGCCAGAAGGACCTACAACTAGAATATACAACTATGTGTTAGGGGGCTTTGGGGAGAAGAAGAAGAAAAACAGAAGTAAATAATTAAAATAAAAACACAATGATAAAAATTAAAGACATGATATGGTAAAACTAAAAATAAAAGTAATACATACATGAGGTCAAAACATTCAAACAGCACAGAGGGGTATAAAATTAAAAACTTCCCTCCTCCTGTGAAATGAATAAGCCAAATCTCAACTACATTCTAGTCAGGAAGGCCTACAGAGAAAGCTCTCATACCCTAACATACACCATCAATTACTATGGACAGGAAGATACCTACACTTTTCATTTCCCACAGGAGGTACAACTATTTTACTACTGAAGGAAGATTTCTTTCCCCATCCGGCAACAGCCCAGCCAATGAGAAACACCGCAGCTCAGCGAATGAGAAGTCATTACCACCCTGAACTGCTATTTTACTCCAATGGACTTTCATTTAGAACAACCCCTCCCTACTCCCTCTTTTGCCCTATGAAGGCCAGACCCTTCCTTTGTCTTCCCGAATTTGGTTATGGTTTGCCATAGCATGCACACCTTGATTGCAATTCTTTTGGCTATTCCCAAATAAATTTGTTTTGAGGGTAAAGTAACTGGCAAATTTGCTTTTTAAGTTGACATATATGGTGTCAGAAGTGGGATCTGAAGGAGGTGACCCCCTGAGAGACTGTGACCCCTGGAGTCAAGTGAGGTGCCTGCCCTGAGCCCTTGTGCTCGCTGCGACTGTGAGTTGCTGCCTGCTTTCCATTTGGTAAGCCTCCTGTCAGATTCCAAGCTCCGTTCTCCTTGCGTTTTGAGCTTTCTGACTTTATTCGGGATTGGGAGAGGCTTTGTCTTCTTAGAGGAGGGACTTTGTCCTTCCCAGTTCAGGGCTCTGTCCTTGGTTTCAAGGCTTCATCCTTGGGGAGTACTCAGTTATTTTCTAAGCAGTAGTACAGTTCCTTTTGAAGCTTGGGCTTACTGAAAATCTAGGAGTTTTTCTTTGGTTTTCAGATTCCTTTTGGAATCTGGGCTGGGAATTCAGCAACTTTCTTTTGTTTTTAGATTTCTTTGGGGATCAGGGCTAGGACTCTAGCAACTTTCTTGGGTTTTCAGGGGAAATTTCAAAACAGGATCCCAGTCATCTGTGGGGGATGGGAATTGGCCACCCCAAGATATGTCTCTTTGGTATGAGGATTATTTTAGGCTGGTTACTTTTAATAAACTGCAGACAGGAAAGGAGGCTCTGAGGAGTAGAATTTACTTACCCTTTGTTAAGAGACATTTACATTGTAAAGGAAATCTCCATCTGTAAAGGTGTCTCCCTCTCTGTACCAGGAAGAATTGGGGCAGATGACCTTATCTCTAGAAACTCTTAATGCCAAAGGCAAGGACTTAAATCTGCATTTGTTTACTGTACTTGTGTGGTAATCTCCTCTGATCAACTCCCCCTCCACCCCCAACATCCTCCTTTGTTATTAGCTGAAGATGATATTTAAGGTGGTGGCTTCAGCTATTTTTGGTGAGTTGCTCAGCTTGCCTGGGCCTCTCCCCTGTATACATGTTATAAAGCTTTGTTTAATTTTCTCCTGTTATTCTGTCTCATGTGAATTTAATTCGTTCTCCAGCCAGAAGAACCCAGAGAGGGTAGAGGAAATGTCTTCCTTCCCTACACATCTAAGTGTTCTAAGGGAAACCCTCCTTCAGGGACCACACCTGGGTTTATGTTTAAGAACTGTGGGCCCCCTACGTGGATTTTTAACTAAAGAGGTCAAACTGACCAAGAGTAGTCTGGAGTTACAGTGGCCCTTATGGGGAACTTTCAATCTCCCCAAGCTCATTTTTCTTAAATCCAAGTTGGAAGACTGCAGCTTTAAAATTAAGCAAAATGAGTGGTATGCTTAATTGGCACATGGACGTTTCTAAACGTGCACAAAACTCTGAAATTGCCTCACTACAAGATACCATGTCTAAATTAACTGAAACAACTACAAAACTGAGGGAGAAGAAAGTGGCTTCTGAAGTATTGTGTCCCACTCGCCCTTCTTCTTTGACCCAGGCACCATCTTGTTTGTCTTCCCAGACTACTTTGTCTCAGACTCCACCCCAGCAGCCATTTTGTGTTCAGCCTGTGCCCCGATCCCATCTTATTTGCCATCTGCACCACCCCCAACTTTTCTGTATTCTCAGCTTCCCTACTCTAATCCTCTTGCTGAACTTCCTTTCTCCTCCTAACCTACCTTCACCCTTCTTCTGAACCTATCAGAGCCTGCCTTTCAAAAGTTAAACCCTCTGAGGATCCAAACAAACCTCAGATCTCTTCTGTTCCCTGGACTAAAGCTGAATTGTGAGCTGTTGTTAAGGATTTTCCAAAAGCAACTGAAGACCTCCATAAATTTGCTGATGAATTTAATATAGTTGTTCAGACCTACCAGATGGGGTTTTCAAACTTATATCAGCGAGTTCATATGCTTGTTGGGGAAGACCTGGCCCAACATTTAATGGAAGTTGCCCAATGGGGACATCCTGAAAGGGATTTAGAGAAACAAACCCCTAATTTTTAGCAATAGGCTAGAACACTTGCTGGAAAACTCCAGCAACCAATCCCAGGAGCCTTTCCCAAGCTTGTTTATTGGAACAAAATTCAGACTTGCATGTTAAAATCTGACAAACCTGTTCATGACTATTTTAATCAACTTCAGATAGCTTTCTAGGAAACTCTGGCCTCCCCGTGGAAGCTAACTCCACTCGGGCAGCTTTTAATTGTGTGTTTGTTAATGGGCTGAATGAAGATCTTTCCCTCCTGGGGAAGGGGACCTGATGGAGTGGGAGACCATGTCTGCTCCAGTTTGGGTCAGTTTGACAAATGACCCTGCTCACAACCTAGAGGATTTAACCTGAAAAAAGACCACAAAAATCCTGAGTTTTGGGGGCCAGCCCTGTGGCTGAGTGGTTAAGTTCGCGCACTCCACTTTGGTGGCCCAGGGTTTTGCAGGTTCACATCCTGGGTGCAGACCTAGCACTGCTCATCAAGCCATGCTGAGGCGGCGTCTCACATACTAGAACTGGAGGCACTCACAACTAGAATACACAATTACGTACTGGGAGGCTTTGGGGAGAAGAAGAAAAGAAAAAAAAAAAAAAAGCTTGGCAACAGATGTTAGCTCAGGGCCAATCTTAAAAAAAAAAAAAAAATCCTAAATTTTCATCTCCAACAAATGGAGGCCTCTGGACTGAACCAGAAACTTCTCAGTCTCTATCACTTTTGTAAAAAGCTAGGGCACTGGAAAAAGGACTGTGCAAGCTAAAAAACTCCAGGGATTTTCAGCTCCCCAGCCGATCCTTGTAATGCCTTCCCAATCCCCAGTGATGGGGCTCTGAGGAAACGCAGGGCTTTTCTTATCCTTTCCCCAATGAACTTGGAGAGACCACCTTCCAGATTGGGAATGAGTGTTTCCCCATCCCTAAGGACACTGGTGCCACGCTCTCTCTGCTCACCTCCACTCTAATTAAACAGCCGCTGCCTTGGAGTACTAATACCGTTCAGATAGTGGGATCTCAAACCATCCTTGACAGGTTCCTGTCTCTAAACCCATCCCCTTTTGTTTGAGGCCTCTGAGAGACACTCTTTTCTCCTTGGTTCCTCTGCTCCCATTCACTTGTTAGGTGGAGATTTCCTGGAGAAATACCGTGCTGGTATGTCTTTCTCCTGAAAGGCAAATTATTCCAGAATTTGATAGCAGCACTGATAGCAGTAATCAAAATAGCCAAGTGGACAAATAAAATGACCCTAAAACATGTTTTATTTATTCTATTACTGATAATGTTAAAAGTAATTTTAAGGACACTAGTTATTTATCTCTATTAGATCAGCTGCTACCCTCCTTATGGGTAAAGTCCACAACTGACATTGGCAGAATCCATCATGCACTTCCTATTAAAATTCAAATAGATCCTTCAAAGCCTCTCTCTAGAATTAATCAATACTCTATAAATAAAGAAGCCTTCAAGGCCTTGGGCCAATAATAGAAGATTAAAAGGCCCAAGTCCCTGTAATACTCCTATTTTACCTGTAAGAAAACCCAATGGTCGAAGATGGTGATTCCGCCAGGACCTCTGAGCGATGAATCACATTGCCTTCCCTAGGCACCTCGTTGTTCCTAACCCTCATACGCTACTGGCATCTATCCCAACTGAAAGCAAATTCTTTACTGTGATTGATCTGTGCAGCACGTTCTTCAGTGTCCCAGTTGATAAGGACGGTCAGTACTTCTTGGCTTTCACTTAGGAAGGAAAACAACTCACCTGGACAGTGATGACTCAGGGCTTTACTGAAAGTCCTTCTTATTACAAGTTTTGAAGGCTGATTTGGAGATGTACAGTTTCCTAGAGGTTCTACTTTGTTGCAGTATGTAGACAATTTGCTTCTTTGTTCTCCCTCTCAGGCCTCCTCACAGGAAGACAGCATCCCCATAGCAAGGCTTTAGCCCAAAGGGACACAAGGTCTCCAAGGAGAAACTGAAGTTTGTTCAAAACCAGGTTTGGTATTTGAGGCACCCAATATCAGAACAATGGCAACACCTAGATTCAAACAGTCTTTGTGATGTCCTGAGCCTCCCAAAACCCAAAACGAAGAAGTAGCTAAGAGGTTTTCTCGGGCCGGCTGGCTATTGCTGAAACTGGATCCCAATTTTTTCTCTTATGGCCAAACCCTTGTATGTCTTACTAAAAGACAGTAACCTTGACCCGACCTTTTGGGGAGAAAGGGGCAACATAACCTTTAAAGACTTAAAGAGGGGCCTGATAAACGTCCCTGCTCTTGGACATCTAAATTATCAGCTTCCCTTTTCCCTTTTTGTGTATGAGAAGGAAGGGGGTGCCCTCGGGGTGCAAAACACAAGGGCCACCATCGACCCACAGGATGTTGTAGCCAGCAGCTGGGCCCTGTAGCATAAGATGACCCTCCCTGCCTTAGAGCTGTACTTGCCACTGCTCTTTTAGTTAAGGCCACTAGGAAACAGTTGTGGGATCCCCTCGAACTGTTTTTGTACCCCATGCAGTAGAAGCCCTCCTAAATTCTCACCACACACATCTTTCAGCTGGCCGCCTCACCTCTTCTGAGATCCTCTTACTAACTGCTCCTCACATAAATCTTTCTTGCTGCAAGAATCTTAACCCTGCTATCCTTCTCCCCTCCACTACTGCGGAAGTTGCCCATGACTGTTTAACGGTGACAGACCACTTCCTGACCCCTTGTGACCATCTACAAGAAACTCCTCTGAGTAACCGAAGTTCCCCGTGACTGTTTCATGCAGACAGACCACTTCCCCACCCATGTGACCATCTACAAGAAACTCCTCTGAGTAACTGAGTCTCCTGGTTTACTGATGGGCCTTATTTAAAGGGTGACAATGGTAAATATTGTGCTGGATATGTGATATCAATGCCTTTTATTGTAATCAAAGAGGCACCTTTGCCCTTGGCTATTATGGCCCAACAAGCTGAATTGTATGCATTTACAGGGGTCTGTACCCCAGCCAAGGGCAAGACCACCAGTGTTTATACTGATAACAGGTGTGCTTTGGGAGTGGTCCATGACTCTGGGATGTTGCAGAAGCAATGTGGTTTCCTTACTTCCAGCGGAGATAAAATTAAAAAGGGTCCTTAGGTTCAGGAACTATTGGATGCGATACTCTTATCTGCTGATTTAGCTATTATTAAGATTCCAGGGCATTCTAAACTTGACTCTCTGGAGGCTAAGGGAAAGCATCTTGCTGACACTTCCAGGAAGAATGCTGCTGTTAAAGGAGCAAACAGTAGCCAAAGCTCTCTCATGGTCCAAAGGGATGCTTCTGTGAACGACAGCTGCAAAAACTGGCTAGAGAAGCCCAACAATTAGCCTTAGAAAAGAAAAAATAATAAAACTACAAGACTTTCTTGAAAGAAATTGACGATGACATAAAGAGATGGAAAGACATTCCTTGCACATGGATTGGAAGAATAAACATAGTTAAAATGTCCATACTACCTAAAGCAATATACAGATTCAATGCTATCCCAATCAGAATCCCAAGAACATTCTTCACAGAAATTGAACAAACAATCCTAAAATTCATATGGGGCAACAAAAGACCGCGAATTGCTAAAGCAATCCTGAGCAAGAAAAACAAAGCCGGCAGAATCACAATCCCCGATTTCAAAACATACTACAAAGCTACAGTGATCAAAACAGCATGGTACTGGTACAAAAACAGGTCCACAGATCAATGGAACAGAATTGAAAGCCCAGAGATAAAACCACACATCTATGGACAGCTAATCTTCGACAAAGGAGCAGAGGGCCTACAATGGAGAAAAGAAAGTCTCTTCAACAAATGGTGCTGGGAAAACTGGACAGCCACATGCAAAAGATTGAAAATTGACCAGTCTTTTTCACCACACACCAAAATAAACTCAAAATGGATCAAAGACCTAAAGATTAGGCCTGAGACAATAAGTCTTTTGGAAGAGAATATAGGCAGTACACTCTTTGACATCAGTTTCAAAAGAATCTTTTCGGACACTGTAACTCCTCAGTTGAGGGAAACAATAGAAAGAATAAACAAATGGGACTTCATCAGACTAAAGAGCTTCTTCAAGGCAAGGGAAAACAGGATTGAAACAAAAAAATAGCTCACTAATTGGGAAAAAATATTTACAAGCCACTTATCCGACAAAGGGTTAATCTCCATAATATACAAAGAACTCACACGGCTTAACAACAAAAAAACAAACAACCCGATCAAAAAATGGGCAGAGGACATGAACAGACATTTCTCCAAAGAAGATATGAATATGGCCAATAGACACGTGAAAAGATGTTCATCATCGCTAATCATCAGGGAAATGCAAATCAAAACTACACTAAGATATCACCTTACACCCGTTAGATTGGCAAAAACATCCAAAACCAAGAGTGACAAATGTTCGAGAGGTTGTGGAGAAAAAGGAACCCTCATACACTGTTGGTGGGAATGCAAACTGGTACAGCCACTATGGAAAACAGTATGGAGATTTCTCAAAAAGTTAAAAATAGAAATACCCTATGACCCAGCCATCCCATTACTGGGTATCTATCCTAAGAACCTGATATCAGAAATCTCAAGAGTCCGTTGCACCCCTATGTTCATCGCAGCATTATTTACAATAGCCAAGACGTGGAACCAGCCTACATGCCCAGAAACTGATGATTGGATAAAGAAGATGTGGTATATATACACAATGGAATACTACTCAGCCATAAAAAAAGACAAAATTGGCCCATTCACAACAACGTGGATGGACCTCGAGGGTATTATGTTAAGCGAAATAAGCCAGTCAGAGAAAGACGAACTCTATATGACTCCACTCATAGGTGGAAATTAGTATATTGAAAAGGAGATCTGATCGGTGGTTACCAGGGAAAAGGGGGGGTGGGGGAAGGGCACAGAGGGGGAAGTGGTGTACCCACAACATGACTAACAAAAATGTACAACTGAAATCTCACGAGGTTGTAATCTATCATAACATTAATTAAAAAAAAAAAAAAAAAGGTGAACCCTGGACAAGCAGCATGGACTGACCCAAGGGGAGCCTGGGGAAGGGGCACCCATGAAGCTGTTCAAAGCTTTGGCTCCCTCTCCAAGTTTCCCCTTCTCTAGGCACACCAAAAGCTGTGATCTGCCCCAAGGAATTGTTTTGCCTGTAGTGGCTGAAAACCCAGGATCAGACTGCAGGCCGAGGGACTCTGCCATTCTTGGGAGGCACGCAGGACGAAGGCCAAGCGCCACTGTCTGACAGGGGCCTCTGATCCCACCTGTGCCTCCAGCACTCTGTAGGCTGACCAAGGCACGTGTGTCACACATCAACACTGCTCTTTCCTGAAACTATATGCAGATATTACTGTGATTAATAAAACACAATGCATACCAAAGCAAAAAAAAAAAAAAAAAAAGAAAAGAAAAAATAAGATTGGAAATTCAACAATTATTGGTTTGACAAAAAGAAAGCTCTGGTTCGGGGCCAAATAACAAGCCAGCCCTACCAGAGACTCTAAAATTCCCACTACTAATCACCGTACACGCCCTGAATCATTGGTCCACAGACAAAATGGTAAACTTTATGCACCAATACAGGTGGGGAAATATCAAGGCCACAAAAAGCACCTATTTTTCTTGCCCTTCCTGCCTAAACTACAATTCAGGAAAACCCGTCCACACTGCTCCTGAACACTTCAAGTTGCCCAATGGGCCATTTGAGGTTTGGCAAATGGATTTTATACAGCTTCCCCAGTCTCATGGATATAAATATGTCTTGGTCATGGTCTGTATGTTTTCTCACCGGACTGAAGCTTTCCCTTGTAGACAGGCCACTGCGGCTTCTGTGGCTAACGTTCTGTTAGAAAAGATTATCCCCACCTGGGGGACCCTCTTTGAACTTCATAGTGACTGGGGAACTCATTTCACAGCTTAAGTGCTTTGGCAGGTCTGTGCTGTTTGGCTGGTTCTGCAGCACTTTCATTGTGCTTCTCATCATTAAACCTCTGGGCTGGTTGGACAAACTAATGGCATTATTAAGACTCAGTTGGTGAAGTGTGTAGAAATTCTCCAGATACTCTGACCAAAAGTGCTGCCATTAGTCCTCCTAAATCTCAGGTCTACCCCTTTTGGAACTCATAAACTCTCACCCTCTGAGACAATCACAGGCCACCCAATGCACTTGGCTCCTGCTCCTTTCGACCCTCAGTTGCTAAGGGGAGACATACTTCAGTATTGTAAAGGCCTAACTGCTTCTGCTAAAAATAACCAGGCTTTGAGAGAGCAATCGTTTCACAGCGCATTCCTGGGAGAGGGAGACCTTAAACACCACACTCTACAAGCTGGGGACTTTATTTACTGGAAAAGACACCTCCAAAAGGACTCTCTCCAGCCTTGCTGAAAGGGCCCCTACCCAGGACTGTCAACTAATCTTTGTGCCGCCAAACTCCAGGGAATGGACACCTGCATCCATGTGTCACACCTCAGGAAGGCACCAAACCCTGAGTGGACCTGCATCCCACCAGGTAGTCTGAAGAAAAAACTCACCGGGATTTGAAGCAACTGACATCGAGGCAGACAGCTTCCCCTAGATGACTGGGCCAGGCCTCTACACCCTCTTCCCTGTTGTTTCTTATCTTATTTTCTCCCTCTCTTTCTTGGAAGGACAGTGCTTTTGTCCACATTTCCCAATCCCCTGCCAAAGGGGGAAACCTCTCTGATTGCTGGGTTTTCCATCAGAAACCTCGGTCTGTCTAAGACAGTAATGACCCCTTAGTTCACCCTATGAGCAAGTTCACTGGGATTCTGAACGCCAATGTCCGAATTGTTCCTTGGGCCCATTTTATAGTGTCAGGGTGTGAAGTCCGCCTAAACTGGTACCTTGTTTCAATTTAACCCAACCTTGGGAGAGAAGAATGAGATCTTTTGAATATTTGTATGGAAAATTCTGTGAGGCCCCCAATGTAACCCGGGCTATCTATAAATTTCTTGATATATCCATATATGTAGGCAACTTCTCGGTATGTAACAACATTATGTCTGAGCCTTGGTTAGGTGTTCATGCCTCTATGCCAATGAATGAGTCCACAGACACCTCTACATATATGGGAGCCCTGTGTGCACCCCCTGGTTACACCTTCATATGTGGAAGTTTTGATAACGGCCTTTATGCTTGGGCAACCCCTTGTCTGGACAGCTGGAGAATATGTCTTTGCTATATTCAGTGTCCTATTCTCTCTACATAACCAAACAGAGGCCTCTCACTGGTCAGTTCTATTAAACCACCATGACAGCTTTAAACAAGAACTTCTGTCACCCACTGTTGCCCTGAGGAACTCAAGAGTGGGTTTGGAAGCATTTAACTGTTTTTCCAAATTGTTTTTTTTCCTTTTGTTATGTTAAGGAGATGCAATCATCAACCACCCTTGAACCAGACCCAGCCTCACCACAGGAGCTAGGCCTATGACCTTTGCCTTATTTTTTTTTTTTTAAAGATTTTATTTTTTTTTCCTTTTTCTCCCCAAAGCCCCCCAGTACATAGTTGTATATTCTTAGTTGTGGGTCCTTCTAGTTGTGGCATGTGGGACACCGCCTTGGAGTGGCTGGATGAGTGGTGCCATGTCCACGCCCAGGATTTGAACCAATGAAACACTGGGCCGCCTGCAGTGGAAACTTAACCACTGTGCAAACTTAACCACTCGGCCATGGCCACGGGGCCGGCCCCACCTTTGCCTTATTTTTAATGCTACTTGATCTCCCCAGGAGGAGCTTAGGCCTTATTACCGCACCCTGCAGAGTATGTGCAAGCATGTTTTCCAACTGAGCCTGTGCAAGCAAATACCTGCCTCTCCCTTTTGAATATTCATTCCCCATCTGAAATACAGGTTTCCTGCTTCCCTTTGTTAGGGGAGGCTATGAGTTTGGAAATGGTTCCACATGGTCTCCTTTTGCTGCAAATATACTTTACTTTGTGACATGACTACTTTTGGTGCAGAGTCTGATTTAACTCGCCAGGAAGGACCCACTTTGGTTTCGGTAACACTTCCAGGGGGCGTGTGTGATTCTGGGTTTGCCTCCTTGGGAAGAGCTTTCTTCCTTGGATTAGAGTGAATGTCAGTGAACAAATGATCAGGAATCTTCCTGACACTAGAAA
The DNA here is from genome assembly GCF_021613505.1 of Equus quagga. Lineage (NCBI taxonomy): Eukaryota > Metazoa > Chordata > Mammalia > Perissodactyla > Equidae > Equus > Equus quagga. Next base: position 6,505,605 of record NC_060271.1, on the reverse strand, counting down.
AGTTGGCTAACTCCACAGCCAAAGCAATTCCAGCTCAGCAACAGTTGTTTAACTCATTGGCTAAGGTAGTTTTGGATAATCATATAACCTTTGATTATCTACTTGCTGAGCAAGGAAGTGTCTGTGCAGTGGTGGATACCTCCTGTTGCACATGGATAAATGCTTCTGGGGAGTAGAAACCCGATTAGATAAGATTAGAGAGCAAATACATTTCACCTAACAACCCACTGTCTTCATCTGTTCAGCGGGATATCTTCATGTCTGGGCTCCTGGTTTAGAACCGTTCTGTAAACTGCATTTATAGTATTTCTCTTAATGTTACTCGATATACGTGTGAAATTCTGTACCGATTGCCTGTCAAACCTCTATAAAAATGACATGCTCAATAAGGTGATATTAACTCAGTGCTTTGAGATGATCTCCAATGCCTATGGCCTTGGAGAAATACAGACTTTAGAGGGGAAATGTCTGAGGGTTCTCCCTCCTAACCTTCCTTGTTACTCAAATGTGGCCTAAATGATTTTTCACCACTATGCATTTTGCCTCCAATGTGGGACACAACAACCAGTGGAAGGTCCTTCCTTGCACCAAGGGACAAAACCACTATGTGCAGAGTACCTGACTCTTGATCAGCAATGCTTTCAGAGAAAGATCTTGATCAAGAAGAGGAAATGTGGGGCCGGCCCTGTGGCCTAGTGGTTAAGTTCATGAGCTCTGCTTTGGTGGCGCAGGGTTTTGCCGGTTCGAATCCTGGGCGCGGACATGGCACTGCTCATCAGGCGATGCTGAGGCGGCGTCCCACATGCCACAACTAGAAAGACCCACAACTAAAAATACACAACTATGTACCGGGGGTCTTTGGGGAGAAAAAGGAAAAATAAAATCTTTAAAAAAAAAGGGGGAAATGTGAAATGAATAAGAGAAACCTCAGCTAAATTGGAGTCGTGAAGGCCTGCAGGGGAAACTCTCACATCCTATTGTACGTCATCAATTACCCCCAAAAGGAAGAGACTTACACTTGCATCTCCTGCAGAAAGTACAACTACTGTACTACTGAAGGAAGATTTCTTTCCCTGCCCAGCAACAGCTCAGCCAATGAGAAGCTGTTGCCACCCTGAAATATTACTTTCCTTCAATGAACTTTCATTTAGAACAGCCTCTCCCTACTCCCCCTTTTGCTCTGTAAAAGTCAGTCCCTTCCTTTGTCTCCTTGGATTTGCCAATGGTTCACCAGAGCTTGCACATTCCAAATTGCAATTCTTTTGGCTACTCCCAAATAAACTTGTTTTGAGAGTAAAATAACTGGTGAACTTGCTTTTTAAGTTGACACTCCATACTGGAGGCATTTAAAAGAATGTTTGTTATATTTTATCCAGCATTTCCAGGTGTTTTGTGACAGGAGAATTTTTGGATTATCTAGTCCTTTAGATTGGAAAGGGAAGTGTCCTTTCCCAATCTTTTCAGCATTAACAGCAACTTTTATTATCTTATTATCCCCTCTCCATCTCTATGGACTCCTATTTGAAACCAATGTCCAGTGGACAGCCAGCATTTGTTACATAATAATTTGGAAACTGTGACTTCTTGTTCTATTGGGTTGGCAAGCTTGTCTTATCCACCAATCACATTGCTGTCTTTATCAGCCAGAGTTTCAGGAAACAACCCTACACTTAGTAAAAGCCTCTTCAGTGCTCTGTGCCATGGTAGGCCCTAGGCATGGGCAGGAAAAGGAAAGATTCTTGGCTTCTTTCCTGATCAGCTGGAGATTTTACTAAGTTGACCTAGTCCTAGCTGAGGAATTCTTTACCTTGCCCAGTGGGGCTCCTCAGAATCACCTTGGAACCTTTCTAAATATTGATGCCTGGGCTCTACTCTTAGAGGCTGTGATTCAGTAAAGCGAAGTCTGGATATGGATATTTTGAACCTATGGTGACTTTTTTTTCTTTTATAATTGGTTATTTTGTTATTAGAACAACACATTCAACAAAATTATTATTTTTTATTTATTTTATTGCGGTCACATTGGTTTATAACGTTATGTAAATTTCAAGCGTACATCATTATATTTTGACTTCTGTATAGACTGCATCATTTTCACCATCAAAAGTCTAGTTGCCGTCTGTCACCATACATACGTGCCCGTTTATCCCTTTCATCCTTCCCCTACCCCCTTTCCCTCCGGTAACCACCAATCTGTTTTCTATATCTATGTGTTTGTTTATCTTCCACATATGAGTGAAGTCATACAGTAATGTCTTTCTTTATCTGGCTTATTTTGCCTAGCATAATACCCTCAAGGTCCATCCATGTTCTCGCCAATTGCACAATTTCATCTTTTTTTATGGCTGAGAACCTTCGGTGATTTTTACTGGGGTTGGCATGGTGGGTATAAAGGTACAATTTCTTTAAGGCCTTCTGAAATAATGAAAAGCTCCTGCGAACCGTAGGTCCATTTGGTTCACTTTCCCTCCCAGGAGTAAGGCTATCTCCTGCAGTATCCCTGAGGCTGGTCAGCCTCAATCTGGACATGTCCCTTCCCTCAGAGACGGGGGACTCAGTCCCCACAGCGGCATCATGTTCAACCTCAGAACACCTCCACTTGCCCCAAACTCTTCCTTTGGTCTTTCCTTGTAGCTACCCCATTCCCCCTCCTCCCAATGGCTCTTCAGGAAGTCAAGCGGAGTTTCTGCGAAGTGAACACCTGGCCTTAAACTCTGGACGTCTTAGGAACAATTACAGGAGGTTTCCCAGAGCGAGAGGCCTTCCGGCTGTTTGATGCTTTATGCCACGGAGGTCTACGAGGGGGTCTTATCACAGACCCTCAGAGCTGGCAGGGTCCTCAGAAGTTTTACACACACACATACACAGTCAATTCTTGTTTCTCATCATAGTTATGTTCTAGAAGTCACTACAAACACTAAATTAGAGAACACTGAACCACTGCTCCTAGGAGAAATACAGGGTTAGGCTCCTGCAAGCCTCTGATCACAACATTTTTGTCAACTGATCAATAGAAAACTTTCCTTATCTTGTGCGTTTCTGTTTAAAGACGCCTGAATATATATTATTAATTAACACTGAACACAAGGCCAACAGGACTTTAACTCATGTCTGAACGAAGCTTACTTAACACACGTAGTTTCTTTATAAGGCACGTCACACCCTTCTAGCACTTAGGTATTCTAGACAGCACTCTAGGCTTTGGGGGCCATTATTTTTTAAAAGATTTTACTTTTCCTTTTTCTCCCAAAGCCCCCCTAGTACGTAGTTGCATATTTTAGTTGTGGGTCCCTCTAGTTGTGGCATGTGGGACGCCGCCTCAGCGTGGCTTGATGAGCGGTGCCATCTCCGCGCCCAGGATCCGAACCAGTGAAACCCTGGGGCCGCGGAAGCCGAGGGCGCAAACTTAACCACTCAGCCACGGGCCGGCCCCTTGGGGCCATTTTTAAACAGCAAAATCACCAACAAAAATGTCAAAAACGTGGCACTAAACAGATCATGAGAAGGGCCCTGGCTTACAGCACTAGAGCTGCAGCAAGAAGGCAGAGCACCGTCTTGTTAGACCTCCGCCGGAAACAGGCGGTGGCTCAACTTAAAACCTTTTCCACCTGAAGAGCTCTTCGGGGTTTGACTTTGGGGCACAGATAAATTTTTGCGAGCGGGCAAATTCGCAAATTCAGAATCAACAAATAATAAGCATCAACTATATCTACATAGTCCTACTAAGCGCTGAAGGCTTTCTTCCTTCTTCCTCCTCCTCCTCCCCACCCCCAGTACCCGCTCGTGTATCCCGGCTGTGGGGGCCTCTGCCGGGCCTGGGGGGCCCGCGGGGCCTGACGAGCCGCAAACCCAGGGCCGCCGCCGCAGCGGAGCGTGGGAACCCACCCCCTGGGCCACGGCCACGCGGCGGCCCCCGGGCTTTGTTCGTCACCTCATTTAATCCTCACAAAACACGAGAACGCATGTCAGAGAGGCGCCCGCCTTGACTGGGTACAGTCCTGTGAGTTCTAACCCCTGCGTTTGCTCCTCTAACTACCGCCACTAACGGGATACACAACAATCCCAACACTCCACACTCGCCTCAGGCTCCCCTTCCGTGCGTCTGGTGTCTGGTCGGCCTCTGCTCGCAGTCTCAGGCCCTACTCCAGGCCACACTCCTTCTCATCCTAGAGAACCCAAACCCGAACGGCCGGTACCGCGTCACAAAGCTTTTTTTCGACAGCTTAGGTGGACTCGGTCCCGGACCGATTTGTAAACCTCGGCCGAGGGCTTCGTCAACAAAAGCCAGCCAAGCTCTGCCGTCCCGAAAGGACAGCGCGCTACTGGCGCTTCCGCGCATGTGCAGGCCCCGCTGGCTCGCCCCCTCCAACACAGCGCCGCGCCCCGCCCCGCCCCGCGCCCAGCGCCCAGCGCCCAGGTCCAGGGCGAGCCCCGCCTCCGCTGCAGTTTCAGGCCGTCTGCGCCCGCTCGTGCTGCCCTCGTGTCCCTGAGCCTGCAGCAACCCGCACGGTCCGAGCCATGTCGCCCGCCGCAACCCGCACGGTCCGAGCCATGTCTCCCGCCGCCTCACAGTGCCGGCCTCTGCGCCGCGTGTTCGTGGTGGGGGTGGGGATGACCAAGGTAAACAGCAGCGCGCCCCCGGAGGTGGGCTCCTTGCTCCGCTCTGTTCGCGTGAGGCGGGAGGAGCCCGCGGTGCCCGGGCCCCCGGGCGCGGGTCAGGGCCGGGCGCAGTCCGTCCTGCCTCCCGGGAGGGCGCCGTCGCGTCCCTCCGCCCAGCTCCGGCTTCTTGCTCTTGGGGCTCAGAGTGGGGACTCGGGTGGGTGGTGATGTGGGTTGCGGGAGTGTCTCAGCGCTGTTCCTTCGGCGCTGCTTTCCCCTCCTCCTTCCCTGTTCTCCCGGAGTCAGAGTTCGTGAAGGACACCCCGAGAGGACCAAAGTGCGCACCTTCTTTGATTCTGAGCGGAATCCCAAGGTGCGTGGCCCTCCGACGAGGCCACGTCCTCCCCACACCCGAAACGAAAGCAGGCCGAGAATGTCACCGGTTATGCACGCCCAGGAGCGTTCCTTGTAGGGTCCCTTCTCTGGGACAGCATCAAGTACCGGGAAGGAGGAGAAACCTTGGTGATGCCCAGCGTCTCCGCGCGAGGGGCAGGTTTTCTGGGTCCTCTGACCTCCTTTCTGTTCCTGGAGTGGTACTCTGCTTGGTACTCAGGAGGAAGAAGCTCCTACAGTCTCATTTCTTGCCTCTGTCTCCGCCCCCACGCTCTAGTAATGCCAGCTGCTTTTTGTTTCGCCCCAAACTGTTTTATGCTCCTGTTGCCTTGCTTCTGTTGTGCTTACTGCTTGTACCATTTGTCTTCACTTGGTTAACTTCTTTGCATTTTTGAGAGATCAGTTCATACCTTAGCTTCTCTGAGAAGCCTCTGATCCTCCTGACTTTCCCGCAAAGCCCTGTGCTTACCTGTCTCAGTACTTACTGGCTTATGGTGAAATTCTCCGTTGTCATGTCGATAGTCTTCCTTAGCATGTAAGCTTCTCCAGGGTGAGTACCGGGTCTAGGGTCATTGCTGTCCCCATAGCACCCTCAGAGTGCCTGGTGCCTGAAGACCCTGAGTGAGCGTTGGCTGAACGGTATTAAGTGAAAGAGAGAGTTCCTAGGAGAAGTTCTCTTTCTGAGAAAACAGCCTTAAAATTTTTATCATCTTACCAGTGGGCTGAGAGAGTGACGATTGTAAGAATCAGGATCGTACTGTGGTCCCTTGGTATCTCCGGGGGATTCATTCCAGGACCCACTGAAGATACCAAAATCATGAATGCTCAAGTCACTTGTATGAAAAGGTGTAGTATTTGCATATAACCTGTGCGCTTCCTCTTGTATACTTTGAATCATCTTAGATTACTTATAATACCTAATACAATGTAAACTCTGTGTAAATAGTTGTTATACTGTGTTTAGGGAATCATGACAAGAAAAAAAGTCTGCATGTTCAGGACAGACGCACCCATTGTAGGCCTTTCAGTCTGCGGTTGGTTGGATCGGAGGATGTAGAACCTGGGGATAAGGAGCGCTGACTGTAAGTCCTTGGGGTTTGGGGTGGGATTGAGATTGGGATAGAGTGCTTAGAGGAGTTTCTGGAATGGCAGGCAAAGTTCAGTTTTTTGATCTGGGTGTTGGTGTCAAAGAAAGGCAGACACTAGGTAAAAGGACAGACTTTAATCAATAACAACCTGTTGCAAAAGGGAAAACAGTCCAGTGTGAACTGAACTCAACTTTGCTTTATAAAGAGCTGACTGGGTGTCATAAAGGGAGAATGAGGGGATAGGGAGGGGGTGAGCGGGGACTGTATGGAGTCAGGGAAGTGAAAACCTACAAAAAGCGGGAAGCAGGGGGTTAGTCCACGTGAAACCCGTCTGGGTTTGCTGACTGGTGCTTCTCCAACCTTAGGCTCTTACCCTCCCACAGAGACTGCAGATGGGCCCCATCTTCAGGCGTTGGCTGGAACAAGGAGTCAGTTCTTTTGGCAGCCTGGAGTTTTCTCAGGCAGGCACTTTGAGTGAGACTAGGGTCATCCTAGGGATGTGGCCTGGAGCTGTTAGAATTATATTAGTGTTTGTAGGCCAAGGTTGAGGCCTAGTAGAGAAGAGGGCTCAGAGGAGCCTGACTAGAGTTTGGTGAGGGAGAGAATCTTTCAGTGGTTGCAAGAGTGTTTGCCTTAAAATAATTCTTTAGGATATGTGTGTGTGTGGTTATTTTTAATAAAAAGGTCAAAACTGGGGCTGGCCTGGTGGCGCAGCACTTAAGTGCCAGGGTCCGCATCGGCTGACTGGGGTTCCCTGGTTCGGATCCCGCATGTAGACATGGCACCGCTTGGCAAGCCATGCTGTGGTAGGCGTCCCACATAGAAAGTAGAGGAAGATGGGCATGGATGTTAGCTCAGGGCCGGTCTTCCTCAGCAAAAAGAGGAGGATTGGGAGCAGTTAGCTAAGGGCTAATCTTCCTCAAAAAAAAAGAAAAATGTTAAAACTTAAAAAATGAGGCAGTAAATAACTTCAGAAGAAAACCCCAAATATACTACAATAAAGGAAATGTAATCATAGTACACAACTTAGCCCAGTAGTAAGAAATACTTACTTAACTAAGGTGAACTGAGTACTGATTTAATAAAAACATTGTGATTCAACTATATAAGGAGGATGAGGGAAGTGTAACCGTTTATGTGAAGTGGCCCAAGAGACCTAATCCTCAGTGGCTCTTATTAGAGATTATAATTTCTTAAATTGATAAAGAATAATAGTATAAGAATATTTATAAACATGGCAGTTTATAAAAGAAGAAATATCCAAAAGAATTGAAAGTAGATGTTTTGGAAACAAGTAAGACTAGTGGATGGGGACTAGTGAAACAGGATTGCTGTTTTTATTATAAACTTTGTGAAACTTTAAAAAAAATTTCTTTGGTTAAAAAAATAAAAACTAAAAAACAAACATAAGCAGAACATTACTGGCACCTCAGAAATCCCACTTGTGTCCTCTTCCAGTCACTGACTCCTTGCAAAGGGTTACCATTATCCCGACTTCTGACCTTCAACACCGTAGATTAGTTCTGGGTTTTTTGTTCAACATTATGTTTGTGGGATTCATCCTTAATTTTATGTGTAAGTATAGATTGTTCATTGATGGGACATAGTCCATTGTGTGAACATATCACAAATTATCCAATCCACGGTCCTGCAATATCCATAGTGTTAATGGACGTTTGGTAGTTTCCACCTAAATGTGCTTTTAATTTTGAAGGAGTCATGTTGTATGTGTTCATTTGTTTGACTAACCTTTTAAAAATTGCCTTGATTTCAGTAAGAAATGGGAAAGCCCAGTTACGTCATTACATGGATGATAATTTAATCATTAACTGGTAGTACTTGTTGGAGCCTAGCACAGTACTCTCTTTATAAATGCTCTGATTGTAACTAGTGAACTGAAGAGTAAGTAGGGGGAGAACTGGCAACTTTTAGAATTAGGGAATTATGAAAGATTCTTTACTTCAGGAATTATGAAGAAATGGCCTGGGTCAGAGAGAGGAACAAATGTTCAATGTTTTGTCTTGGTTCTGTTCAACATGTATTTTGGTACTGTGCAATGAAGTGTGACATTTAAGTTGAAGTATCTATCCAGTGTTTCAAACTGGGTTTTGTGACCCTTTGGGGAGTTGTGAAATCAATTTTGAAGGTTACCTCTAGCATTAAAAAAAAAATGGAAATAGAATAGAAAATATTGTATCAATATAACAGGGATAAGAATTTCATGACTTTTTTGCTACAATTATGCATGTATATATGGTTTACTAGGTCGTGTTGAGTATGCATCTTATTGTGGTTTGCAGCCAATTTTTTTTTCTTTTAGAAGATTGGCACCTGAGCTACCAACTGTTGCCAGTCTTCTTTTTTTTTTTCCTGCTTTTTCACCCCCAATCGCTCCAGTACATAGTTGTATATTTTAGTTGTGGGTCCTTCTAGTTGTGGCATGTGGGATGCCGCCTCAGCATGGCTTGATGAGTGGTGCCATGTCCGCGCCGAGGATCCAAACCGGCGAAACCCTGGTCCACTGAAGCAGAGCGCGTGAACTTAACCACTTGGCCATGGGGCCGGTCCCTGCAGTTAAAAATTTTTGAAAACCATTTCTCTGTAGCACACACAGTGACCAGCAAACCACTCTACCTTATCTAATCAGTCACCGAGTTTGGTAGGTTTTACTTCCTTTCTGTTTCTTAAGTCTGTCTGCTTTTTCCATTCTTTTTGCTGCTGCCTTAGTCAGCTCTCACTTGGGCTATTTCAGAATTGTGCCATTTGGCCTCACTGCCTCCAGCCTTGCTCCCTTCATTCATTTCTCCACATCGCATCTAGAATGATCTAAAATGCAAGTCTTCTCATCCCAGTTTCTCTCTCTTTTTGAAATAGGGCTTTATTTTTCAAAGCAGTTTTATGTTCACAGCAAAATTGAGCAGAAAGTACCGAATTCCCATATGCTTCCTAACCCCACACGTGCACAGCCTCACCTACTATCAGTAATCCGCACCAGAATAGTACATTTGTTACGATTGCTGAACCTGTACTGACACCTCATTATCACTCAAAATCCATAGTTTACGTTCGAGTTCGCTCTTGGTAGTACATTCTCTGGATTTGAACAAATGTGTAATGACGTGTATCCATTATAGTATCACGTTGGAATAATTTCCTTCTGCTAAAAATCCTGTTTTCTGCCTGTTCATCCCTCCCTCCCCTCAGCCCTTGACAACCACTTGTCTTTTTACTGTCTCCATAGTTTTGCCTTTTCCAGAATGTCATATAGTTGGAATCACACAGTATGTAGCTTTTTCAGATTGGCTTCTACACTTAGTAATATGCATTTAAAGTTCCTCCATGTCTTTTCATGACTTGATAGCGTGTATCTTTTTAGTGCTGAATAATACTCCGTGGTCTGGATGTACCACAGTTTGTCCATTCACCTGCTGAAGACATCTTGGTTGCTTCCAAGTTTTGGCAATCATGAATAAAGCTACTGTTAAGCATCTGTGTGTGGGTTTTTGCGTGGACATGTTTTTAACTCATTTGGTAGATACCACGGAGCACAGTTGCTGGATCATGTGGTTGCATATTGTTTAGTTTTGTAGGAAACTGCCAAACCGTCTTCCAAAGTGGCTGTGCCGTTTTGCATTCCCACAGCCATGATTGAGAGCTCCTGTTGCTCCACATCCTTGTCAGCATTTGGTGTTGTCAGTGTCTGGAATTTGGCTCTTCTAATAAGTGTATAGTGCGTGAAGCTCCTTGTTTTATTCCAGTCTCTTTTTAAAAAAAACCCCTTGTCTTCAGGATAAAGCCTAGACATCATAGGAAGGCATGTAAGGTCCCTTGTGAGTTGGCTGTAGAGCTTTCTGAAGTTTCAGCTCCACTACTTATTAGCTGTGTGTCCTTGGACAAGTTACTTAATCTCCCTGTGCCCTAGTTTTCTTACTGTAAAATGGTGATAATAATAGTAACTACTACTTAGGGTTGTTGTGAGGATTAAATGAGTTAACACATTTAATACATGTGAAGTGCTTATTAGTACAGTGCACGAAACAGTAAGTGCCCAATACATGTTATCATCATTTGGTCCTACGTTACTTTACTCTCCCTGTCACTTGTCACTTTCCATCTTGTTTGTTGTTGGATTGAGCCATAGTCTCTCACTTCCAGGCCTTTGCTCCAGAATTTCCTTTTCTTTTACTTGGCTAACTCCTACTCATCCTTAAAGACTTAATTTATGTCATTTCCTCTGGGAAACTTTCTAGTCCTCCCTCCAAGGCTGAGTAGTTGTCACTCCCAAATTATTCTGTACTTATGACACTATAGTGTAACTGCCTGTTTTCCATTAAACAGGCAGCTCCCTGAGTGCAAGGACTGTAGTATTTTATTTATTATCAGAGTCCAGGAACACGATAGGTGCTCAGTATGTTTTTATTTAAATGAATAGATGAATGAATTTCTGTGATGCTGTGTTGTGAGAAAATCCAACTATACCTGTTTCTATTCTCTCCTGTATTTTTAGTTCATGAAGCCTGGAGATGAGAATTCAAGAGACTATCCTGACTTGGCAGAAGAAGCAGGTAATATAGAACATTTTGATCTTTGAACAGCTTAGTTTATTGTGTCTTGATTGTGGAGCAGCCTTGCAACCATGAAAGGAAGCCCGGTCAAGGGAGAGGAACCCATACACACGCTTGCCTAGTGGCTCACTAGAAAGGAGAACGGGGAAAGAGCTTGGGCATTCTTAGCAAGATAGCCAGAGCAGACAATGGCCTGTGATTTTATGTGCTATCCAACTGTTTGTTGGAACAGCAAAGAGTTCTGTGGGAGAGAAAGGTAGAGTCATTAAGAGACATAACTTGATTCTAGTGTGTGTTTACCTTAGGAGTTATGACAAAATTATTGTTTTCCTTTCCTAGAAATGGGATAATCACATTCAAAATGTATTAAATACCTGCATGGTGGTTTTCCTCTCTTCACTTCACTGAACCAAGATAGAGAATTCTGTTTCTGTCACTAGGTTGAATGATAGAAAGGGTAGCATATGACTAAATGAGATAACGCAGTTTGTTATTGTTTATTCTAGTGAGTGTTAATACTGTTAATCAGAGGACTTACGTGATTACTAGTGAGCTGGAATTCAAAGAGAGAAGGGTCCACAGGTATGTGAGTCCTTGTTCTCTAGGCATTCTTCAGAGACACATCCTCGGGCCAGCCTGCACCTGGCTGAACTACGGACCTGTGTTCCATCAGAAAGATCCTCTTCTGTTGTTCTCTTTAAAAAAAAAAAAGATGACTAGCATGAAAGCTTCTTTGCATGGTGGAAATAAATGTTTCAGACTCAGGGCTAAGCCTAAGCTTAGATGTCAGTTGTTCAAGGGAGTGGCGGAAATACGAGCTTCACAGAACAGGGAGACTTTGGGAGCTCCTGGGTCCCATCGGCTTGTTACCCCCCTTGCTGGTCCTGCTAGCTTGTTGCTGGGCCACCCAAAGAGAGTTACTGTGGCTATTCCTCCTTGTCTTCACAAGTACCTAGTCACCCAGTGCCCGTATATTTAGATTTTGTTTCAACTCTTATTATTCAAATCAGTATTTGGATGTTACTATACAGGGACTCAGAGCACCTCTGCCCCGCAAAAGGAAAGTTCCTGAGATTGGATTAACTGATGTTGTTTCTCTGGGTGGGCATGTTCATTTAATGTTTATCTTTTGTGTTGTTAAACATTCTCCTCTTGGCTGATGTCTCCAAACAGCTTCTGCCTTTCTCTGAACTGGGAGATGCTTTAATCAGTTCTTTCTATATATTTTTTGTTCCATTTCTTTTATTTAGTTAAAAGCTTTGAGGTTGCTTTATTAATATGTGAATATGGTATTTTGATTATAAAATAATAATGTTGAGGTGAAGTTAGGAAGTTTGAAACTAACTGTGGGAATTGACAAGTAACAAATTCAGCCTGTTTGACTCTGCCCACTGATTAAAATTCGCTTCTTTTGCAGGCATCATTAGGAAAATAACTTTAATAAAGGATCTTTTATGTAGAATGAACTTTCAAAACTTAGCTTTGCTCTTAAAAATACCTCTTGGTTGTAATTATGTAGGGAAATGAGAAGTGCAAAAGGATGACTCCCCTCATATATCTGGCAGTCTTGGGGGAGATATGCATACCTTCAGACTACATTAGTCACATTTAGTTGAACATATATTCAGGTACAACTTGCAGGGAAAAAACTCTGAGATTCTGTAATGATTTTGCACTCTGCTCTCTCTGGACTTATTTGTAGACTATGGTGCTGAGGCAAGGGGGTTGGTTTCATGGAATAGTAGATCCAGAAGTCTTCCCCTCATTCTCCAAACTGGTTTTAGAAGGGGGTTCTGTTACCATTTTCTTTCCTATCATTTCCTGAATGCATAGAATGGAGGGAAGCATGACCAGCAGAATTGTGTCCTGTCACTTCCCTTCTTTAGAGACTTTTACTCTTCACACATTCCTCCTCTTTTCCCTCAGAGAAAGGTCGGAGATCCCTTTGCACCTACCTGCAGATGACACTCTTTTGAGTGATGTAGCAAGGCCATGTAACTTTCTGAGACTGTTTCAGATAGTTAACTTCTTTGCTTCCTTTGTTTTCCCATCCCTTTAATATTTTTATTTAATAATTATTTAAATCTGAGAGTATACACAGGAAACCTGATGTTAGGAGAAAATATCCAACAAAAATTGGTGAGTGCATCCTGGGCACTGGGAAGGATTCAAAGAGGTGTATACAGATCTCAAAGCTCTTACTATCTAGAAGGGCAAAGAAGGCAGATTTACATAGACGGGGAGTAGACTGTGTGGAGTATAACACGCTGTTGGCATTTAGAGGAGGGACAGAGCACAGGCTGAACCTTATACCTTTTTGTAACTCATTCTTTCCCTTGATTACAAGAGCGATACATGGGTTTTATTGGAACAAGAATTATATAGTAATGAAAACAAAATTTTGAGACCCAAGCCTAGCCACTATTAACATCTTGGTATATTCTATTTTAGTATTTTTTTTTCCTCTGGCTATATGGGATCATATTCTATAGGTAATTTTGCATCCTGATTTTTAAAACTTATTTTATTGTGAGCATTTCTCCTGTCGCTTAAAATTGTTTGAAACAAAAATGTAATTTTTTGTGAATTTCATTATACGTTCATGCCATAACTTTTGTTGGACATTTAGGTCCGCAACTTTGTGATATTTTAGAATAATCATAATGAACATCTTGCTAAATAAATATTCACCTTCATCCCTAGTTATTTTTGAGGACAGAGCCTAGAAGTAGACTCATTGGAACAGTGAATATGAACATTTTTAAAACTCTTGCCAAATTATTTTTGGGACTATTTACATTATTAGAGTCTCACTAGTAGGATGAGAATGCTGTTAACATAATCTCACTAAGATTATTATGAGTAAAACATTAATTTTTTTTTGCTCCTATGCTAAGCAGGAAAAAATAACTGGTCTGAGTAAAGCAATCCCATAATCAATTATATATCTTCTTAAGTTAAAAAAAATTCAAAGTAATACACTCATATGGTTAAAAAAAAAAAAAGCTCAGGCTGGCTTAATTCCCAGGGCTTTTCCCCAGGGAGGCTTCTTCTAACTGTTTTGGCTTTATGTCTTCTGGCGGTTATCTCCTGTATCTAAATGTTATTCCGCCATGCTTATCCCAGTTTTCTATTTATCAGTTTTAGACATCTGTTTGCTTTTCACTGTGGTAGATGAAAATTTAGGTCACACTTTCTCTCCAACCTCTCCCCTCCTCTTCCCAATTTATTTTCCTAATTTTTCTCAGTTCCTGCACTGGTCATTTCTGCAACTTTGGATAGCATCCTTAAAGCTCCGTTTCTTGTTCCTTAGAATCATCTCTAGATCCTGGCTTTGTAAGATGACCACACGAGTGCTCCCCCCACCACTAATGACATTCTATCCAGTTTTGCCCTCTAAATGGGTGGTGGAGCTGCAGAGATGAATGAGACAAGGACCTTGCCATTCAGCAGCTTTAAGACTCTCGGGGTTCAGTATAATTACAGTTTAGTGCACAGTTAGGACAAAAAACGTTAAGTGTCAAAAAAGAGGGGTGAAAAAGTGATGCAGTAGTGGATGAAGAAATGATTGCTTCTGAAAGGAGAGATCCGAGATGATTTGTTGAAGAATTTGTCATTTGAACTGATCAGAGACTATATAGGAATAGATTTACTCTGGGAAAACTCTGAAGTTAATTCTTCTCACCTAAAGCGAATACTGAAAGCACTATTTGATAACCTTTTTGTTTTCATAGGCCGGAAGGCTTTAGCTGATGCACAGATCCCTTATTCAGCAGTGGAACAGGCATGTGTTGGCTACGTTTTTGGTATGTGGTAAATTATATATTCTAAAAGTTATTGGAAAAATTGTTCACCCATATCTAGCAGCAACTACATAAACAATGCAGGGGCATTGTGAAATTTTAACCCTGAAAACTCAGAATTCAGTCTTATTCTCATCATCCCTGGATTCCCCTTTTGCGTCAGCCTAGATTACATTTTTTCTTTGCCATTATTGTGTTGTCGAAACAAGAGATAAATTAAAAAAAAATTTATACCTTTAAAAAAGAAAAATTACCCATAGTTCTAAGAAGCATGTAAAGATAATTACTATTCAGGAGATAAATTTTTGTTCTGTATCTTAACATTTGTATTTATTGACATTTTTGTATCTAATAACAGTTTTTCATCAAGATTTTTTCTGATTATAAAAATAATATATACTAATTTTAAAAAAAAAGAAAACGAAAACACAGAAAAGCACAAGAAAAAAAAAAGGTCACTTGTAATCCCATTATCAAGAGATTATTACCATTAATTTTTTAGTGTGTTTCCTTTAGTGAGTGTGAACGTGTGTGGATGCTCATGCACATACAATTTTCTTTTAAGGAAAATAAGGTCCTAGGATACAGACTTTTTGGTAAGCTGCTTTTCTCCTTTTACTAAATTCAATATTTCCCATGTCAATAAGTCTTCTTTTACACCACCATCATCATTTTTCACTTGTTTTTCTTTTCTGGAGTAGGTTAAATATTTACATGGTTCAAAAATACAAAAAGTGGATGGTTCTATTGTGGAAAGTCTTACTCTTATTCCTGTCTGCCTGCCTCATGATCCCCTTTCCCTAGACAACCCGTTTCACTAATTTCTAGTGTATCTTTCCAGAGGCAATTTATGCATGTACAAACAGGTATGTATGAGCGTGTAAGTTCCCCTTCCCCTTTCTCTTGTTACACACGTGGAAACATGCACACTATTTTGTATGATGCCTTTTTTCAACTTGGTAGTTCTTGGCAGCTATTCCAAATTGTATCATAAA
This sequence comes from Equus quagga, assembly GCF_021613505.1. NCBI lineage: Eukaryota > Metazoa > Chordata > Mammalia > Perissodactyla > Equidae > Equus > Equus quagga. The sequence continues at coordinate 6,490,162 of NC_060271.1, read as the reverse complement.
GAGCTTCCTTGGTCTTTTTTTATGGTAGAAATATCATAATTTACTAAATCTACCCCTTTTTAATGGATATTTAGAATTTCCCAGTCTTTTTACAGCCGTTTTAATTGCATATATTCTAGTCTTGGAGATTTACTGCAGTTTATTCAGTAGTAGTAATGATATCCTGTTCTTGGACTTTTAAAATTATTTCTTTTTCTAGCTATTATAAAAGGCTATAGTAAGCATGACTGTAGATGAATCTTTGTGCATATTTGTGATTATTTTCTTGAGATTTCAGTATGTCGAGAATTCTTGAAGGGAAATGTACTAGGTCAAAGATACGCACCATATATTTATTGAAAAGGAGGTCCAGAACCTTGCTGCTTTCCTTGAAGACTCCTAGAGAGTCTGTACCTTCAGATGTTCCCATCGTACTGCTCCAGCATGTCTGCCTTGATGGCCATGTTAGTTGGGAAAGGGAGTCAAATGTGTATTCACCTTGGATCACTATTTTTCTGGAATGCCCTGGCATACAGCATCTTTTAAACTTTTTGAAGTTGTGAAACCTTTATATGAAGAGAAAGAGATGACATTTAATCAGTTGGTATAGTTTTAAAGATTTATATCTGATAGTATGAATGAAATATTGCTTCCTTTATCATGAAGCCCTAGCCGGATTGAATTGTGTGCTATTAGTTAGTCATTTCTCTGCTTTCCTACTTCTGTATTGTGTGAAGAAAGTGCACATATATTCTGTGTTTTTAGAATTTTTTATATTTGCAGAGTAAATGATGCTCAATGCTAAAACTATTTCTGAGTAAGATGCTGATAGTGTATTTATTGTCCTGCCCGTGTTGTATGCTAAGCAAAGGCATAATACTGAAAAAACCATAGTGTAGTATCATGTTGCATTATAGCTCCTTAATTTCCATGTTGCATTTATTACATTTTTTTGTTTTTTTCTATACAGGTGACTCTACCTGTGGGCAGAGGGCTATCTATCACAGTTTGGGACTGACTGGAATTCCTATAATCAATGTCAACAACAACTGTTCTACTGGTTCTACTGCTTTGTTTCTGGCCCGGCAGCTGATTCAGGGTGGTGAGGAATGCTTTTTGTCTAGTGCACCTAGATAGATGTGGGGTTAGTGTCCCCCGTCATCATTTCTCCACACGCCCGTCAGAGGGATTGCTTTATAATGTATTTATTTAAAAAAAAACTTTATTGAAATGTAATTTATATACCATAAAGTTCACTCCTTTAAAGTGTAAAATTCAGTGTTTTTTAGTATGTTAACAGACTTATGCAACCATCACCACTATCTAATTTTAGAACATTTTTATCACCCCCCAAAGAAACCCTGTAACCCTTAGCAGTCACTCCCCATTTCCCCCTCCCCTCAGCCCCTGGCAACCACTCATCTACTTTCTGTCTCTATGGATTTACCTATTCTGAACATTATATAAATGGAATCATATAGTATATGGCCTTTTGTGGCTTCTTTTGCTTAGCATCGTGTTTTCACAGTTCATCCATGTTGTAGCATGTATCAGTACTTCATTTTTATGGCCAAATAATATTCCATTGTATGAATATACCACATTTTGTTTATCCATTTATTAGTTGATGGACATTGGGTTGTTTTCATTTTTTGTCTGTTATGAGTAATGCTCTTATAAATATTTGTGTAAAATTTTTTTTTGTGGCTATATGTTTTCAGTTCTCTTGGGTGTATATTATATTCTATATTTCCAAATATCCTAGGGTTTTTTATTAGGCCGTTTCTTCTGTTCTGTTGATTGATTGTTGATTATAGCTTCACTACTCAGTGTTTTGTTGGAGCTGTATACTGTCTCACTGTTTGATAATGCTATTGTCTCCTGTCCTGCCTGACCTTGTATTTTTCTTCCTTGTTTTTTTTTTAAAGAAATTTTGGCAATTCTGTTTAGTTGAACTTTAACATCATCCAAAAATAATTCTGTTGAGATTTTGATCAGGATCCTTTTTATTTATTTTTATTTATTATTTATTTATTTTTGAGGCAGATGAGCCCTGAGCTAACATCTGCGGCCAATCCTCCTCTTTTTGCTGAGGAAGATTGGCCCTGAGCTAACATCCATGCCCATCTTCCTCTACTTTATATGTGAGATACCTACCAAGCATGGCTTGCCAAGTGGTGCCATGTCTGCACCTGGGATCCAAACTGACGAACCCTGGACCACCAAAGCAGAACATGTGCACTTAACTGCTGTGCCACCAGGCCGGCCCCAGGATCCTTTTTAAAAAATTTTTTATTTAATGTTTTAAAATTCAAAATTGCTATTTATATTTGTTCTTCACTGAAACACATTTCTACATTAATCAAAAGTTTTATTAGGGGCCAGCCCCATGGCTAAGTGGTTAAATTCGTGTGCTCCGCTTCAGTGGCACAGGGTTTCGCCAGTTTGAATCCTGGCTGTGGACATGGCACCACTCATCAAGCCACGCTGAGGGTGGCATCCCATGTGCCACAACTAGAAGGAGTCACAACTAAAAATACACAACTATGTACTTTGGGCTTTGGGGAAAAAAAGGAAAAATAAAATCTTTAAAAAAAAGAAAAAATTTTATTAACATTGAGAAAGGAAAAATTAAATGCTTTCTTGATTTTTCCTATTATCTAGAAGCATATAAGAATTTTCCCTGAAATTTTTATTTATTAAAAATTTCATAGGACTGTAGTGTGTTTTTCCATTTTATATAAATTGATGTACTTATTTAAATTGAAGTATTTAATGGTGTTTTGTTGGATGTCTGGAAATTTAATTTTCCAATATAATTACATTTTCTTTCAAGGTATGGCAGATTGTGTCTTGGCTCTTGGGTTTGAGAAGATGGAGAAGGGATCCCTTGGAACAAAAGTGAGTCTCATTTACTGTTATTTCAGAATTGTTATAACACTGAGAAAACTTTGCCCATTTGACTACCGTAAGTAGCGGCTGTTAGTAAGCTATTTCCCTTTTTTCCTTAGAGAACATTTTAGGGAAGTGATGGAAGTTAGGTCAGGTCTTAAAGATAATTAAGGGATAATAATTATATAAAATTATTATATAATAAATAAGGATAATTATAATAATACAGATAACTCAAGATAGGGGAAGAGCAGATCTTTCTGGGTGTGGGAGAAAACACCATAAACCAAGTCATGGATATTGGAGTGAATCTAATGTGTTCAGGGGACAGTTTGACTAGATTGGAGGGTGGCAACTGGGGACGAGTGTGAAATAAGATTGTTAGGTGAGTGCTAATGGGAGTGCCTGACATTTATGACACATGAAAAATAGATGTTTTTCTTCAGTAGTGAATGGGAGGTACTATGATAACTTGTGTTTGAGAATTATTAAAAACTACAAAATAGTAAAATTAATTCATAATCCCACAATTTAAAACAATTTATGTAAATTAGAAGTCTTCTGCCTGTTGAATCTTGTCCCTCAGAGGTAACCGTTGTTAATAATTAGGTATCTACATGCCCTTCTTTTTTGCCAAGTTTATACAGACATGTCTAACTAAGCATTCGTACGTATACACACACATATATATGTTCAAAACACTGATATGTTCGTAAAGAAGATTAATGATTTTATACATGTTAGTTTTTCAATTAACAAGTCGACAGTCCTGGTTAGAACATATTGATATGTTTCCTTATTTTTAACAGCTCCTTAGTATCTCATTGCATGGCTGTAGGGTTTTCACCCACTCCCTCCAATTAGGTTGTTTAATTTTAGTGTTTTGTTTTGTTTTGTTTTTTGCTATTACAGTGCGGCAGTCAATGTTCTTGTACATACATCTTACTCAAGCTACCATTTCTGTAGGATAGATTCCTAGGGCAGATAGGCAGTTTAGACAATGTTTTAGCTAGAGGTGGCCCCAAAGATGGTAAAGTGAATCCATGAAGCCCAGGGTGAAGCAATTACCCAGTGACGTAGTATCCTGTTAGTAGTTAGTAATACAACCAGGGCTAGATCTTTTAATCCAAATACAAACTTGTTTTAAACTTTTAAAATTTAAACAATTTTTCCTTCTTCTCTCCAAAGCCTCCTAGTACATAGCTGTATATTTTTCAGTTGTGAGTCCCTCTAGTTGTGGCATGTGGGACGCCGCCTCAGCATGGCTTGATGAGCGATGCTAGGTCCGCACCCAGGATCTGAACCAGTGAAACCCTGGGCTGCTGAAGCAGATCACGTGAACTTAACCACTCGGCCACGGGACTGGCCCCCAAACTTTTTGCTATACCCAGAGAACCTATCATTTTCTCCCTTCTTTTCCACTGTGAGTTTCTCCTCTCCCATTTTCTCTTTTATACTTCGTCTTCTCCTCCTTTTTGCCCTGTATCTAGCATGACTTCCTTTTTTTGGCATTTTACTATCCCCCTACTCCCATCTGCATCTGCATTTCTCCCATATTTTTTTCTTGCTCTTTTTCTTCTTTTCTTTCCTTATTCATTTCTTAACTTAGAGCAATTTGTAACTGAATTTATTGACTTTGTATTTTTAATCCTAAATTTAAAAATCGGATGATTGAACAATCTATTTGAATATAGCAAAAAATAACTTGCTGTTTCTGTTTTTGGCCCCTAGATGGGTCTCTACAGCAGAGGCTGTAGCTTCCCGCTCCTGCTTTGCTGTCAAGTTTTGGTTTCTATGTTTGTCCTGTGTATTTCCCTTCAGATCATGTGTCTGCACTTTCCCCTTTTTATGGGAATGCTGCAAACAAAGGAATAATTCTTTCTTATGTAAGGGAGAATTATTACTTTGACCTAAAAAGAATACTTGTTCTACTGGGAATGCTATTCATAACAAACAAATATACATGGCAGGGAGCCACTAGGCACATGTGGCTATTGAGCTCTTAAAATACGGTTAGTAAAACTGAGGAACTGAATTTTTATTTTATTTTAATTAATTTAAAGGAAAGTTAAACTGATATTCAGTTCATTATTGGAAAACTTTTTAAGTATATTTGGCATAATTTGGGCATGTGAATCTACTCTCACAACTGCAGATTTCATGAAATCTACACACATAAAATATTTCCAATGAAAATTTAGTGTCCAAGTTGAGATGTGTTGTAAGCATAAAATACAATACACACTGGATTTTGAAGATTTAGTATGAAAAAAATGTAAAATGTCTCAATTTTTATATTTCTTTATGTTGAAATTATACTGTTTAGAATATATTGAATTAAGTGAATATATTAAAATTAGTTTCACCTGTTTCTTTTTCTTTTTTAATATGGCTGCTTGAAAATTTATAATTACGTATATGGCTTGCACATTACTTCTTTCTGTACAGAGCTGAGTGTAGCCCAGAAAAGGACTTAAGAGCCTGCTGCTCTTGTGAAGTGATGTGGATGTCGGCTCTTCCTACCAGTTGATTTATTTTGGTTAGTGTAATAACTTCTTCAGAGCTGGAATGTTGCCATTCAAAATGGCCTCTGACCACTCGTTTTTGGTCCATCTAAGTATATGATTCAGTCGGTCCCCAGGTCAGCAGCAAGCGAGGAGGGAGTGGTTAAGTCAGCTCTTGGTTGGACGTAAGGCACCAGAGAACGTCTGGGATTGGTTGCTGTTGTAGGCCTGTTCATATCTGAAACAAACATAGGAGAAAATCAGGAGTTAAATTTACTGAAGAAGGAGATCATGTGGAAGAATGATGTATTCTTGTTCTTTATTTTTTGCCAAGACATCTCCTCATTCTCTCTTTAGGCTGAGAACCTGGCCTGTTGCTCTGTTTGTAACTTCCTAAGGTGGACTGAATGTTTATATCCCCCCTAAAATTCATATGTTAAAATTCTAATTCCCAGTGTGATTGTATTGGGAGATGAGGTCTTTGGGAGAATTAAGTTATGAAGGTGGAAGGGTCCTCATGATGGGACTAGTGCCATTACAAAGACTTGAGAGAGTTAGTTTTCTCTCTCTGCCACGTGAGGATTCATTGAGAAGACAGCTGTCTGCACACCAGGAAATGGGCTCTCACCAGACACCGGATCTGCTGACACCTTGATCTTAGACTTCCCAGCCTCCAGAATTGAGAGAAATAAATGTTTGTTGTTTAATCCACCTGGTCTGTGGTATTCTGTTACTACAGCCCAAACTGACTAAGACATAGGGCAAAGGGCAAAAGGTATTTCACCCCCAGATATTTAGAACGACAGATGCCAAACTTTGATGAGAGTTTGTATGTATGTTTGAAAAGATTTGCAGGATCCTATAGCTACTCCATATGTTTTCATGGCCCACTCTTAAGGGAGCTGCTTATCTTAAAATTTTTATTTTCCTTTTTGTAAAAGTCATAGAAAATGGAAGAATACAGAAAAAATAAAGGAGAAATAATCACCTATAATTACAATCATCATTAGTGATTTGCTAATTTAGCCAAAAAGAGTTGAGATTGTGCTGTATCTCTATTATGCGCTTTATTCTTCACTTGACATAATTTGAGTATTATTTCATGTTAAAAATTATTTGTAAGCAAATTTTTAATGACTGCATTATAATTTATCACATGGCTATGTGATAATTTACTTAGCATTGCTCCTATTATTGGATGTGTAGATTATTTCTTTATTATTATTATTATAAACTATGCTACAATGAATATAATTTCAATAATATTTTTGGTACTGAATTATTTTCTTACTATAGATTCGAAAGTGATATTATTTAGTAAAAGATATGAACTTTTTCTTTTAAAGAATAATGTCTTTATTATTTGCAAAAAAGGATTCATGCTAATTTAATTATAAAGAACTTCAAGTAATACAGTAAAATCCTAAGGAGAAAAAAGTTTTCCCAAATTTCTCTATCCTTAACACCTAGTGATATAAATAGAAATTTCTATCATTAACATCTAGATAACATGTTATGCATTTTTCTGTGTGTACTTACAGGTGAAAGAATCGATAGACATAATTTTAAAGGGAATCATACTTTAAATGCTATTTTAAACAAAAGTGTTTATTTTTTCTCAAATTTAACCAAGGAAAGTGAAACTAAAGTAGAATTGAAAGAATTGCTATAAATTTCTGTAAATATAAATGTTCCTTAGCCCTAAAAGATATTATTTCTGCAAAGATCCCTCTATAGCTAGGAAAAAAATATTAGGAAAAATTTGAAGTTGAACTAATTTTTACAACTGCACATTTCAACTTTAGATGGTTTGTCTTGATTCTCTGCTCTGAAGAAAGAGGAAATTAGCATACTTTAACATCCTTCTACCCCTTCCTCAAGTCCTGATTTTTGTTAGCTATCTTTACCTTGACAAAGTTTATAACATTTACATTCTTCTGTAACTTTGAGGTCATAATGATTTATAACATTGTGAAATTTCAGGCGTGCATTATTATTTATCAGTTTCTGTATATACTGCATTGTGCTCACCACCAATAGTCTAATTTTTGTCTGTTATCATATACATGTGCCCCTTTACCCCTTTTGCCCACCCCGCCCCGCCCCCCTTCCCCTCTGGTAACCACTAATCTGCTCTCTTTGTCCATGTGTTTGTTTATCTTCCACATGAGTGAGAACCTGTGGTGTTTGTCTTTGTCTGGCTTACTTTGCTTAACATAATACCCTCAAGGTCCATCCGTGTTGTTGCAAATGAGACGACTTTCTCTCTTTTTATAGGGGAGGAGTAGTCCATTGTATATATATATATATATATATATATATACACCATCTCTTTTATACATTCGTCAGTTGATGGGCACGCTTGAGTTGCTTCCATGTCTTGGCTATCCTAAGTAATGCTACAGTGAACATAGGGATGCATAAATCTCTTTGGATTGTTGATTTCAGCTTATTTGAATAAATACCCAGTAGTGGGACAGCTGGATTGTATGGTATTTCTATTTTTAATTTTTTAAGAAATCTCCACACTGTTTTCCATAGTGGCTGCATCAGTTTACATTCCCACCAGCAGTGTATGAGGGTTCCCCCTTTCTCCACATCCTTGCTAACATTTGTTATTTTTTGTCTTGTTAATTATAACCATTCTGACTGGTGTAATATGTCTCATTATACTTTTGATTTGCATTTCCCAGTAAGTAATGATGTTAAACATCTTTTTGTGTGTCTGTTGGCCACCTGTATATCTTTGGGAAAATGTCTGTTCATGTCCTCTGCCCATTTTTTGATCAGATTGTTTTTGTTGTTTTTGTTGAGTTGCATGAATTCTTGATATAGTTTGGAGATTAACCCCTTGGTAGATATATGATTTGTTAATGTCTTCTCCCAGTTGGTGGGTTGTCTTTTTGTTTTGTTCATGGTTTCCTTTGCCTTGCAGAAGCTTTTTAGTCTGATGTAGTCCCATTTATTAATTTTTTGTTTCGTTTCCCTTGCCTTAGTAGACATGGTATTTGAAAAGATGCTTCTGAGACTGATGTCAAAGAGTGTACTGCCTATATTTTCTTCTTGGAGTTTTATGGTTTCAGGTCTTGTATTCAAGTCTTTAATCCATTTTGAGTTAATTTTAGTGTATAGTGCAAGATAATGGTCTACTTTCATTCTTTGCCTATGGCTGTCCAGTTTTCCCATCACCATTCATTCATTCATTTATCTATCTATCTATTTAGTTAATTAATTAATTAGAGGAAGATTGGCCCTGAGCTACCATCTGTTGCCAGTCTTCCTCTTTTTGCTTGACAAAGATTGTGGCTGAGCTAACATCTGTGTCAATCTTCCTCTATTTTGTACATGGGACGCCGGTTGCCACAGCATGGCTTAATGAGCGGTATGTAGACCTGTGCTTGGGATCCGAACCTGCAAACCCTGGGCTGCCGAAGTGGAGCACACAAACTTAACCGCTATGCCAACAGGCTGGCACCCAACACCATTTATTGAAGAGACTTTCCTTTCTCCATTTTATGTTCTTGGCTCCTTTGTTGAAGATTAGCTGTCCATAGATGTATGGTTTTATTTCTGGACTTTCAGTTCAGATCCGTTGATCTGTGTGTCCGTTTTTGTGCCAGTACCATGCTATTTTGATTACTATAGCTTTGCAGTATATATTGAATTCAGGGATTGTGATGCCTCTAGCTTTGTTCTTTTTTCTCAGATTGCTTTGGCTATTTGAGGTCTTTTTTTTTTTTCTAAATAATTTTGTTTTTTTAAAGCTAATGGGTTCTTTTGTCTTTTTCTTTCTTTTTTTTTGTGAGGAAAATTGGCCCTGAGCTTATATCTCTTGCCAATCTTCATCCTTTCTTCTTTTTCCTCCCCAAAGCCCCAGCACATAGTTGCATATCCAAGTTGCAAGTCCTTCCAGTTCTTCTGTGTGGGATGCCACCACGGGATCGCTTGATGAGTGATGTGTAGGTCCGTGCCCAGGATCTGAACTGGCGAACCCCAGGCCACCGAAGTGGAGCACGTGAACTTAATCACTATACCACCAGGCCAGCCCCCTATTCGAGATCTTTTCTTGTTCCATATAAATTTTAGGATTGTTTGTTCTATTTTGAAGAATTGGGATTCTGATAGGGATTGCATTGAATCTGTAGATTGCTTTAGGTAATATGGACATTTTAACTATGTTTATTCTTCCAATCCATGAGCATGGAATATCTTTCCATTCTTTATATCTTCTTCAGTTTCTTTCGATGTCTTATAATTTTCAGTGTATAGGTCTTTCACTTCTCTGGTTAAATTTATTCCTAGATATTTTATTATTTTGTTGCAGTTGTAAATGGCATTATATTCTTGACTTCTCTTTCTGCTGGTTTGTTATTAGTGTATAGTAATGCAACTGATTTTTGTAAGTTGATTTTGTACCCTGCAACTTTGCTGTAGTTGTTGATTATTTCTAATAGTTTTCTGATGGATTCTTTAGGGTTTTCTATATATAGATTCATGTCATCTGCAAACAGCAAGAGTTTCATTTCTTCCTTTCCAATTTGGATTCCTTTTACTTCTTTTTCTTGCCTAATTACTTTGGCCAAGACCTTCATTACTGTGTTGAATAGGAGTGGTAAGAGTGGGTACCCTGCTTGTTCCTGTTCTCAGAGAGATGGCTTTTAGTTTCCCACTGTTAAATATGATGTTGGCTGTGGGTTTGTCATATATGGCCTTTATTATCTTGAGGTATTTTCCTTCTATACTCATTTTATTTAGAGTTTTTATCATAAATGGATGTTGGATCTTGTCAGATGCTTTCTCTGTATCAATTAAGACGATCATGTGATTTTTATTCCTCATTTTGTTAATGTTGTGTATCACATTGATTGATTAGCAGGTGTTGAACCAGCCCTGCATCCCTAGCATAAAGCCCTTTTGGTCATGGTGTATGAGCCTTTTAATGTATTGCTGTGTTTGGTTTGCCCATATTTTATTGAGGATTTTTGCATCTATGTTCATCAGCGATATTGGCCTGTAATTTTCCTTCTTTGTGTTGTCCTTGTCTGCTTTTGATAATCAGGGTAATATTGGCCTCATAGAATGAGTTAGGAAGCATTCCATCTTCTTCAGTTTTTCAGAATAGTTTGAGAAGGATAGGTATTAAATCTTCTTTGAATGTTTGGTAGAGTTCTCCAGAGAAGCCATCTGGTCCTGAACTTTTGTTTTTTGTGAGGTTTTTGATTACTGTTTCTTTCTTTCTTTTTTTTTTTAAGATTTTTAAAATTTTTCCTTTTTCTCCCCAAAGCCCGCCAGTACATAGTTGTGTATTTTTAGTTGTGGGTCCTTCTAGTTGTGGTATGTGGGACGCCACCTCAGCATGGCCTGATGAGTGGTGCCATGTCCGTGCCCAGGATATGAACTGGTGAAACCCTGGGCCGCCCAAGCGGTGCACACGAACCTAACCACTTGGCCACGGGGTCGGCCAGATTACTGTTTCAATCTCTTTACTTGTGATGGTCTGTTCAGATTCTCTATTTCTTCTTGGTTCTGTTTTGGGAGGTTGTATGAGTCTAAGCATTTATCTCTTTCTTCTAGGTTATCCAATTTCTTGGCATATAGTTTATCATAATATTCTCTTATAATCCTTTGTATTTCTGTGGTATCTGTTGTAATTTCTCCTCTTTCATTTGTAATTTTATTTATTTGAGTTCTCTTTCTTTTTTTTCTCGGTGAGTCTGACTAAGGGTTTGTCAGTTTGGTTTGTCTTCTCAAAGAACTAGCTGTTAGTTTCATTGATCCTTTCTGCTGTTTTTTAGTCTCTGTTTCATTTATTTCTGCTCTAATTTTTATTATTTCCCACCTTCTGCTGACTTTGGTCTTTGTTTCTTCTTTTTCTAATTCTGTTAGGTGTAGTTTACGATTACTTATTTGAGATTCTTCTTGTTTGTTGAGGTGGGCCTGTATTGCTATGAATTTCCTTCTTAGAACCGCTTTTGCTGCATCCCGAAGAGTTGATATGTTGTATTTTCATTTTCATTTGTCTCCAGGTATTTTTAAATTTCTCCTTTGATTTCTTCATTGATCCAATGATTGTTCAGTAGCATGTTGTTTAATCTCCATAAATTTGTGACTTTCCTAGCTTTTTTCTTGTAGTTGATTTCTAGTTTTATAGCATTGTGGTCAGAAAAGATGCTTGATATGATTTCAATCTTCTTAAATTTATTGAGGCTTGCCTTGTTTCCCAGCTTATGGTCTATCTTGGAGAGTGTTCCATGTGCACTTGAAAAGAATGTATATTCTGCTGTTCTTTGGATGGTATGTTCTCTCTATATCTATTAAGTTCATCTGATCAAGTGTATCATTTTTTGGGGGGGGGGAAGATTAGCCCTGAGCTAACTGCTGCCAATCCTCCTCTTTTTGCTGAGGAAGACTGGCCCTGAGCTAACATCCTTGCCCATCTTCCTCTACTTTATATGTGGGACACCTACCACAGCATGGCTTTGCCAAGTGGTGCCATGTCTACACCTGGGATCCAAACCGGCAAATCCCGGGCTGCCGAAGTGGAACATGGGCACTTAACTGCCTTGCTACTGGGCCAGCCCCTCAAGCGTATCATTTAAATCCACTATAACCTTGTTGACTTCTATCTGGATGATCTATCTTTTGATGTTAATGGGGTGTTGAAGTCTCCTGCTGTTATTGTGTTACTCTTAATTTCTCCTGTTAGGTCTGTTAATAGTTGTTTTATATACTTTGCTACTCCTGTGGTAGGTGCATATATACTCATAAGTGTTATGTCCTCTTGGTGGAATATCTCTTTTATTGTTATATACTGCCCCTTGTCTCTTATTGTCTTTTTTATCTTAAAGTCTGCTTTGTCTGATATACGTATGACAACACCTGCTTTCTTTTGCTTACCATTTTCTTGGAGTATTGTGTTCCATCCCTTCACTCTGTGCCTTTGTTTGTCTTTAGAGCTGAGATATGATTCTTGGTGGCAGCATATTGTTGGGCCTTGTTTTTTAGTCCATCCAGCCATTCTGTGTCTTTTGTTTGGAAAATTCAATCCATTTACATTTAGAGTGATTATTGATATATGAGGGCTTAATGCTGCCATTTTATCTCTTGTTTACTGGTTGTTCTGTGTTTCCATTGTTTATCTTCCTTTGTATTTCTGACTGCCTTTTCATTTTGGAGGTTTTCTCAGTTTTCTCTTTTCTTATGAATTGTAGTTCTGCTGTGATTTTTTTTTTTTAAAGATTGGCACCTGAGCTAACAACTGTTGCCAATCTTCTTTTTTTTTTTTTTTTTTTCCTGCTTTACCTTCCCAACCCCCTGTACATAGTTGTATATCTTAGTTGCAGGCCTTTCTAGTTGTGGGATGTGGGACGCCACCTCACTGTGGCCTGACAAGTGGTGCCATGTCCACGCCCAGGATGCGAACCCTGGGCCACTGCAGCGGAGCGTGCGAACTTAACCACTCGGCCACGGAGCCAACCCCTCTGCCATGATTTTTTTGTTTAGTGGTTACCTTGAAGTTTGTGTAACAGATCTCTTAGATGAGGTAGTCCGTTTTCTGATAGCCTCTTATCTCCGTTAGCCTAAACAAGTTCAGTCCCTCTCCTCTTCCCCGTCTGAATTGGTACTGTTACAAATTATTCTTTTGTGTTGTGAGTTTGTGACTAAGTTGAAGTGTTTATAGTTACTTTGATGCTTTCCTTTAGCTTTTAAGTTGTAATTAAGTGTTTACTTCCCTTTTCTGAAAGAGAGCTACAGTTTTCTTCTTTTGTCTGTCTGTCTATCTTCTTGCTCAAAGCTTTGTAGCCCTTTGCCTTTTTGTATCAGGTATGAGGGCATTCTTGATTGTTTCCTGTGGAGGAGGTCTAGTGGCAATGAACTCCCTCAACTTTTGTTTATCTGGGAAAGCTTTTATTTCTCTGTTGTATCCGAAGAACAGTTTCGCTGGACAGAATATTCTTGGCTGGAAGTTTTTGTCTTTCAGTATTTTGAATATATGATTCCATTCTCTCCTAGCCTGTAAGGTTTCTGCCAAGAAATAAGCTGAAAGCCTGGAAGGGGTTCCTTTGTAGGTTATTTTCTTCGGCCTTGCTGCCCTTAATATTTTTTCTTTGTTGTTGATTTTTGCCAGTTTTACTAATATATGCCTTGGAGAAGGTGTTTTAGCATTGATGAAATTAGGAGTTCTATTGTTTGTGTATTTGTAAGTCTGGTACCTTCCCCAGATTTGGGAAATGTTCAGCTATTATTTCTTTGAACAAGCTCTCTGCTCCTTTCTCCCTCTCTTCTCCCTCTGCAATACCTATAATCCTTATGTTGCTTTTCCTAACTGAGTCAGATTTTTCTCGAATAACTCCTTCATTGTTTTAAAATCTAAGTTCTCTCTCCACTTGAAGAAATTCTATGTTTCTATCCTCTAAATCAGTAATTCTTTCCTCCATAGCATCAGCTCTATTTTTTTAGGGATTCTAGATTATTTTTTATTTCATTAATTCTCTTTTTTCATATCCAGAATTTCTGCTTTTTTTCTTTTTTAGTTTCAATCTCTTTTTGTGAGGTATTCTTCTTCTTATTAATTTTATTCCTGAGCTCGTTGAACTGTCCTTCTGAGTCTTCTTGTAACTCATTGAGTTTCTTTATGAGAGCTATTTTGAATTCTCTGTAATTTAGATTGTACATTTCTGTGACTTCAGGGTTAATTTCTGTAGAATAGTTGTTCTCCTTCTGCTCTGAATTGTTGCTGTAGTTTCTCTTGGTGTTTGATGAACTAATCTTTTGCCGGGGCATTTATCAGCTCACAGATTCCACCTACTGCTGCTGGGGGGAAGCAGGAGCTGTGTTTCTGATCCCACCCCGCCAGCTGGAAGTTGTTGGGTTTTATGGGAGCTCGTGCAGCCAGGAGAGTGTTCACCTGGGTGTGTAGATCTGCTGCAGCCTCTTCTTAAGGTTGTGCTGGCCACTGTGCTTGGTGGGCGGGGCTTCTTCACAGGGTCCGAGCCTGGGCCACTCCTTGGGACCACAGTGGCACTGTGAGCTCTCCCACTGGATGGGAAAGCAATCACGTGGGGGCTCAGGGCTGCCGCCGCCTGCTCCCACAGTCGTGTCAAGGTGTGCTTCCACCTTCGGGGCCACAGCGATACTCTACGCATTTGTGGCAGCTGGGAAATCATTCGTCTTGGTGCATAGACCTAATGCAGCCTCTTCTTATGGTGGCACCGGCCGCTGTGGTTGGTGAGTGGGGATTTGCCACAGGGACTGAGCCTGGGCCACTCCTTGGGACTGCAGCAGCACTGTGGGCTCTCCCACTGGATGGGAAAGTGATCACATGGTGGCTCAGGGCTGCTGCCGCCTGCTCCCACAGTAGCATCAAGACATGCTCCCATCTTTGGGGCCACAGGGGTACTATGTGTGCTCACGGCAGCTGGGAGAGTGGTCACATGCATGCAGAGGGCTGCTGGGGTGCCGGAGAGCCACCTATATCCACCACCTCCCTGGGGGTACTACATCCACCTTCAGATGTATAGCTGCGTGGGTCTCTCATGCCTCCTGTTGTGCTGTGTGAGTATCCTCCGTTGATCAGTGAATGTCCATTTAGCTGTAGTTTGAAGGGGGAGAGATAAAGGGAACAGCTCACTCTGCCATGTTGCTGACATTGCTCCTTGAATTCTTAATTTTGACTGTCCCTTGTTTGGTTGGATTTTGTCATTCATATAGTTTTGTTTTTGTTTGTTTTTGAGGAAGATTAGCCCTGAGCTAACTACTGCCAATCCTCCTCTTTTTTGCTGAGGAAGACTGGCCCTGAGCTAACATCCATGCCCACCTTCCTCTACTTTATACATGGGACGCCTACCACAGCATGGCTTTTGCCAAGCGGTGCCATGTCTGCACCCGGGATCCAAACCGGCAAACCCTGGGCCGCCAAGAAGCAGAATGTGCGAACTTAACCACTGCACCACTGGGCCAGCCCCCTGTTTTTCATTTTTTTTAATTAAAAAAGTTTATGGGAGTGACGTCAGTGAAATGGCAAGGTGAGCTGACCCAGGACTCTCTCCCTATAGGGCCATCAATGCTAAGGATTAGGATCCTACCCTTATAATCTTGTTTAACCTTAATTACCTCCTAAAAGCCCTGTTTCCTAATGCAGTTACACTGGGAGTTAGGGAGTCAACGTATGAATTTGTGGGGGGACGCAATTCAGTCCATAGCAATGAGAGTTGCATTTTTACCTTATTTTGCTAACACTTATTATTTTTTGTTATAGCTATCGTAGTGGGTGTGAAGTAGTATCTCACTATGGTTTTGATTTACATTTCATGATGGCTGATGATGTTATCTTTTCATGTGTTTAATGGCTATTTGTGTATCTTTTTTGGAGAAATGTCTATTCAGATCCTTTGCCCATTTTTAAATTAGGTTGTCTTCTTATTATTAGGCGTAAGAATTCTTTATATGTTCTACATACAAGTCCCTTATCAGACAATTTGCAAATATTTTCTGCTGTTCAGTGGCGTGTCTTTTCACTTTGTTAATGTCTTTTGAGGCACAGAAGTTTTAAATTTGGATGAAGTTCAATTTATTTATTTATTTTTGTTGTTGTTGCTTATGCTTTTGGTGTCATATCTAAGAAACCATTGCCAAATTCAAGGTCATGAAAATTTACTTTTATGTTTTCTTGTAAGAATTTTGTAGTTTTAGCTGTTAGATATAGGTCTTTGTTCCATTTTGAGTTAATTTTTTCATGTGGTATGAGGTAGGGGCCAGCTTCATTCTTTTGTGTGTGAGTGCCCTGTTGTCCCAGCACCATTTATTGAAAAG
Organism: Equus quagga; assembly: GCF_021613505.1. Taxonomy (NCBI): domain Eukaryota; kingdom Metazoa; phylum Chordata; class Mammalia; order Perissodactyla; family Equidae; genus Equus; species Equus quagga. The sequence continues at coordinate 6,473,975 of NC_060271.1, read as the reverse complement.
ACTATCCTTCACCCCATTGATTTCTCTTGGCACCCTTTTCAGAAATAAATTGACTGTAATTGTGAGAGTTTATTTCTGTACTCTCTGTTCTGTTCCATTGATCTGTATATCCTTATGCCAATACCACACTGTTTGGGTTACTATTATTTTTCAGTAAGTTTTGAAATCAGGAAATGAGTGCTCTGAATTCTTCTTTTTCCAGATTGTTTTGGCTATACTGTGTCCCTTAAGTTTCCGTATGAATTCTAGGATCAGCTTATCAATATTAGCAAAGAAACCAGTTGGGATTCTGATAGGGATTGTGTTGAATCTGTTTATCAGTTTGGGGAGTATTGCCATTTTAACGGTCTAAAATCTTCCATTCATGAGCATGGAATGTCTTTCTATTTATTTAAAATAGATCTTCTTTCATTTCTTTCAGCTATGTTTTTAGTTTTCTGGCTTTAAGTTTTACACTTTCGTTAAATTTATTCCTCAGTATTTTATTCTTTTTGATGCTTTTGTAATTGGAATTATTTTCTTAATTTCATTTTAGTTGCTGTTGGCAAGTGTATAGAAATATATTCAATTTTGGGGGCCAGCCTGGTGGTGCAGCGGTTAAGTTCGCATGTTCTACTTCTTGGTGGCCTGGGGTCTGCTGGTTCAGATCCTGGGTGCAGACATGGCACTACTTGGCAAATGCCATGCTGTGGTAGGCGTCCCACGTATAAAGTAGAGGAAGATGGGCAAGGATGTTAGCTCAGGGCCAGTCTTCCTCAGAAAAAAGAGGAGGATTGGCAGTAGTTAGCTCAGGGCTAATCTTCCTCAAAAGAAAAAAAGGGGGGGGGGGTTGAGAAAAGAAAAAAAAAACAATAAAGAATGATTTAAAAAAAAAAAAAAGAATGGCACCCACCAGGGTCTGTGTCAGCACACCTGGACCAGGTCAGAACAATGACCCCCACCAATGTCTCAGTCTCCAGAGAGGTCCCTCCTCTCACCAAGATGCCCCCAGAGCCCACCAGGAAAATTCCCTCTCAGAACCCAGCTGCCATTCGGTGAGACAAAGCCCAAATTGCCAGTCGTGTGAGTGAACCATCTTGGAAGTGGATCCTCCCAGTCAGGCTGTCCCAGAAGATGATGACTGGAACAAAGGCAAACTGTCTCTACCAAGCCCTGCCCATATTTCAAATTCATGAGCAATACACACGATCATTGTAGTTTTGGCCACAATTTTTGGGGTGGTTTGCAATAGATAACTAGAACAGTTTATAATGTTTTACTCCTAACTAATGAAACCTTTGATATATAATCTTGAAATATTGCAAAAGTAACTTATTGCGGTTTCTGCTGCCTCTCTCTTCCTCACTGCTTTCCCGTGTAGGATTGCTAAAGGGAAAGAGCCAAAAATTAAGGAGATTAAGTCTGATGGAAGACCTGGAAAATCCACAAACCGGACAACCAATGTTGTGTCATTGAGATATAAAGTATAATTATCCTGAAAGTCAGTGTGTGAGGAATTAAGAGTAGACGTTATGGCAGTGCACATATTTCTGAGAGCATAGATTTTCTGGTAAGATGTAGAATCAAAGCTGTGTTCTTAGTGTCGTCAAACTGCCTCCTAGAAGCAGGATGGTGGACATCGGTCATTGAAACTCAAGCTAGTAACAGGATGAAATCCTAGCTCTTACCATGTCACAGAGCTAAAGTTTTGATTCATGTTGTGTGCCAGATACCGGGTCACATGCTTTCACGTGCATGGTTTGCATGTTCGTTATGTAGTTTTTTAGGATATCGTGTCATCTCATTCTTTCAGGGAGAAATGTTCTTCTTGCCTTGAAGATTCCCTGCATAACATGAAACATGAAAAATATCAGAACTGTGTAAACATTTTCCAAACCAAGATGGCAATATTTTTCAATGTGGCATTAAAGTTTTGTTTTGTCAGTTACTTGAAGGAAAAAAAGGAAATATATTCAGTTTTTATGTATTGATCTTGTATCCTTAATCTTGATAGAATTGTTTATTCTAGTAGTTTTTAGTGGATTCCTTAGAATTTTCTTTATGCGGTCATCTCATCTGTAAATAGCGATAGTTTTAACTTCTTTCTTTTCAATCTGGTTGCTTTTCATTTATCTTCTCACCTAATTGCCCTGGCTAGAACTTCCAGTACAATGTTGAGTAGAAGTGGTGAGAGCAGACATCTTCATCTTGTTTCTGATTTTATGGGGGAAGCATCCAGTCTTTAACCATTAAGTATGATGTTACCTGTGGGTTTTTGGTAGATGCCTTTTATCAGGTTGAGGAAGTTCTCTTCTTTTCCTAGTTTTGTGGGTTTTTTCCTTCTATCATGAAAGTGTTTTGGATTTTGTCACATGCTTTTTCTGTGTCTATTGAGATGATTGTGTGTTGTTTGTCCTTTATTCTATTGATATGGTGTATTACATTAATTGATTTTAAGATATTAAACTAACCTTGCATTCCTAGGATAAATCCTACTTGCTCACGTGTGTAATCCTTCTTATATGTTGCTGCATTCAGTTTGCTAGTATTTTGTTGAGAATATTTTCATCTCCATTCATAAGAGATAGAGGTGTACAGTTTTCTTGTGATTGTCATTCTTTTTAATTTCCTTCACACTAATGGGTGTATAGTGGTATCTTGTTATGAATTTAATTTGTGGTGTTCAACATGTTTTCATGTTTTTATTTGTCATTGTTATATCTTCTTTGGTGAATTCAATGACTGTTCAAAGCTTTTGCCCAATTATTATTTGGTAATTTTCTTTTTATTGTATTGTAGGAGTTCTTTATATATTCTAGATAGATACAAGCTCTTGTTAGATATGTTTTACAAATATTTTCTCCAACTCTCTGGAACTGCCCTTTCATTTTGTAAATGATATCTTTTGATGAGCAAAAGTTTTAAATTTTGATGAAGTCAAGTTTATGAGTTTTCTTCTGTAGTTTGTGCTTTTTGTGTCCTATTTAAGACAATTTTGCCTCACCAGAGACACTAAGATTTAATCTTATGCTTTCCTCAAGAAATTTTATAGCATTAGCTCTTTTTGTTTCTTTTTTTTTGAGGAAGATTAGCCCTGAGCTAACTGCTGCCAATCCTCCTCCTTTTGCTGGGGAAGCCTGGCCCTGAGCTAACATCCGTGCCCATCTTCCTCTACTTCATATATGGGACGCCTACTACAGCATGGTGTGCCAAGCGGTGCCATGTCTGCACCCAGGATCCAAACTGGTGAACCCTGGGCTGCTGAGAAGCGGAACATGTGAATTTAACCACTGTGCCCCTGGGCCGGCCCCTATAGTGTTAGCTCTTAAATTTAGGTTTAAGATCCATTTTAAGTTAATTTTTGTAAGTGGTGTGAAGCAAAGATCACAGTTTTAAAAAATGCGTATCCCATATTTTCAGCCCCATTTGTTGAAAAGATTATTTTTTCCCTATTGAATTGCCTTAACACCTTTGCCAATAATCAGTTGACCATGCAGTGTGGGTCTTTTTCTGGACTCTTTTCTTTGATCTATCTTTATGATCTATCTTTTCTTTTATTTATACTTTACTTTCTTGATTACTGTAACTTTATAATAAGCCTTGAAATCAAATTGGAATGCATATTCTCTAACTTTGTTCTTCTTTTTCAAAATTGATTTGGCCATTCTAGTACTTTGCATTTCCGTATACACTTCAAGAATTAGCTTGTCAATTTCCGCAAAAATGCTTCCTGGGCTGTAGTGGATCTATGGATTACTATGTGGAGATCCGACATTTTTAACAATATTGAGTCTTGCAATCCGTAAACATTGTTTATCTCTCTTTATTTAGGTCTTTGATTCCTTTCAGTAATGTTATTTAGTTTTCAGTGTAACTCTTTCACATATTTTATGAAAAATTTCACTAGGTATTTCATGTTTTTTTTTTTTTTTTTTTGGTGAGGAACATTGGTCCTGAGCTAACATCTGTGCTAGTCTTTCTTCTATTTTTTAATGTGGGACACTGCCACAACATGGCTTGATGAGCAGCTTGTAGGTCTGTGCCTGGGGTCCAAACCCGTGAACCCTGGGCCACTGAAGTGGAGCACATGAACTTAACCGCTATGACAGTGGGCTGGGCCCCCTAAATAGCACTTATTTTAATACCAGTTTCCAATTGTATTTTGTGACCCAGCTAAGCTCTCTTACTATCCAAATGGCTTTTTAAAGATTATGTAGGATTTTCTGCATAAACAATCATATCATCTATGTACAAAGACAGTTTTACTTCTTCCTTTTAAATCCATATGTCTTTTATTATTTTTTTTGCCTTATTATTCCACTGGCTAGTGATTTTCATAATAGTTGAAATGGAAGTTATGAAAGCATTCATCTTGGCTTTGTTTTTGATCATAGGGGGAAAACATTCAGATTTCCCCATTAAATATGTTAGCTGTAGGTTTTCCATAGATGTTCTTCATCAGGTTGAGGAAGTTTCCTTCTGTTTTTTTTTTTAAAGATTGCCACCTGAGCTAACCTCTGTTGCCAATCTTCTTTTTATTTTTCTTCTTCCCAAAGCCCCCCAGTACATAGTTGTATGTCCTAGTTGTGAGTGCGTCTGGTTGTGCTATGTGGGACGCTGCCTCAGCATGGCCTGATGAGTGGTGCCATGTCTGCGCCCAGGATCTGAACCGGTGAAACCCTGGGCCTCTGAAGCGGAGCACGTTAACTTAACCACTCGGCCATGGGGCCAGCCCCAGAAGTTTCCTTCTATACGTAGTTTGCTGAGATTTTCCATCATGAGTGTATGTTGAATTTTGTCACATTTTTTCTGTATGTATGAGATACTCTTACTTTGTTTGTTATTCTTATTTAGTTGGTTAATAGGGTGAATTACATTGGTTGACATTTGAATATTAAACCATCTTGTGTTCCTGGCGTAAATGCTTGGTCATGATGTATTATCCTTTTTCTATATTGTTGGACTCGATTTGTTAGAATTTTGTTAAGGATCTTTGTGTCTGTGTTCATGACGGTGTTGGTTTGTTTTCTTTTTGTTTTCATGTTTATTTACTTTTGTTATTTAGGATAATGCTAGCCTCATAGAATGTTTGGAATTGTTTCCTTCTCTTGTGTTTTTTTGAAAAGTTTATTTATGTAATTGGTATATTTTTTCCTTAAATTTTTGGTAGAATTCAGCAGTGCACTTCTAGGTCTGGAGTTTCTTTATGGGAAAGTTTTAACCTTTTAAGTTCAATTTCTTTAGTAAATATATTACTATTCAGGTTATCTGTTTTTTCTAAGCGAGGTTTGATAGTTTGTGCCCCTTAAGGAATTTGTCCATTTGATCTAAATTGTTGAATTTATTGACAAAAAGGTGTTCATATTATTCCCTTCATACTCTTTTAAAGTAGGATCTTTAGATGTGTCCTCTTTCTTCTTCTGATGTTGGTGATCTTTGTCTTCTCTCTTTTCTCCATAATCAGTATAACAAAAGGTATTTACCAATTTTATTGATTTTGTCAGAGGACCAGATTTTGTTTTCATTGTTTTTCTCTATTTTTTTCTTTTCTATTCGTTCTCTTTCATTCTTCTCATTTTTTATTTCAATCTACTGTAATCCTTAATATTTTGTTTCTTCTTACATTGGGTTTAATTTACTCTTTAATTTTATAGTTTATTAAGCTGGAAACTTAGGTCATTGAATTTGTCTTTCTTCTTTTCAAATATAGGCATTTAATGGTATAGATTTGTTTTAAAAACACTACTTAAGCAACATACTACACGTTTTTTTATGTTGTACTTTTGTTTTCATTGAGTCCAATTTATTTTGTGATTTCCATTGTGATTTCGTCTCTGACCCATGTGTTAGAAGTATGTTGCATAATTTCCAAATATTTTCCATATGTCTTTCTGTTATTTGTTTCTATATTCTATGTGGTCAGAGAATATAATTTCTATGATATGGATACTTTTTAATTTATTCAGATTTATTTTTTGGCTCAAGATATGGTCTGTTTTGTTAAATACGATATGTACCTGAAAAGAATATGTACTCTGCTGTTATTGAGGGGAGTGTTCTATAAATGCTAAGTCTAGTTGGTTGATAATATTGATAAGTCTTCTGTATCCTTACTGATTTTTCTGTCTACTTGTTCTATCAGTTATTGAGAGGGAGATATTGAGATCTCCTGCTAAATCTGGATTTATCTATTTCAGTGCTATCAGTTTTTGCTTCATGTATTTTGAAGCTCTGATGTTAGGGATATATAAACACTTAGGATTGTTATGTCCTCGATAAATGGACTCCGTCATTGTGAGAAGATGTGAGATGTGTTATATCACGAAACTGAAAATAAGTTCGTGAACGTTTTTATGGATCCCAGCCAGGTGCTCCTTTTGTCAGACCCTGCCTTTTGAAGGATTTAGCTGGCTGTAAGAATTTATCCCTTATAGTGTTCCTTGTTACTCTACTCTGTCTAATACTAACAGCCATTTTAGCTTTCTTTTGAGTACAATTAGAATTATTATTTTTCATTCTTTTACCTATTTCTATCTTTATAATGGAATTGGGTTTTTGTAGGCAGTGTATAGTTGGGTCTTGCTTTTTAACAATATAATAATCTCTGCCTTTTAATTGGGCTTTTGATATCCTTTCTACTTCATGTGATTATCGATATGGTCGGGCTTATGTTAGTGTGAGCTGAGACTGAGGCCTGCTGGCTTATACCAGCCTCCCAGATCTGATTGTGAGCATCTCTTTCAGTGACTTGGTGTTAGTAGATTCCAGTTGGCCGTGGTGGGAGTATTTACACCACAGAAAGGGACAAATGCTACCAGTTAGGCCTTCCCCATCCCCTGTGAGCCTGTTATTAAGTATTCACTGGGGTACCACTGATTTAAATCTACTGTCTTGCTACTTGTTTTCTTTTTGTTTAGTATCTTATTGGTTCCTTTTCTCCTCTTTGTCTTTTTTTCTGTTAATTGAGGATTTTTTGTAATTCCATTTTATGTGCTTTATAACCTCATTAACTCTCTCTGGTGTTGTTTTCCTTTTAGTGGTTGCTTTAACTTATTTGCAGACCATCTTTAAGTAATATTATGACTGTTCGCTATGGTATTATAAGAACCTTACAAAGTATTTTTTTTGTTTGCCTCTTCTCAAAAGCACATTTTACTTCTATATGTTATAAACTCCACAGCAGTTATTGATTTTGCTTTAAATAGTCACTTATTTTTAAAATATATTTTTGAAGCAGAAAAAGCCTTATATTTCTCCACATATTTATCATTTTCAATGCTCTTTATTCCTTTATATTGATTCAGATTTCCCTCTAGGATCATTTTCCTTCTGCCCAAAGAATTTCTCTTTCTTTTGCATAGTGCTGGTCTGCTGGTGATGAATTATCTCAGCTTTTGTATGTTTTAAGAAGTATCTTATTTTTTGAAAGATATATTTACCGGTATAGAATTCTAGTTTAGCTTTAGTTTTTTTTCTTATTTTAGTGCTTTAAGGATGTTGGTTCACTGTCTTGGCTTTTGTTGTTTCCTATTTGAAGTCTGCTGTCATTCTTATCTTTTTGTTTCTCTATACTTAATGTGTATTTTTCTCTGGTTTTGAACAATTTTATTATGATGTACCTTGGTGTAGTTTTATCATGTTTCTTGTGCTTGAGATTTGTTGACGTTCTTAGATATGTGGTTTATAGTTTTCATCAGATTTGGAAAAATTTCAGCTGTTATGTCTTAAAATATTTTTTTCTGACTTGTCTCTCCTTTCATCTTCTCTTTCTGGGGCTACAGTTACATGTCTATTAAACTTCTTTATTGTTGTTCTGCATTTCACTAACGCTTTGTTCATTTTACCTAGTCCTTTTTTCCTGTTTATGTTTTGTTTTGCTATGTCTCCCTGTTTACTAATCTCTGATGCATTGTCTAATCTGCTGTTAATTCCACTTAGTGTACTTTTCACTTTAGACATTGTATTTTTTATCTAAAAGTTTCATGTAGGTCTTTTTTTTATATCTTCTGTATTTTTCTTTGTCATGCTCATGCTTTCTTCTACCTTCTTGAACAAATGGAGTATAGTAACCGCCTCAATGTTCTTATCTGCTAATTCTATCATCTCTGTCATTTCTAGGTCTATTGCTAGATTAATCCACTCCTTAGAGGTATACTTTTCTGTTTCATTGCTTTATAGTTTGTGATTGAATGCTAGACATTGTAAATTTTACTTTGTTGAGTGTTGAATTTTTGTATTACTTTAACTATTGGGGTTTTTATCCTGGAGCAATTTTTTTAAAAAATAGTTGATCCTTCTGAGATTTGCTTTTAAATTCTGTTAGGTAGAATCAGAACAGCCTTTATTCTAAGGCTAAACTGGCCCTAGTAACCTCAGGATTCTCTTGATGCCCCATGTGCTAGGAGATCTTTCCACTGTGATTTTTGGGAATAAGAACTATTCCTGGCCTTGTGGGAGCATTGGGAACTGTCCTGCCTCTTCCTAGTGATTTGTTCTGTGGTCTCAGTAGTTTCCTCATGCTCATGTGTTGATCAGACTCACTTAAGACCCAAGGGGAACCCTCTTCAGATCTCCAGAGAGCTTTCTCTCTGTCTCTCTCTCTCCCCTCTCCAGTACTCTTCTGTGTGCATTCTAGATGCCTTGGTCTCTCTGAACTCCAAGGGAGACTGCTGGACTCTGTTACTCCTCCCTGCTCTTTCCAGGTAGTAATCTGGGGACAGTCATGTTGCTCACATTATTTTCCTTCTCTCAGAGATCACTGTACTGTGCTTTATGTTGTCCATTGTCTGAAAACAGTTGCTTTGTGTATTTTGTCCAGGATTTTCTTTTCTTTTAAAAAAAAAAAAAAAAAAGATTGGCACCTGAGCTAACATCTGTTGCCAGTCTTCTTTTTTTCCTTCTTGTCCCCAAAGCCTCCCAGTACATAGTTGTATATTCTAGTTGTGAGCGCCACTGGTTGTGCTATATGGGATGCTGCCTCAGCATGACCTGATGAGCAGTGCCATGTCCGCGACCAGGTTCCGAACTGGTGAAACCCTGGGCCGCGGAAGTGGAGCGTGCACACTTAACCACTTGGCTGTGGGGCTGGCTCCTGGCAAGGATTTTAGTTGTTTAAGATAGAAAGGTAAATCTGGCTTCTATAATTCATTATACTAGAAGCAGAAAGTTGTATATTATTGTTTTAATTAGCATTTCTTTTTAGCTTAGATATGAACATTTTCTGTATGTTTTAAAAAATTTCTCTTGACAGAAAAAAACTTTCACCTATGTCATCCAAACATAATTATGCATACTTATTTTTAAGATTTTTGTGTTTAGATGGGGGCCGGCCCCATGGCCCAGGTGTTAAGCTTACACGCTCTGCTTTGGCGGCCCACGGTTTCGCCGGTTCAGATCCTGGGCATGGACATGGCACTGCTCATCAAGCCATGTTGAGGCGGTGTCCCACACAGCACAACCAGGAGGACCTACAACTAAAATTACAACTATGTACCGGGGGGCTTTGGGGAGAAGGAGGAAAAATAAAATCTTTAAAAAAAAAAAGATTTTTGTGTTTAGAGATTCCACAAGACCCATTTATCAGCTCATTTGTCTTTATTCTTTGGATTGTCAAGTTGTTTATAATCTCTAAATGATTTTCTTCCTTTAAGCCTGTTTTTCCTTAATCAAAGAGAATAGGTGAACATTCCTTCTAGAACCCCTTTGTAGACCAAAAAAATAATCTTCATTTATTCATTCAACCATTATTCATGGAATGTTTATTATGTGGAAGGCCATATACTAGGCATTGTGTATACACACAAAGGTACATGAAAAAGAGTTCCTACCCTCGGGGAGTTCATAGTCTGGTAGGTAAACTGACAAAAAATAGTTAGCTCTCCCTCTGTGGAATATTTGCAGTGGGAACGATGTTCTTCTATTCTAGAACCATGGAAATGGAAATGATTACTTTCTCTGAGTATCACTTTACCCTAATCCACTCCTTTTCTCAAACACTCAAGCGTGCTCCTGCTTTAGGGTCTTTGTTCTTGCTGTTCCCTCTGCCTAGAATGCTGCCCTGCCAAGGTTTTCCAAATGGCTTACTCATACTCCTTCACATCCTCAAATATCATTTTATCAGTGAGACCTCCCTTGACCGTTGTCTATAAAATGGCACTTCCATCTACAATCTTTATCCCCTTACTTGGGTTTATTCTTTATAGCATTATCATTTACATTTTTATTTATTTTCTTCCTCATCACCTTTTGTCTCCTCCCCCTCTCAAATGTAAATGCCAGATGAGCAGGGACTCTATCTGTTTTGTTCACTATTTTATCACCTTGAGTAGTAACTGACACATACAGGATTCTTGATAAATATTTCTTGAAAAAATTTATACCTGTGTGGTCGCTTGATTATTTTTCCTTTCCATGTTTCCCTGCAAAGCATTTCCTGAGTGATTTTATTCACAATGTCCATTTTTGGTTTACTCTGCACTTAGAATAAGCAAATGTCTTAGTAACACTGTAATAGTTAAAAGAGACACTTATGTCGAGTAGATACTAAATTTTGTTTTTTCCTCTCTCTTAGTTTGCAGATAGGACCAATCCAATCGATAAACATCTTGAGGTCCTGGCCAATAAGTATGGATTGTCTGCACAACCAGTTATTCCTCAGATGTTTGGGTGTGCTGGAAAAGAGCACATGGAAAAATATGGTATGTTAAAAAAAACTTGAAGGCTTATTGGTAGTTATATACATGTGACGAGAAACAGCAGGTATTGATTAAGGAACTGTGGAGGATGCCAGGATATATAAGACGTAAAGTGGTTTTTGAATTAAATCGAAGAAGTAGTCTGTACAGAGTTTAGTTGTAGAGAAAATATTTATATATAGGAATTAGAAATATATAGGAATATATTCATATAGGAAGTACCTAGAATGCTCCAAAACAAGAAATTGAAATAGGAAAAATAGCATAAATCTTGTCTCCTTTAATCATGGACTATAAATTGAGGTTCATCAGTTCTGAATATTATAATGAGATTTAAAGCTTGCTTTTGATAACAGATTTATATAACCAAATTTTATTCTTAGTACTTGAGTCCATCAGGAGTGCATCATCATCTGTCATTCCATGGTGTTTTATGAGATTTATATTTCATAGTTGATTTTTATTTTGTAGATAAACATCCTAGTTTTTTGACGGATGGTCAATGATTGGCTTCCCTTTGCCAGTTAGTTAAATCATGGGTAACTGCAGATAGAATTTTTTGTTGTTGTTGTATGACCCTGAACCAGTGCCTTGTTGTGTACTGTGAGATAACAAAGAAAATAATCATGCTTGAAAGTTCATCATTCCTGTTCTTTGCAGGGAAAATATCCCAGGTTTGCTAGCCAAGATCAAGTAATTAGAAAGGAAAAAAATCTTCAAGGAAGAGTGGTGGGATCATATAGAGAAGCACTGCTAGTTTTGAGCCATAGGAATTTTCTTTCTTGTAGCTATTTTCTTACCCTTTTTAACTCAGTCCGTTTCAATCTGGTTTCCCTCCTTACTCAGGGCTACCATTGATCACCATGTTGCTATATCCAGTACATACTTTTCAATCCTGGTTTAATAGACCTCAGCACTATTAGTCCCTTTTCTACTTCCTTCTTGAAACATTCTCTTCTCTTGGCCTCCACGATACCTCCTTCTGTAACCTCTTTGGCTATTCCTTGTCCATTTCCTTTTCAATTAAATAATTCACCTTAAAGTAGCTCTCTTTATATTCCAGGCATCATTCTAAGCACTGGAATGTAGCAGTATATCAGTTAGCTATTGCTGAGTAATAAACCACACCAAAACTCAGCGATTTTAAACAATGATTATTTATTATTATAGTTTACAAGTTTGTAGATTGGGAGTCAGCTTGTCTAAGCTGAGCTCAGCTCTTCTTACCTTGGTTAATCATGACTGTAGGTTGATTGGAGACCCTGTTCTAGTCTTGTTTGACTGAGTCATAGCTCTTGTCCTCCTCGTGGGACTGGAAGGCCAGCCCTGGCATGTCATTTTCATCGTCCTAGCAGAAGCACAAGAGAGTAACCTGCAACATGCAAGACCTTTTGAGACTTAAGCTGTTGACCCAGAGCAAGTCATGTGGCAAACTTAGAATCAAGGGATAGAGAAATATGCTCCACTTCTTTTGTGGTAGGAAACTGCAAAGTCAGACCACAAAGGACATTCAAGAGGGCAAAAGAATTTGGGACATTAATGCATTCATTCACAAGCAATAAGTCAGCAGATGAGATGTGAGGTTTTGCTTAAATTTCTAATAAGGGAGAGACAGTAACACTTGAAAAAAACTAAGGTAATTTCAGGTAATTATTAGTCCTATGAAGAAAATAAAACAAAGTAATGTAGGGAGAGGTGGGCAAACTTAGGATAGTCAGTGATGGCCTCTATACTTGTATATCTAGTTGGCATCTTACATCTCTGCTTGTATATTTAACGGGCATCTCAAATTTAACATGTTCAAATGCCAACTCTTAATTCCATTCTGTCATTGTCTTAAACTTGCTCCTTCCCTAGTTTTCCTCATCTCAATAAGTGGCGCTTCCATCCGTTCAGATGTTCAAAGCAGAAACATGAGTCATCTTTGATACTTCTTTCTCCCTTTCCCCCATTCCAGTCCCTCATTATGTCCTATTAATTCCACCTGCAAACTCCAAACTATGTTTCTTCCTTCCATTTCCTTTCATTACTACAGCTCTTACCCTAGACAAGAATTTTTCAAACTGTGGGTCGTGACCTGCTAGGAAATTATGGAATTAAGTTCATAGGTTGAACCCAGCATTTTTCTAAAATCTAAAATTTGTCGTTATTGTATATTATAACTGAATACAGGGAAGTGCACAAAACATAAATAGACAACTTAGTGAACTCTCACAAAGCTCATAACTGTGAGCTAAACCACCTCCCAGGTGAAAAATAGAATGCTAACACCCAAGAATCCTCTCTGTAGATTATTTTTATCTGAAGAACTTTGTGCGTCTCCTATGATCTTCTTGGGTCATTCCATTAGACAAAAAGCTACACCTACAAATCTTTTTGAGATGAGCCCTCTTATACCTTGGATCCCTTCTGAGATGGCTGAGGGATGGCATTTTTAAGCTTCCTACCAGGCCTTTGTTTGATTGAGAGAATTTGTGAGGCATAGTCTTTTTCTCTTTGGAGGATTTTCTTCTGTTTGAGCTATATTCTGAGGCATCACTTTTGATCTTTCTGAGATCTTACAGAAAGATTTGTCACACCCTGAGCTTCATCTTTGCACCATGTTTTCCTCGTAGTGCCCTAGATTTAATCTTTACTCAAAGGCCGTTTCTTAATTTTAGCATCATTTCCTACCTTGAGAGGCTGAGAATTTTCAACACCACGAAGTCCCGAATTCTTTTTGTTAAACAGTTATTTCCTCGATATAGCAATATAGAATCTTCCTATAAACAGCAAGAAGAAGCCAAGTGGCAACTTCAATATTTTGCTTATCTGATTTCCACATAACTACAAGTAATAGTGTTACTAAAATTTCTACTACTGTTGTAACAATGATCTCCTTTTCTCTAGCCCTCAGTGAAGTTTTATCTTTTTGCAAACCGTCACCTTTCAGGTGTCTTTAGAGGACCGCAAGGCTTTCTCTAATAATTTCTTCAAGGCACTTTAGGCTTTTGCTAGTAATTTTCTTAAAAGCCACCTCCTGGTTCCAAAGCTGTTCACATATTTTACATTTTTTTGTTAAGTGTAACTCCACTTCCAGTTTATTAGTTTGCTCGGGCCGCCATAACAAAATATCATAGACTGGGTAGCTTAAATGATAGAAATTTATTTTTCGTGTTTCTAGAGGCTAGGAAATCCAAGATGAAGTTGCAAGATGAGGTCTCTTCTCTTAGCTTGTAGACAGATGCCATCTCACTGTGTACTCACATGATCTCTTCTTTTGTGGGCACAGAGAGAAAGAGAGAAAGAAACATCTTTTTCTTCCTCTTCTTATAAGAGTTCTTACAAGGACACTAACCCATCATGAGGGCCTTACTTTCATGGTCTCATCTATCCTAATCACCTCCCCAAAGCCCCATTTCCAAATACCATCACATTGGCGTTTAGGGCTTCAACAGATTTATTTTGAATTTTGGGGGACACGATTCAGTCCGTTGCACTCAGATACCAAAATATGTATTCATTATCTGTTACTGTGTAACAGTGAGACTCTCTTTTTAGAAATCATTTCTTGTTGCTTTCATTCTCGTTGTCTAGTTTCCCTGTGTGTAAGCTCACTGGCCTTCTTTCAGTGTCTTTAATAAGCCAAGCTTTCCTGCCTTAGGCTCTCCTATTCCCTTTGGCTACAGTGTTCTTTCCTCCATTCTTTCCAAGTCAGCTCTGCTCCTCCCTTAGGTCTTAAAAAAACCTTGTCTCATATCTCCAACACTTTACAAAAGTGTCTCCACTTGGCTGTCTAAAGGACATCTCAAATTTAACAGGTCTAAAGCTGAAGTCCTAATTCTTTCCTTGAACTTCCCCCTTCCCCATCTGTTCTTGAAGTTTTCCCCCATTCAGGAAATGATAACTCCATCTTTCTAGGACCTTTGGCCAAAAACCTTGCAGCCGTTCTTGATTCTACTCTCAGTCAACATTTAATATATCAGCAAACTTTTTCACTCATTTCTCAGAATATCCACTTCTCACCATTCCCACCACCTCTGCTGCAGGGTAAGCCACTGTAATTTCTCAGCTGGATTATAGGCATCTCCTAACTGGGTTTTCTGCTTCTGCTTGTGTACCTCTACAGTCTGTTCTTCATAGCCAGAGCAATGCTTTTCAAATATAAGCCAGCTCATTTCACTCCTCTGCTCAGAACTCTCCATGTGTTTTCATTACTCTCACTTTGAAACCTGTGGATCTTATTATGGCCTACAAACTTCTACATGATCTGATCCCAACCCCGCATTAGCTTTCTGACCTTATCTTTTACTGTTTCTTCTTTCACCACTCTGCTCCAGCCATACTATCCTTTCTGTTCCTCAAACACAGTAAACACATTCTGCTTCAGGCAGAGCCTCAGCTTTGCTATTTCCACTTCTGGAATGCTCTGCCCTAAGATATCTTCAGTGCTAGCTCCATTACTTCTATCAGGCCTTTGCTTAAATCTCATCTTCTGCTTTCTTTCCTCACCCTCCTTCCCAGAACTCTCTGTCCTCTGTCTCCTGCTTTATTATTTTACATAGAACTTATAAAAATCTGGCATATTTATTTTTTCTTATTTATTAACTGTCTTCTCCAACCAGAATGTAAGTTCTGCAGGAGCACTGATTTTTATTTGTTTTATTCCCTGCTCATTGACTGTTACCTGGGACACTGCCTGGCACAAAGCAGGTATACTGTAATTAATTAATTGATCTTCAAAGAAAGATCATCCTTGACCATTCAAATTGAAGTAGATTTCTCCTGTTATTCTCTTTCATAGATAGCTCCCTATGTCTCCCTATTTCTTTCCTTCATAGCACTTAGTGTTATTTATATTTATATCTTAATATGTATATATTATCACACTTTTACTTATTTAATTTTTGTCTTCCTTATGAGTCTATAAATTCCATGAAAGCGGGAACCATGCCTATTTTGTTTACCTTTGATATATCCAGCCTAGCACAGTACTTGGTATGTAATCTAGCCAGAAGAAAGAGTTTTTTTTATTCTCTTCCACAGTCCCCAGCATATTTAAATACTCAATAAACATTTGATGAATGAATGAATGAATTTTCTTACATATGTTACCTCATTCAATTCTTACAACAATCCATTATGGGAAGCATTATTATCCCATTAAGTAAGATGCTGGCTTCAGGGGCTATATATATATATATATATATATGAAGGATCGTGAAGCTGGCCTCTTAATATATATATATTTTTTTCTTTTGGGAATAGGTATTGAATTTTCTCAAAGGCTTCTCTACCATCTGTGGAGTTAATTGCGTTGTATCCCCCACTTACATCTGTTAATAAAGAATTCTTTATTAATGGATTCTTGATATTGAACTAACTTTGCGTATCTGGAACAAATGGCACTTGGTTATGATGTATTGATTTTTTTAATGTGGAGTTAGATTCTGCCACTATTATTTAGTACTTTCAAATCAATTTTTATAAGTGATATTGGCTTATAATTTTCGTTTTTTCTTACATCTTTATCAAATTTAGGTGTTAATTTTATATTTGCTTTATAAAAAGAAATAGGAAGGCTTTCTTTACTTTTGATGCTCTGGAACAATTCATGGAGCACTGGGACTACCTGATCTTTGTAGGTTTGGTAGAATTACCTGTGAAACCATCTGGGCCTAGTTTTTTCTTTGCGGGGGAAGGGAGTTGCTTGGCAAGTATCTATTTATTTATGTTTAGATATTATATCTCCAGTGGGCTCAATTTTGGTAGTCTCTATTTTTCTATAAAATTATCCATTTCATTTAGATTTTCACATTTATTTGTATAGAAATCTGAGACGTAGTCTCACCATTTTAAAATTTGTTTCTATTTAAATGGTACTTTCCTCTTATTATTTCTTATTTTTGTGTGTTTATGCTTTCTCCCTTTTTTCTTCATTAACTTAGGCTAGTAATTTGTTGTCTTAAATTTTTTAGTATATCGGAATTTTGATTGATTAATTATGTCTACTCTTTCTATTCTTTACCCCGTTAATTTCTCCTTTTATCTTCCTTGTGCTTTTTGGGGGTTTACTTTGTTGTTGTTTTTCTAGTTTTTTGAGTTGCGAATTTAATTCATTTTCTTTCCTTTTATTAGCAGCGTTATTGAGATATAATTCACAGACCATAAAATTCACCCTTATTAAGTGTACACTTCAGTGATTTCTAATATATTCACAGATTTGTTCAGCCATCACCACTGTCTGATTTCAGAACATTTTCATCATCCCAAAAGGAAACCCCATATCTATTAGCCGTCCTCCCCCTTACCCTCTCCTCTCAGGCACCTGGCAACCACTAATCTGCTTTCTGTTTTTATGGATTTGCCTATTCTGAACATGTCACTTAAGTGGAATCATACAGTATGTGGCCTTTTGTGACTGGTGTCTTTTACTTAGCATAATGTTTACATAGTTCGTTCAGGTCGTAGCATGTATCAGGACTTCATTCCTTTTTATTGCTGAATAATGTTTCATTTTATCATTCTTTCTTGTGTTTAGTGCTATGTATTTTTCTGATTACTGCTGTAAACATATCACACTGATTCTGATATATAATGTTTTCTGTATAATTTTCTCAGAAATTTTATAATTTCCATTTGTATTTCCTTTTCTTACTCAAGAATTGTTTCATGGAAATATTTTTTTACTTTCTGGGTAGACTTTTTATTTTTCATTTTATTAATAATTTCTAGTTTCATTGTATTGTGATTTGAGAGTGTTGTTTTTAGATTTGCGGGGATTCCGAGTCCTATTCTGCCGTCTAATGTCAGTGTAGTAAAGTCCTTATTTGATAGTGAATTTTTTGAAAGAGGATTCTGTGTCCTCTGATTTTTTGTTTCCTTTTTTTGGTCTTGCAGGACCCTAAAACTTCCCCTTTTGCTTCTTTTCTTTTTCAATCTTCAGTTGCCAAAGGGCACCTTTCGCTTTCTTTTTGCCTTGTTTTTTTCTCCTAGAAGCTATACCTTTAAAAGATTACCACCTTGAACCTCTTGAACTTTTCAGACCCTTCCCTGTAGTCGTGCTTTGATCTCTAGAAATATTTTTTAAAAATATTTTCTAAGGAGGCGGAGCAAAATGGTGGGGTGAGCTGACCCAGGACTCTCTCCCCTCCAAAGTACAACAAAGGACTGAAAAAAACCCCTGAATTTCAGCTAATGAACCTAATGCCAGGACTCAGAGACCTACAGTTTCAAAAGACAGAGGAGGGAGCCCCTGCTTCCCGCCTCAGAGGAGCTAGAACAGGGTAGGAGAGAACATCGCTCCATCCCCTAGAAACCAGGATCGCCACGCGGGCCCTGGAAGGAGCGGGGGAGGGGCCACGCAACCAGGGGATCGTCTAGGACTCCCACCGCCGGTACAGTGGAAACCCGCTGACAGGGGAAAGCTTCCGTGCTCGGGGACCCCATAAACCCAGGGCCCTGGGAGACCAGAGAACAGAACTGATCAAATCGAGATCAGTGCTCGAGAGAAACTGCCCCCGCCCCCGTCCCAGCAAAGCGCACTGGGTGCTGCCATCTTGCCCAAAGGCGGAGAGCTCAGAATGTGTGGCACTCGACCCCCATCCAGTGGCGACAGACTGTAACTGCAACTGAATTCTACCACCATGCAAAAAAACCGCTCTTCTACCATCCAGCAATTTATAAAAGCCCCAGACCAGAAGGAAAACAATAAAAACATAGAATTAAGTCCTGAGGACTTGGAATTAGGTAAACTGAATGAAAATGAGTTCAGAGCAGCTATAATAAAAAAACTCAATGAGGTAGAGAGAAAGATAGAGAAACAAGCCGAGTTCTGGAGTTATGTCACAAAAGAGATTGAAATTATAAAGAAGAATCAAACAAAATTACTAGAGATGAAAAACACAATGGACCAGATAAACAGAATACAGATTCCCTGAGTGCCCGGGTAGACTTCATAGAAGAGAAAATTAGCATAATCGAAGATGGACAGGCTGAATGGCTCCAGACAGAGGAAGAAAGAGAACTAAGGATTAAAAGGAATGAGGAAAGTATTAGAGAGATAGCAGATTCAATGAGGAGAAAGAATTTAAGGATCATAGGAATTCCCGAGAACGTGGAAAAGGAAAATGGAGCAGAAAGTGTGCTTAATGAAATTATAGAAGAGAAGTTCCCAAATCTAGGGATTGAGGGAGAAATGTGTGTAGAAGAAGCTTTCAGATCTCCTAGATTTGTCAATGTAAAAAGACCTACCGCAAGGCATATAGTAGTACAAATGGCAAAAATGAATGACAAAGAAGGAATACTCAGGGCTGCAAGACAAAAGAGAATTACGTACAAAGGAGCTCCTATCAGACTTTCAGCGGATTTCTCTGCAGAAACCTTACAAGCTAGGAGAGAATGGAGTGACATATTCAAAGCTTTAAAAGATATAAAAATCTTCAGCCAAGAATACTCTATCCAGCAAGAATATCCTTCAGATATGAGGGAGAAATTAAATCTTTTCCAGACAAACAAAAGTTAAGGGAATTTGTAACCAAAACTCCTCCACTACAAGAAATCCTCAAGAAGGCTCTCATACCTGAAAAAAGAAAAAAGGGAGAAAGGGGCCACAAACCACAGAGTAGGGAGACAGATAAATAGAACCAGAATAGGATAGCAAATATCCAACTATAGCATTAGGATAAAGGTAAGGAAACTACCAAAGCAAAGACGATCTTATCACTCTAACTACAAACTCATAACACAAGTTGGAACAAGAAGTGAAAATAATAATTTAGGAGGGGAAGAGCAAAGGGACTAAATTAGTCTAGGCCAAGTAAGTAAGAGACCACCAGAGAAGAGACTATATTATACACGAGATTCTAAATACAAACTTCAGGGTTGCCACTAAACTAAAAAACAGAACAGAGACACAAAACATAAATAAGCAAAAATCTAAGAAACCCAGCATAAGAAATTGCAGTATCAAATGGATAGGATAAAGCACACAGGAAGAGAAAAGCAGGAAAGCCAGATAATGAGCAACAGATTGACAGCTTTAAGTCCACATGCATCAATAATCACTGTTAATATAAACGGATTGAACTCTCCAATGAAAAGACACAGATTGGCAAAATGGATTAAAGAACAAGATCCAACAATTTGTTGCCTCCAGGAAACACACCTCAGCCCCAAGGACAAACACAGGCTCAGAGCGAAGGGGTGGAGGACAATACTTTGAAGCTAATAGCAAGGAAAAAAAAGCAGGTGTTGCAATTCTTATATCAAAGTGGATTTCAAAATAAGACAGGTAAAGAGAGACACACAGGGACAATATATAATGATCAAAGGGACACTTCATCAAGAAGAAATAAAGCTTATAAATATCTATGCACCCAACATAGAAGCACCAAAGGTCATAAAGCAACTATTAACAGGCCTAAAGGAAGATGTTAAAAACAACACAATAATAGTAGGGGACCTCAACACCCCACTCACATCAATGGACAGATCATCCAGACAGAAAATCAACAAGGAAATAGTGGAGCTAAACGAAAAACTAAAAGAATTGGACTTAATAGACATATATAGATCATTTCATCCTAAAAAAGCAGAATACACATTCTTCTCAAGTGCACATGGAACATTCTCAAGGATAGACCATATGTTGGGAAACAAGGCAAGCCTCTACAAATTTAAAAAAATTGAAATAATAACAAGCATCTTCTCTGATCATATGCTATAAGGCTAGAAATTAATTACAAGAAAAAAGCTGAGAAAGGCACAAAGATGTGGAGACTAAACAATACACTACTGAACAAGCAATGGATCATTGAAGAAATTAAAGAAGAAATCAAAAAATACCTGGAAACTAATGAAAATGATAACATGCCATACCAACTCATATGGGATACAGGAAAAGCTGTATTAAGAGGAAAATTCATCGCAATACAGGCACATCTTAACAAACAAGAAAAATCCCAAATAAGCAATCTTAAACTACACCTAACTGAAGAGAAAGAAGAACAAACAAAGCCCAAAGTCAGCAGAAGGAGAGAAATATAATAAGAATCAGAGCAGAAATAAATCCTATTGAAACAAAAAAGGCAGTAGAAAGGATCAGTGAAACAAAGAGCTGGTTCTTTGAGAAGATAAATAAAATTGACAAACCCCTAGCCAGACTTACAAAGAAAAAAAGGGAGAAAGCTCAAATAAACAAAATCAGAAATGAAAGAGGAGAAATAACAACAGACTCCGCAGAAATACAGCAGATTATAAGAGAATACTACGAAAAACTATATGCCAGCAAATGGATAACCTAGAGGAAATGGATAAATTCTTGGACTCCTACAATCTCCCAAAGCTCACTCAAGAAGAAGCAGACAATTTGAACAGACCAATCACAAGGAAACAGATTGAAACAGCCATCAAAAGCATCCCAAAGAATAAAACCCCAGGACCAGATGGCTTTCTTGGGGAATTCTACCAAACTTTCAGAGAGGATTTAATACCTATCCTTTTCAAGCTATTCCAAAAAGTTAGGGAGGATGGAACACTTCCTAACACATTCTATGAGGCCAACATCACACTGATACCAAAGCCTGACAAGGACACCACGAAAAAAGAGAACTACAGGCCAACATCGCTGATGAACATAGATGCAAAAATCATCAACAAAATTTTGGCCACCAGAATTCAGTAATTCATCAAAAGGATCATACATCATGATCAAGTGGGATTCATACCAGGGACACAGGGATGGTTCAACATCTGCAAATCAATCAACGTGATACACCACATCAAGAAACTGAGGAATAAAAACCACATGATCATCTCAATAGATGCAGAGAAAGCATCTGACAAGATCCAACAGCCATTTATGATAAAAACTCTGAACAAAATGGGCATAGAAGGGAACTACCTCAACATAATAAAGGCCATATATGACTAACCCACAGCCAACATCATACTCAATGGGCAAAAACTGAGCGCCATCCACCTGAAAACAGGAATGAGACAAGGATGCCCTCTATCACCACTCCTATTTAACATAGTACTGGAGGTCCTGGCCAGAGCAATTAGGCAAGTAAAAGAAATAAAAGGAATCCAAATAGAGAGGGAAGAAGTGAAACTCTCGCTGTTTGCAGACGACATGATCTTATATATAGTAAACCCCAAAGAATCGATTGGAAAACTTTAGGAGTAATCAACAACTACAGCAAAGTTGCAGGGTATAAAATCAATTTGCATAAATCAGTAGGATTTCTATATTCTAATAACGAACTAACAGAAAAAGAACTCAAGAACACAATATCATTCACAATTGCAACAAAAAGAATAAAATACCTCGGGGTAAATTTAACTAAGGAAGTGAAGGACCTATATAATGAAAGTTACAAGGCCTTTCTGAGAGAATTGGATGACAACATAAGGAGATGGAAAGACATTCCATGTACATTGATTGGAAGAATAAACATAGTTAAAATGTCCGTTCTACCTAAAGCAATCTACAGATTCAATGCTATCCCAGTCAGAATCCCAGTGACATTCTTTACAGAATTAGAACAAAGAATCCTCAAATTCATATGGGGCAACAAAAGACCCAGAATTGCTAAAGCAATCCTGAGAAAAAAGAACAAAACGGGAGGCATCACAATCCCTGACTTCAAAACATACTACAAAGCTACAGTAATCAAAACAGCATGGTACTGGTACAAAAACAGGTGCACAGATCAATGGAACAGAATTGAAAGCCCAGAAATAAAACCACACATCTATGGACAGCTTATCTTCAACAAAGAAGCTGAGGGCATGCAATGGAGAAAAGAAAGTCTTTTCAACAAATGGTGCTGGGAAAACTGGAAAGCCATATGTAAAAGAATGAAAATTGACCATTCTTTCTCACCATTCACCAAAATAAACTCAAAATGGATCAAAGACCTAAAGGTGAGACCTGAAACCATAAGGCTTCTAGAAGAAAATATAGGCAGTCCACTCTTTGACATCAGTGTCAAAAGGACCTTTTCGGACACCGTGTCTTCTCAGAGAAGGGAAACAATAGAAAGAATAAACAAATGGGACTTCATCAGACTAAAGAGCTTCTTCAAGGCAAATGAAAACAGGATTGAAACCAAAAAACAACCCACTAACTGGGAAAAAATATTTGCAAGTCGTATATCTGACAAAGGCTTAATATCCATAATATATAAGGAACTCTCACAACTCAACAACACAAAATCAAACAACCTGATCAAAAAATGGGCTGGAGACATGAACAGACATTTCTCCAAAGAAGATATACGGATGGCCAATAGGCACATGAAAAGATGCTCATCATCGCTGTGCATCAGGGAAATGCAAATCAAAACTACACTAAGATATCACCTTACACCCATTAGAATGACAAAAATATCTAAATCTAATAGTAACAAATGTTGGAGAGGTTGTGGAGAGAATGGAACCCTCATACACTGCTGGTGGGAATGCAAACTAGTGCAGCCACTATGGGAAACAGTATGGAGATTCTTCAAAAAATTAAAAATAGAACTACCATACGATCCAGCCATTCCACTACTGGGTATCTATCCAAAGAGCTTGAAGTCAGCAATTCCAAAAGTCCTATGCACCCCAATGTTTATTGCAGCATTATTTACAATAGCCAAGACGTGGAAGCAACCTAAGTGCCCATCAACAGATGAATGGATAAAGAAGATGTGGTATATATATACAATGGAATACTACTCAGCTGCAAAACAGAACAAAATCATTCCATTTGCAACAATATGGATGGACCTTGAGGGAATTATGTTAAGTGAAATAAGCCAGATAGAGAAGGATAATCTGTGTATGACTCCACTCATATGAGGAATTTAAAAATGTGGACAAAGAGAACAGATTAGTGGCTACCAGTGGAAAGGTGGGGTGGGGGGTGGGCACAAAGGGTGAAATGGTGCACCTACAACACGAATGACAAACATTAATGTACAACTGAAATCACACAAGATTGTAACCTATCATTAACTCAATTAAAAAAAAACAAAAAACCCACCCCCCCCAAGAAAACCAACCAAGCAAACAAACAAACAAAAACAAGACAGGCAGGGCCTTAAAGGGCTTCAGGAAGGGTTTGGAGCCTTATCATGGGCTAGAAGCTGCAGGAAGATGCCTGTGCCTGAGTGGAAAAGTTAAGGAATACAAACACCTGGACTGAAGGGTCCAGAAGGCCAGGAATGAGAGGTGCCTTGGCAACAGTTTACATGGACAGAGGACACCAAGAAACAGATGGCCCCGCACAGCACTATGTGAGCCCTAGGAGCAATTCTGGGAGAAGAGGGGGCCGTGAGACCTGACTTTATTGAGTTTATGTTTCTGCTACCTCTTAAAAAACGGGGTTTTGACTCAGAAATTCTGTTGAGTTCTAGAAATATAAATTTACATTTCTTGCAAAAAAAAAATATTTTCACACTTTGTTGGGGGGAAGGGGGTCTTTCTCCTCCTAGCGGTAGTTTTTGAGCAGCTCTAGGCCTGCGCCACTCCCTTCTTCTCTCCTCTGCAGTGTTTCAGGTGGCTCTCGTTCTCCCAAAGGCTTGCGGTGGGAGCATGAGCTATTGCCAGCTGGGATTTGGTCATTTTTCCCTTTTCTCCTTTTTCTCACAGATAATTTGAAGTTTTGGGTTCTCTGTTGTCTAGTTGTGCTGAGAGTATGGTTTTGTGCAGTTTTATTTGTTCCTCTTGTTATTTTAGATTGTTTTTAGAGGACGTGGAGAGAGACAGATTTAGGCAGCCTCCATTGTCCTCAGCTACCTGGAAATCCTGTGTCTGGTCTGTTTTTAAGCTTATATCTTTTCTCAAGTTTTACATTATTCAGAATAGTGGCCCAGTTTTCTGGTGTAAAATCTTAAGTATAAATGTACGGTTTTTTTTTTTTTAAAGATTTTATTTTTTTCCTTATTCTCCCCAAAGCCCCACAGTACATAGTTGTATATTCTTTGCTTTGGGTCCTTCTGGTTGTGGCATGTGGGACGCTGCCTCAGCGTGGCCTGATGAGCAGTGCCATGTCCGCGCCCAGGATTCGAACCAACGAAACACTGGGCCGCCTGCAGCGGAGCGCGCAAACTTAACCACTTGGCCATGGGGCCAGCCCCTAAATGTACGGTATTTTAGTTGAAATGTTATTCTTCACCCAATAGATTTTTGAGTTGTAGAATTTCATAGGATTTTGACTTGTCGTTTGAAATTGCTTTTTGTGAGTGTGCACTGGAAATGAATGCCTAAGAATGTTTGTAGTAGCTTACATCCTCCTGTAGAATCAGCAGATTTTTGTGGCTTCAAAGTTTGATTCAAAGAGATTGAAATCTAGGATACTAGGCATATCCTTTGAACAGGCAAAAATCTGAATTGGCAGTTCAGAATCAGTATCAACAAGCCCTTCATCAGTTCCCAGGCTTAAAAAATGTATAGTAAGTCCCTGGCAGAATATTTTTCAAAGGGTTGCTATTTTCTATAGATTAATTGGATCCCATCATAAGGAAAAAAGAAAAGACATCAACACATTGACTCTCTCTTATGTCAGACACTATGTCCTGTACTTTTGTATAGTTTACCTGTCTCTCTTCCTACCAATCCATGCATGAATTGCTTGTAAATCTTCTGATAAGTGACGGTAAAGCATTTGTACTTTCCGTGACAAGGAACTTGCTGCCAACTAAGGCCACTCACTCCACATTTTGGGTGATTCCGATTGTTAGAGTGCTCTTTTTCACGTTGAACTCTCTCCCTATAGTTTCCATCCGTGGTCTTGTTTCTTTCTTCTGAAACTCACAGAACAAGCCTCTTTCACGTTGTAGCCCTTCAAATATCTGGAGCCAGCCTGACATTGTCCTTAATTTGCCTTCTTCTCTTTAATTGTTTCTCACTAGACTTGTTTCATGACCCATCATCCCAGTGTAATTGCTGTACTGTGATCGCACATTAAGCTTTTCTGGTAGTCACGTCACACTGCTAAATCGTGTTGAGCTTGCAGTTGAACAGAACCTCAGAACTTTTCTCATAGTTACTGCCCTTTTTCCCAGGTTGTTTTGGGGGTCCAAGAATAGAACTGGGCATTAATGATATTCTGATCCATCCCATTAATAAACTTTGTTGAAGTCTGTTGGGATCCAACATTTAGTAGTTCCTCCCAGCTTCAGGTTTGGTAATTTTTTAATCCAGTTTTTGTGGAAATATTAACCAGAGCATGGCTGAGGTTAGCGGTTAACTCTAGAGAGTTTTCTCTAGGTTAATGCATTAATAAATGCCTTTCGTTTCCCAGTGTGTGTTCTGCAGAACATTAAGCTCATAAGATGCTTCATGACATGGGTCAGATAAATTGGGAAATGGCTTCATACTTTAACCCCTTTTTGGATAGTCATAATACACTTGCAAGAGTAAAGGCTCTGAATGTCTTGCTGTAAAGAAGTGTTTAAATTTGTTTAACCCAGTATTATCTAAACTTACTTGACAAAAGAAACCTCATTTTTTTTAGTAACATTGAAAAACCCCCGAACAACAAAAGAAAAAACAAAACTCACACTACAGTATTTCCTTATGTTATCCCAAAAGAAGTCCTGAAAAATTTAGTTAATTATCTTGCTGATATCTAAATACTATGTTTCATTTGCTTTATTAGTCAATTCAATCAAGAAAAGATACTAATCTGATGTGGCTTGTTCCTACTCAACCCATTTTGGCTGCCTCTTGATCACCACTCTTCCTGATATGAGATCACCATGTGGATTCTACTTTCTTCCCTTTTTATTTGAATTGAGATAAGCTTTGCTCACTTATATGAATGTCATTTCTGCTCTGACGATCATCCTTCTTGACAGAGAAGATAGAGAGAAAACAGTATACAAAATGGGTACGCTCCACTTAAGATTTTTGAAAATTTTTCTTCATTAATGTGCTTGCTTCTGTTTTCCTGACATTATTTTTTAAACTTTCTGTTAAGGAATTTAAAAAATATGTATTTCTTATTAGGCTATAACTCTTCTAAAGACCCTTCTGCCTTATCATAAGGAAAGAGAAGAAGATTAGGCCCTGGAGGGTGTGAGTTATAAAATTCGCTTAGTCCAGGGGCGTTGGGATGTTTGGCAGACTTCTTGAAGAATTGCTGGCAGTGCTTTCCTGCCTTATATCCTCGTGGTCCCAGGCTATATTTTCTGGTTTTTGAAATTGGACCCTAGTTATACTAGGTAGAATAGGTCAGTTCAAACTGTTTTTATATCATATGCTTATTAGTTGATTCAATTCATTAAATATACCCAAGTTTAATTATAAAGAAATATTTATGTGAGGGATCAGTTGAAGTCTTCAATACTGATATCTATGCAAGGAAAAATGTGGAAATATTTAGGACACTGAGTACCATGGCAGCATTTGTTAATAAACAGCAGAGGAGCCGACCCCATGGCCAAGTGGTTGAGTTCGTGGGCTCCGCTTCGGTGGCCCATGGTTTCGCTGGTTCGGATCCTGGGTGCGGACATGGCACTGCTTATTAGGTCATGCTGAGGCGGCATCCCACATGCCACAACTAGAAGGACCCACAACTAAAATATACAACTATGTACTGCGGGGATTTGGGGAGAAAACGCAGGAAAAAAAAGAAGATTGGCAACAGTTGTTAGCTTAGGTGCCAATCTTTAAAAAATAAAATAAACAGCAGAAAAACATTAACCCATTAAAAGATGTTTGCTTTTTCTACAGGAACAAAAGTTGAACACTTTGCAAAAATTGGATGGAAAAATCATAAGCATTCAGTTAATAACCCGTAAGTATTTCTGAGATATGACATAGTAAAAATCTGGGTTAACCTGCTGTGTAATATGCAGCTTTATACTTGGAAAGCAAATGCAAGACCTCAAAGATGTTAACTAGAATGATTAACTTTTTTCTTATAGAAGACTTGTGCCCAAGTAAACTTTTGACTACTTTTCAGTTTTAGTTTTTGGTCTGTTTATATTTAGAATACCATTTAAACTAATCACTCTTTTAAGAAAGAATGTGAATGGCTGGTGTTAAAAGATGTAATTGGTCATACATTGCAACTCCAGTTAAGTGAAATTTATTGTAATTACTTTGGTGGGCGATAACCAGTCACCGTTTTAAGCCATTCCTTTAAACTTTTCTCTGTTTGTTTTGATCAATTTGTAAAATGAATATTAGTAGCCATTTTAATTACTTTATATAAAATTGTTTTACCTTAATAATGTGTTTTAATTTTGTTAGTGTCATTAACTCTTATTCTGGTAGAATAATATGGTTATTTATATGTAAGTATAAAGTAAAATGACATCATGTGCATTATAGGTCATTAATCTTTGATTCCCTAGTGCCTAGGATGCCTGGCTCATGGCATATACTTAATGGTTGCCAAATGAAATTGGTTCACTGGGAGTTGAATCAGTGCCGCATAACTAGAATCTCTACAAAAGGAGTACCACCAGGCAATAAAAGAATAATAGCTAGCTTTATTAAATGACAATTCTGTGTCACTGTGCTAGGTACTTTTATGTACATTTTCACTTAATCTTCTCAAGGGTCCTATAAGGTAAATATTTTTATTCTTCTTTTATGGATGAGGAAAATGAAACTTACAGAAATTAGGCAACTTGCTCAGGATCATTCTAAGTAATGGCAAATAATGTTTATATTTTTCCTCCTATTAGATTATAAACTCCTTGAGGGCAAGAGCCATCTCTTATCTTTCTATTCGTAATGCTTAGCACAGAGCCTAGAACATAATAGGTGTTCAGTAAATTGTTTCTGAACTACTCAACGAATTTCACCACATTTAATAAATATAAAACCGTGACAAGAAACATTTTTTACCGTAAGTGGATCATTACCACCTATTGCTAATCCGTCATGCTACTGCTAGTTCTCCTAATTCTCCTAATTTTAAATTGATATTTGAGTTCAGGGCATACCTAGTTAACAAATAATATTTAATCCCATGCCCTAGATTTAAGGATATTTTGTGAAAGATCTAAGGGTATTGTGAAAGCTTTGGTGAATTCCTGTTGCTTATAAGATAAAATAGAAATTCCTCATATGAGATAATAGACCTGCTATAATTTGGCCCCATTCTACTTTTCCAGCCTTATTTTGTACCACTTCCCTGGCTATTCTCAATCTCTGGCCGAAGGAGATTACTTGGTTTTTCCCAAATGTACTATACAGTACTTGCTTCTGTGTTGTTACTTATGCCGTTAGCTCTCCCTGGAATGTACTTCTGCCTTTCTTTTGTTTGGTGAATATCTACTTACTCAACCCAAATATCATTGCTTCTCTTATTACCTTCTTGACACTACCTGGGCATAATTATTTTTTCTCATGAGCTTCATTACACTGTCTATATATCTCTATTATAACACATCACACTGTATGATAGTTATTTGTGTGTTTCTCCTCTGATGATGATGATCCTTGAGCAGAGATTATGTCTTATCTTTGTATATTTATCAGAGTATTGGAACATGGTATATGTTCAATAAAACTTTGCTGTTACTGAGTAGTAGAGTTAGGATGAGCAGCTTAAGCCCATAAAGATGGTCTAGAGCTGATTTCTTTGTCCGTAGAACTTGGAGAACCATTAAAAATCCTTGTGATTTCCTGAAACTAGTAAACAACTGTACCAACATAATGAGGAATTGACAGCATTGAGGTTTCCTAGCACTGAGGCTCCAAAAAACAGCTCTTTTTTCTTCTTTTTTAAAAATTTTTTTATTGAGTTAATGATAGGTTGCAATCTTGTGAAATTTCAGTTGTACATTATTGTCTGTCAGTCGTGTTGTAGGTGCACCCCTTAACCCTTTGTGCTCATCCCCCACCCCTCCTTTCCCCTGGTAGCCACTAATCTGTTCTCTTTGTCCACCTGTTTAAATTCCTCATATGAGTGCAGTCATACAGAGATTGTCCTTCTCTATCTGGCTTATTTCACTTAACATAATTCCCTCAAGGTCCATCCATGTTGTTGCAAATGGGACGATTTTGTTCTTTGTTATGGCTGAGTAGTATTCCATTGTATGTATATACCACATCTTCTTTATCCATTCGTCTGTTGATGGGCACTTAGGTTGCTTCCACGTCTTGGCTATTGTAAATAATGCTGCGATGAACCTTGGGGTGCATGGGACTTTTGGAATTGCTGACTTCCAGCTCTTTGGATAGATACCCAGTAGTGGGATGGCTGGATCGTATGATAGTTCTATTTTTAATTTTTTGAAGAATCTCCGTACTGTTTCCCATAGTGGCTGCACTAGTTTGCATTCCCACCAGCAGTGTATGAGGGTTCCTTTTTCTCCACAACCTCTCCATGATTTGTTACTATTTGTTTTAGTTATTTTTGTCATTCTAATGGGTGTAGGGTGATATCTTAGTGTAGTTTTGATTTGCATTTCCCTGATGCACAGTGATGATGAACATCTTTTCATGTGCCTATTGGCCATCCGTATATCTTCTTTGGAGAAATGTCTGTTTGTGTCTCCAGCCCGTTTTTTGATCAGGTTGTTTGATCTTTTGTTCTTGAGTTGTGTGAGTTCTTTATATATTATGGATATTAAGCCTTTGTCAGATATATGACTTGCAAATATTTTTCCCAGTTAGTGGGTTGTTTTTTTGTTTCAATCCTGTTTTCATTTGCCTTGAAGAAGCTCTTTAGTCTGATGAAGTCCCATTTGTTTATTCTTTCCATTGTTTCCCTTCTCTGAGAAGACATTGTGTCCAAAAAGATCCTTTTAATACTGATGTCAAAGAGTATACTGCCTACATTTTCTTCTAGAAGCCTTATGGTTTCAGGTCTCAGCTTTAGGTCTTTGATCCATTTTGAGTTTATTTTGGTGAATGGTGAGAAAGAATGGTCAATTTTCATTCTTTTACATATGGCTTTCCAGTTTTCCCAGCACCATTTGTTGAAAAGACTTTCTTTTCTCCATTGCATGCCCTCAGCTTCTTTGTTGAAGATAAGCTGTCCATAGATGTGTGGTTTTATTTCTGGGCTTTCAATTCTGTTCCATTGATCTGTGCTCCTGTTTTTGTACCAGTACCATGCTGTTTTGATTACTGTAGCTTTGTAGTATGTTTTGAAGTCAGGGATTGTGATGCCTCCCATTTTGTTCTTTTTTCTCAGGATTGCTTTAGAAATTTGGGGTCTTTTGTTGCCCCATATGAATTTTAGGATTCTTTGTTCTAATTCTGTAAAGAATGTCACTGGGATTCTGACTGGGATAGCATTGAATCTGTAGATTGCTTTAGGTAGAACGGACATTTTAACTATGTTTATTCTTCCAATCCATGTACATGGAATGTCTTTCCATCTCTTTATGTCGTCATCCATTTCTTTCAAAAAAGCCTTGTAATTTTTGTTGTATAAGTCTTTCACTTCCTTAGTTAAATTCACCCCAAGGTATTTTATTCTTTTTGTAGTGGATTGTGAATGGTATTGTGTTCTTGAGTTCTTTTTCTGTTAGTTCGTTATTAGAGTATAGAAATGCTACTGATTTATGTAAATTGATTTTATACCCTGCAACTTTGCTGTAGTTGCTGATTACTCCTAAAAGTTTTCCAATCGATTCTTTGGGGTTTTCTATATATAAGATCATGTCATCTGTAAACAGCGAGAGTTTCACTTCTTCCCTCTCTATTTGGATTCCTTTTATTTCTTTTACTTGCCTAATTGCTCTGGCCAAAACCTCCAGTAGTATCTTAAATAAGAGTGGTGATAGAGGGCATCCTTGTCTCATTCCTGTTTTCAGGTGGATGGTGCTCAGTTTTTGCCCATTGAGTATGATGTTGGCTGTGGGTTAGTCATATATGGCCTTTATTATGTTGAGGTAGTTCCCTTCTATGCCCATTTTGTTCAGAGTTTTTATCATAAATGGCTGTTGGATCTTGTCAGATGCTTTCTCTGCATCTATTGAGATGATCCTGTGGTTTTTATTCCTCAGTTTGTGATGTGGTGTATCACGTTGATTGATTTGCAGATGTTGAACCATCCCTGTGTCCCTGGTATGAATCCCACTTGATCATGATGTATGATCCTTTTGATGAATTGCTGTATTTGGGTTGCCAAAATTTTGTTGAGAATTTTTGCATCTATGTTCATCAGTGATAGTGGCCTGTAGTTCTCTTTTTTCGTGGTGTCCTTGTCAGGCTTTGGTATCAGTGTGATGTTGGCCTCATAGAATGTGTTAGGAAGTGTTCCATCCTCCCTAACTTTTTGGAATAGCTTGAAAAGGATAGGTATTAAATCCTCTCTGAAAGTTTGGTAGAATTCCCCAAGAAAGCCATCTGGTCCTGGGGTTTTATTCTTTGGGATGCTTTTGATGGCTGTTTCAATCTGTTTCCTTGTGATTGGTCTGTTCAAATTGTCTGCTTCTTCTTGAGTGAGCTTTGGGAGATTGTAGGAGTCCAAGAATTTATCCATTTCCTCTAGGTTATCCATTTGCTGGCATATAGTTTTTTGTAGTATTCTCTTATAATCTGCTGTATTTCTGTGGAGTCTGTTGTTATTTCTCCTCTTTCATTTCTGATTTTGTTTATTTGAGCTTTCTCCCTTTTTTTCTTTGTAAGTCTGGCTAGGGGTTTGTCAATTTTATTTATCTTCTCAAAGAACCAGCTCTTTGTTTCATTGATCCTTTCTACCACCTTTTTCGTTTCAATAGCATTTATTTCTGCTCTGATTTTTATTATTTCTCTCCTTCTGCTGACTTTGGGCTTTGTTTGTTCTTCTTTCTCTAGTTCAGTTAGGTGTAGTTTAAGATTGCTTATTTGGGATTTTTCTTGTTTGTTAAGATATGCCTGTATTGCGATGAATTTTCCTCTTAATACAGCTTTTGCTGTATCCCATATGAGTTGGTATGGCATGTTATCATTTTCATTAGTTTCCAGGTATTTTTTGATTTCTTCTTTAATTTCTTCAATGATCCATTGCTTGTTCAATAGCATATTGTTTAGTCTCCACATCCTTGTGCCTTTCTCAGCTTTTTTTTTTTCTTTTCTTTTTTTGTTAAGTCTTCTTAATTGACATGTTGTACGTGAAGGTGATAGGAACAAGCAATGTCTGTTTCTTGGGTGTTTTGTTTTTCAATCTTTTTGAGGAAGATTAGCCCTGTGCTAACATCTGCTGCCAATCTTCCTCTTTTTGCTGAGGAAGAGTGGCCCTGAGCTAACATCCATGCCCATCTTCCTCTACTTTATATGTGGGACGCCTGTGACAGCATGGCTTTTGCCAAACGGTGCCATGTCTGCACCCGGGATCCGAACCGGCGAACCCTGGGCTGTCCGCTGAGAAGCGGAACGTGCACACTTAACCACTGCGCCACCGGGCCGGCCCCTCAGCTTTTTTCTTGTAATTAATTTCTAGCTTTATAGCATTATGGTCAGAGAAGATGCTTTTTATTATTTCAATTTTTTTAAATTTATAGAGGCTTGCCTTGTTTCCCAACATATGGTCTATCCCTGAGAATGTTCCATGAGCGCTTGGGAAGAATGTGTATTCTGCTGTTTTTGGATGGAGTGTTCTATATATGTCTATTAAGTCCAACTGTTTTAGCTTTTCGTTTAGCTCCACTTTTTCCTTGTTGATTTTCTGTCTGGATGATCTGTCCCTTGATGTGAGTGGGGTGTTGAGGTCCCCCACTATTATTGTGTTATTTTTGATATCTTCTTTTAGGTCTGTTAATAGTTGCTTTATGAACTTTGGTGCTCCTGTGTTGGGTGCATAGATATTTATAAGTGTTATTTCTTCTTGATGAAGCGTCCCTTTGATCATTATATATTGGCCCTCTATGTCTCTCTTTACCTGCCTTATCTTGAAGTCTGTTTTGTCTGATATAAGTATTGTGACACCTGCTTTCTTTTGTTTGCTATTAGCTTGGAGTATTGTCTTCTACCCCTTCACTCTGAGCCTGTGTTTGTCCTTGGAGCTGAAGTGTGTTTCCTGGAGGCAACAAATTGTTGGATCTTGTTCTTTAATCCATTTTGGCACTCGGTGTCTTTTTATTGGAGAGTTCAATCCGTTTACGTTGAGGGTGAGGATTGATGCATGAGGGCTTAATGCTGTCATTCTGTTGCTCGTTTTCCAGTTTTCCTTTGTTTCCTTTGTTTCTCGTCCTGCGTGTTTTAGCCTACCCATTGACTTCTGTAATTTCTTATGCTGGGTTTCTTAGATTTTTTCCTTATTTATGTCTTGTGTCTCTGCTCTGTTTTTTAGTTTAGTGGCTACCCTGAAGTTTGTATTCAGAATCTTGTGTATAACATGGTCGATTTTCTGGTGGTCTCTTACTTACTTAGCCTAGACTGATTCAGTCCCTTTCCTCCTCCCCTCCTAAATTATTATTTTCATCTCTTATTCCAACTTGTGTTGTGATTTGTGGTTAGAGTGATAAGATTGTCTTTGCTTTGGTGATTTCCTTCCCTTTATCCTAATGCTATAGTTGAATATTTGCTATCCTATTCCGATTCTATGTATTTCTCTCCCTACTGTGTGTTTTGCAACCCCTTTCTCCCGTTTTTTCTTTTTTCACGAAAGGCTTGAGGATTTCTTGCAGTGGAGGTCTTGTGGCTATGAAATCCCTTAGTTTTTGTTTGTCTGGAAAAGATTTAATTTCTTCCTCATATCTGAAGGATATTTTTGCTGGATAGAGTATTCTTGGCTGCAGATTTTTATACTTTAAAGTTTTGAATATGTCCCTCCAATCTCTTCTAGCTTGTAAGGTTTCTGTAGAGAAATCCGCTGAAAGTCTGATGGGGTTCCTTTGTAGGTTATTTTCTTCTGCCTTGCTGTCCTGAGTATTCTTTCTTTGTCATTCATTTTTGCCATTTTTACTAGTAGATGCTTTGCAGTAGGTCTTTTTACATTGACAAATCTAGGAGATCTGAAAGCTTCCTCCACACACATTTCTCTCTCAATCCCTAGATTTGGGAAGTTCTCTTCTATTACTTCATTGAGTACACTTTCTGCTCCATTTTCCTTTTCCGCGCCCTCAGGAATTCCGATTATTCTTAAGTTGCGTTTTCTCATTGAATCAGCTATTTCTCAGAGATTTTCTTCGGTTTTTTAAATTCTTATTTCTCTTTCTTCCTCTGTCTGGAGCCATTCAGCCTGTGTATCTTTGATTATGCTAATTTGCTACTCTATGGTGTCTACACAGGCATTCAGGGAATGTGTATTCTGTTTTATATGATCCATTGTATTTTTCATCTCTAGTATTTCTGATTGATTCTTCTTTATAGTTTCAATCTCTTTTGTGAAGTAACTCCAGAACTCGTTGACTTGAATCTGTATATTTCCCTTTACCTCATTGAGTATTTTGATGCTAGCTATTTTCAACTCATTTTCCCTTAGT
Source organism: Equus quagga (assembly GCF_021613505.1). Lineage (NCBI taxonomy): Eukaryota > Metazoa > Chordata > Mammalia > Perissodactyla > Equidae > Equus > Equus quagga. The sequence continues at coordinate 6,438,955 of NC_060271.1, read as the reverse complement.
TTACCTATTTCCAAGTCCTCAGGACATACTTCTGTGTTTTTGTTGTTTTCCTTGTGGTCTGGAGCTTTTATAAATTGCTAGATGGTAGATGAGCGGTTTTTGCGCATGATGCTATTATTTGTTTGCAGTTACAGCCTGTCGCCACTAGATGGGGGTCAAGAGCTGCACGGTCTGAGCCCTCCACCTTCAGCCATGATGGCGGTGCGCAGCACGGGTTGGGCGAGGAGGGACACTTTCTCTTGCACGCCCACCTGGATTTGGGTCAGCTCTTGCTCTCTCGTCTCCCGGGGCCCTGGCTTCATGGGGTCCCCCATGCGAAAGCTTTCCCCCATTAGAGGGTTTCCACTGCACAGGTCTGTGGGAGTCCTGGACGATCCCCTGACGCACGGCCCCTTCCCCGCTCCTTCCCTCACCCGCGGTAGCGATCCCAGTCTCTAGGGGAGGAAGCGAATTTCTCTCTCACCCCATTCCAGCTCCTCCAAGGGTGGCTCCCGCCTCTCTGCCCTCTGTCATTTGGCTGCTGTGGGTCTTTGACGATGTCTCTTATTAGGATTTTTTTTTTTGGTTGGAAAGCAGTTGCTCTTTTTGGTTGTAATTTGGAAGAGAGAGAGATTCCCGCATGAGCTCACGCTACCATGTTGCTAATGTCACTCTTGTTTCTGTTTTTTGAGGAAGATTAGATGTGTGCTAACATCGGCCACCAGTGCTCCTCTTTTTGCTGAGGAACAGTGACCCTGAGTTAACATCTGTGCCCATCTTCCTCTATTTTATATGTGTGACACCTGCCACAGCATGGCTTGATAAACGGCATGTGGGTCCCTGCCCAGGATCCAAACCTGTGAATCCCAGGTCACCAAAGCAGAGCGCGCAGATTTAACTGCTAAGCCACTGGGCCTGCCACCAAAGAGCAGCTCTTGACTTTCCCCAAAGTATTGAAGCTTCCAAGTTTTTCTCTTACTTAACTCCATACCTAACCAGGCATTCATTTATCCACTCATTAAACATTCTTCTAAAGATATTGCGTTCTTTCAATAAATATGTATTCAGTAGCCTATTATGTGCAAGACACTGCTTTAGCTGCTAGTGATACAGCAGTGAATAAGACAGATAAGTTTCTTGCCCCTATGTATCTTCCATTATATATTATTAGTTCTCAATTATGTTGAGTGGGCAAATGTTATTTCTGGATGTCAGCTTCATCACTTAAAACTTTTTGAAACAGCCAAGAATAGCCTTCTAAGTTGGCTCATAGATTTTAGATGCTAACTTCTTGCACTACGTTTTGCTTGTTTAGTGAAGAAAGAGAATTATGTGTTTGCTGACCAGTCATTAGAGAGACCCTGTTACATATTTCTAAGAAGGTGGAATTAAGAAACTATTCTCAACTGTATCCCCACAAATTATAAGAATTCAAAGTAGTGAGAATCTGTGATAAGTAGTATAGGATTAGGGGTAGCTCATGCCACTTGAGCCTTCAGACCTGTATCTATAACTTTCTTCTAGTTGTTTCCACTTAGATATCCCACCAGATGCCTCAGAGTCAACATGTCTATACAGAATTTATCATTTCCCCTGAACCTTGTTTTTCCTTCAGCATTCTCCATCTTGTGAATGACATCAACATATACCTAATTATCCAAGATAGGAAGCTCGAAGTCCTTCTTGACTCTGCCTTCTTCCTCAGTGTCCCATAGAGTTGTGAACAAGTTGGGGATGAACAGAATCCTAGTGATTGTATCTCCTTACTATCTTTTGAATTCATCCCTTCTCTGCATCTTTCACTTCCAATTCACTACTTTAGGCTCTTGTCATTTCTTGCCTTAATTATTGCCCTAATCTCTTAGTTGGTTTATTTGCTTTTGGTAATGCTTTTTTATCATCCCTTTTCCATACCACAGCCTTCTTCCTGAAATACAAATCTGATCATGCCACTCTCCAGCTTACTATCCTTTTGTGGTTCCTGTTTGTTTTCAGTATAAAATGTAAACACCATATACTTGCCTTTCATGATCTGATCCTTATTCATTTCTCCTGCTCCATTTTCTTCACCTTGCCTCCATATTCCCTCCCAAACTTCATGCCCTAGCTTAAATGAACTATTTCACTTCAAGAGGCTTTGCATATGCTGATCCTTTTGCCAGAATTATCTATCTCCTACTTACTCTTATTTGCGTAACCTCAGAGAGGAAGCTCCCTCTGGTATCTGGGTTTGATGTGTGCTCCCATGACACCCTGTATAACATTTCTATCATGGCATTTACCATATTGTATTAGAATGGTGTATTTGTTTGCCATGGATTCAGACAAAATTCCTTGAAGAATTCCTTGAAGACTGGGTCCATGTCCCCAGTGCCTAGCACAGGATCTGGCACAAATAAAGTGTGTTTTGAAACTTGGTGATGGTCAAAGTTAACTTTAGAAGCAAAGGTGCAGACGCTAGTGTGCAGATATAAGTTACGTGGGCTTTATTTCCAAACATTTGAATTGCTTACTAATTTCCACACCACTTGAAGTTTCCTTCTAGACACTCCCTTGTGGTGTCTATTGTTAGTTGCTATTTTCTCCAGAGCAATTTCTGAAACCATCTGATTATATTGTTAGAGGAGCCAAAGGGGCATAAAAATAAGTCTCTTCTTTGCATTGGTCAGCAAGGAAATGTCTTTTGAAGAATATAGATAATTTATTGCAGGTTTTGTACATTTATTTAAGAACTCCATTAGCCTTCATTAAATGTAGTTGCATAATATCCTCACCACAAAAGTTGCCTAAATTGCAATTCATTTAATTTTGCTTTTAAGGAACTAGTATTTTATAATTTTCCAGGGGGAAAAAGAGAGATTCTAGTTTAACCTCCAACTAGTCTGACACCAACTGGATGTTCAGAAATTCAATTCTGGCACTATCCACCTGGAGTTAATGCAGATCCCCAAATTAAGGACTTAGTCCTCCACAAGGCTGCTCTCACTTCCGATGCTAGCTGCAAGTAGGCTCCCCAGGTCACCTGCACTTCTGACCAACTGGCTATAAATTCAAAAGTTCCCATGACTCTTTCCAGTTTGATAATTCATTAGAATGACTCACAGAACTCAGGAACGGCTATATTTATGATTACAGTGTTATTATAAAGGATAACAATTGAGGAACAGCCAAATGAAGAGGACATAGGGCGAGGTCTGGGAGGGTTCCTAATGCAGAGCTTCCATGCCCTTTCCCCATGGAGTCAGAGCACATCACCCTCCTGGCATATGGAGGTGCTCACCAGCCAGGAAGCTGCACCAAGCTTCAGTGTCCACAGTTTTTACTGGGGTTTCGTCATGCAGGAATACTCAATTAGGTCATTGGCCACATGACTGAACTCAGTCTTCAGCCCCCCTCTTCTCCCGAGGGGTCAGACTGGCTCAAAAGTCCCAACCCTGTATTCATGTGGTTGGTCTTTCTGGTGACCAGCCCCCTACCTCTTCTCCCTTACCCCCCCCCCCCCCCCCCCCCAACACACACACACACACACACACAACAAAGGGCCCATCGTGAGTCACCTTGTTAGCATAACAAAGACACTTCTGTCACTCAGGAAATTCCAAGGGTTTTAGAAGCTCCATGCCAGGAACCTAGGACAAAGATCAGACAAATTTTTTATTATACAACATATGGTATTTTGGAGTTAGGATTTTAAAAAAAATTCAATTCAAATGACTTATTTATTAAAGATTGAAACTGTTCATAAAAGTCTTTTGGTTGTGAAAAAAATTTACATATTATTCTCCCTTTAACTTCTTGACCAGAACATCTTCAACAAAAATTGTAACTGCTACCTCACATTCTGTAACTACTTATTTTGTATTTAGGTATTCCCAGTTCCAAGAGGAATACAGTTTAGACGATGTGATGACATCTCGAAAAGTTTTTGATTTTTTGACGATCTTACAGTGTTGGTAAGAAAAACACATTTTAATATCTACTAGAGAGAAGTAGCTGCTCCCTCTCCCTGACCCTCTTTGGGTAACTGTAGGCTCTGTATCTGGGTATATCTGTATCTGTATCTGCTTTTATAGAACTTCTACCAGTGTAGTCTGCACTCTGGATGAATACTCTATTTCCTATTCCTGCTTAGAGACAGACTGTCTCTAATTTCTCTAGAAAAGTATATTATATTTCCTTCTCTCATGACTTCTACCTATTTTGTTTTAATTGTGTTTATTCATTTAAATGTGGCTTAGGAGGCCAGTGGAGTCCAAAGGTTTTTTCCTTAAGCGTTTTGTTTTCTCTGCTGTGTACTTCTACTGTAGGAAATTTTACTCATAGTAGCTAAGAGTAAATGTACAAGAAGAAAAAAATTATAGCTCTAATAATGATGATAGTTGCATCTTGAAAATTGCTTGACAATATCTGTCTCCTAGAAAACTGAGTTAGTACTGCATAGCCCCTGCCTGTGCCTAGTGATCACCTGGCTGTGCCCTGGAGATGCTGGCTGGGATGCAGTTGAATAAGTAGGGTCAACTTTTATCTGTTGCAATATGAGGGTCTTCCCATTAATAAAGTCCAGCTGAACTCATGGAAGGCTTCTTGTGTTTACCACCTTCCGTCACAGCTTGCCCTAAGGAAAAGATCTATTTTGAGGAGATCTCAAGAGTCTTAACCAAACCACGGACTTTCTGATATCTCCTGTTCCATCCTTTCTCAGCTTCCAAAAGGATGCCAAGACTGATTATTTGGGAGATAGCAAAGTTGGAGCCAGTTTAGGCCTATAGCAGAGTCTTTATTGTACTGGATAGAATAACCTTGTGGGCTCTTCAGAAGTCACTAGAAGATGTTTTATGCATCTGCCTTTATGCAGAGGCAAATGTGGGATTCGTTGTAATAAGGACTTTTTTGGAGAGACTCCTAAAGACCGAGCAGTGACTGACAGTGCTTAAGTTCTTGATAGAAGGTCAGTCCTCAGGTGGGAAGCATGTATAATTTTTAACTGTAGATATCACAGAGAAGACAGTCCAATGACCAGCAAGCATACTCAGCCTTTCTTCCCACATAGAAAGAACTCCTCGTCTGAAGTCCTTGGATTGAGGTGGACCCGGTGTAAATGATTCTTTTTCCCTCCTCTTAGTCCCTCTTCCAACGGTGCTGCAGCGGCAGTTTTGGCTAGTGAAGCGTTTGTGCAGAAGTACGGCCTGCAATCCAAAGCTGTGGAAATTCTGGCGCAAGAGATGGTGACTGATTTGCCAAGCTCATTTGAAGAAAAAAGCATTATTAAAATGGTGTGTCTGAGTTTCTGTTTTATTAATCAGTTGAGGGATTTCTGTTTAAAAATTTCAAGATGACATATTGTCATCAGCTCTGGAAGTTATTTGCTTTAAAAATATTGGTCTAGAAAATTTAATGTTGTAACCCCTCCTTAAGAATCTGTTAAGAGAAAATAACTGATGGGAATATAATGCTTCTTAGCCTAGAGCCATGCGTGCACTTTTAACTAACTAGACATGCTATTTTTAAAAAATTATTTTGAATTAACCAAATAAGCCCAGAACCTCAGTCTTACAGAGTTAAGGGAAAAACAAGGATGTTGTCAGAGAACTTTCTTGACCCGTAGCACTTTAAAAATCTTGATTGAAGATTGAGTACAAAATGGAGGAAGTAAAAAATATGAGAATTCAGACTTAGAGTTAGTTGAATATTTGAAGATAACATGCATATATATAAAAATATGTATATATATATATACACACATATATAAACAAGCATATGGTAAATTACAGTTTACAAAATGATTTTACAACGATGCTTTGAATTTGAAAATGCCCCTATAACGTGCCCAAGATCACAAAGCGAGGGTGTGGTAGAGGTGGAACTTATACTCAGGTTTTCTGATTATAGTACATTTTGCATTACACCACAGTTTTATTCTTCGGAGAAAAGTTGAGTTTGCGTGTTATTATCTGAGACCAAAGGGGTATTAAGAACATGGATTTTGGAAAAATGGTTTGACTCCTATATGGTCTTCTAAAAGAAGATCTATTTTCATGTAGAAATTCCCCCATATTTTTCAGTGTATCTGAATCATAATGATCTGTTGATAAATCTCTTCAGCCTGTTTACCACAACTAAACATTGTGGTTTGATAAAGTTTTAGTGACTTAGCATAAGATATGGCCTTAGGAATTGTAAATCCTTTTTATGTGTCTTATTTAAAATTCTGTCCTTCATAGTACAAAATTTAATACGTACATTCTCCTGAATATTTTTTATTTGAACTTTCTGTGTAATATGGAATCAACTGAGTTTTCAATATGTGTGGTCAATTCTCAGCTGTTAAGGTTATACATATTAAACTCTTATAACCTCTATATGAAAATCCCAGTTTTGATGCCCTTAATTTATTTATTTGCGGTTTTGGTTTTAGGTTGGCTTTGATATGAGTAAAGAAGCTGCCAGAAAGTGCTATGAGAAATCTGGCCTGAGACCAAGTGATATTGATGTAATAGAACTTCACGATTGCTTTTCTACCAATGAACTCATTACTTATGAAGCACTGGGACTCTGTCCAGAAGGTAATATTTTTGATGAGATGCAGATTAATTTACTAAATTTCACTGAGAAAATTTCATTTTCACCATTAAACAAAAGAATTCACTAATTGCCTTTCCCTCTGTGTTGGCTCTGCCATGCTGTGCAAAGTGACTATACAAGGTATCTTGATACTGGACATTTTAGAACATGTGGTCTTGAGCAGTACTAATACTGAGATAACAGAGTATACAAATAATTCATACTTTGTAAATCAGGGGTACTTATACTGTTAAGTGAAAAAAAGTGATAAAAAATTATGTATGTAATTCTAACTGTTTTAAGTTGTGTTTGATAAAGACTTGCAGAAAGGAAAATGTAAAAACTAGTTGATGGGGGGCCACCCCATGGCTGAGTCGTTAAGTTTGCACGCTCAGATTTGGCAGCCTGGGGTTTCACTGGTTTGGATGCTGGGCACAGACATGGCACCACTCATCAGGCCACGCTGAAGTGGTGTCCCACATAGCACAACCAGAAGGACCTCCAACTAGAATATACAGCTATGTACTGGGGGCTTTGGGGAGAAAGAGAAGGGAAAAAAAAGATTGGCAACGAATGTTAGCTCAGGTACCAATCTTTAAAAAAAAAAAAGCCAGTGGGACCTGGAGGACTTTTTTTCCATTTCTGAAGTCCCATTTTCCGTTACAACCAGCAGTGTATGAGATTTTAGTTGCTTCACGTCCTCACCAACATTTGATATAGACAGGTTTTAAAATTTCAGCCATTCAAAAGAGTGTATAGTGGTGTCTTATTTTAGTTTTAATTTGTACATCCCTTATGACTGATGACGTTGAACATCTTTTCATGTGCTTATTGGTCATCCATATGTCTTCTTTTGTGAAGTGTCTGTTCAGATCTTTTGCCCTTTGATTATTGGGTTACTTGTCTCCTTTATTATGTTGTAAAAATTTATATATATATTTTCTGGGTACTTTGTAATTTGTCTTATATGTGTATACTGTGAACATTTTCTCCCAGTCTGTGGCTTGCCTTTTTGTTTTATTAATAGTGTCATTTGAAAAACAAACTTTTAAAATTTTGATGAAGTAGAAATTATCAATTTTTTATAGTTCATGCTTTTTGTATTCTAAGAAACTTCTGCCTACCCCAATGTCATAAAGATTTACTTCTATTTTTATTCTAGGAGATTTATAATTTTAGGTTTTACATGTAAGTATGTGATCCATTTTGAGTCAGTTTTGTGTATGGTGTAAGATAAAGATTGATACTAATCTTTTTTTCCATACGCATATCCAGTACCATTTGTTGAAAAGACTTTTCTCTCCCCATTGAATTGCCTTGGCACCTTTCTCAAAAATCAGTTGTCCATATATGTGAGGGTCCATTGTTGTACTCTGTTCTGTTCCATTGATCTGCATGTTTCTCTTTTCACCAATACCAAATTATCTTGGCTACTGTACTTATACTGTATTACACTATACTGTACTATGGTGTATAGAAAGCCTTGAAATCGGAGAGGATAAGTTCTCTAACTTTGTTCTTTTTAACAACCATTTTGGTTATTTTAGATTTTTTTGCATCTTCATATACATATTAAAATTAGTTTGTCAATTAAAAACATATGCTGGAATTTTCATTGGGATTTCATTGAATCTATAGATCCATTTAGAGAGAATTGTCATCTTAACAATATTCAGTCTTCTGTTTCATTAGATAGTATTTGTTTCCATTTATTTAGCTCTCCTTTAACTTCTTTCAGAATTTTGTAGTTTTCAGTATAAGTCTTAGGTGTCTTTTGTTAGGTTTGTTCCTAGATATTTTGTGTTTTTTGGCATAAATTTTTTTTACCTTCATTTTGCAATTTCTTGCTGATAGTATATAAGAATACAGCTGATTAAAAAGATTGTATCCTGTGGCTTTGCTAAATTCATTTAGTAATTCTAGTAGTAGTTTTGCAGAGTATTAGAGATTTTCTGTATAAAGTCATATCATCTGCCAATGACACTTTTACCTCTTTCTTTCTGATTTCTTGTTCTTTATTATTTTTTGCCTTATTGCATTGACTGTGAGCTCTAGCACCATAATGAATAGAAGCAGTGAAAGTGGGCATCATTACCTTGTTCCTGATCTCAGGGGATGCAGTTTAATCCCCTAATTAAATAAAAATTTAATGAAGTATAACATTAGCTGCAGGTTTTTTGTTGATGCCATTTATCATGTTGAGAAAGTTCCCTAGTATTTCTAGTTTGCTGAGAGGTTTTTTTGTTGTTGTTGTTATCAAGGAGGGTTGAATTTTTAAAAATTCTTCTACATGTATTAAAATGATCATATGGATTTTTTCCTTTATTCTGTTGACATGGTGAATTACATTGATTGGTTTTGAATATTAAACCAACCTGTATTTCTGGGATTAACCCTACTTGGTCATGATATATTATCCTTTTAATATATTGCTAGCTTCAGTTTGCTAGCATTTTGTTAATGATTTTTGCTTATATATTCATGACAGATATTTATCTGTAGTTTTCTTTTCCTGGTTTTGGCATTAGAGTTGTACTGGTCTCATAAAACAAATTGGGCAGTGGTCATTCATTCTCTATTTTCTGAAAAAGTTTGTGTAAGATTAGTGTTAGTTCTTCCTTGACTGTTTCATAAAATTTACCAGTGTAACCAAGTGGCTTTAAACTTTCTTTTGGGGAAAGTTTTTTTTTTAATTTTTTTTTTTAAAGATTGGCACCTGAGCTAACAACTGTTGTCAATCTTCTTTTTTCTTTTTTTATTGCTCTTTTCCTCCCCAAATCCCCCCCAGTACATAGTTGTATATTTTAGTTGTGGGTCCTTCTAGTTGTGGCATGTGGGATGCTACCTCAACATGGCCCGACGAGTGGTGCCATGTCCATGCCCTGGATCTGAACCGGCGAAACCCCGGGCTGCCAAGGTGGAGCACACTTAACTTAAACACTTGGCCATGTGGCCAGTCCCTGGGGAAAGTTTTTGATAAATTAAAATTTGCTAATAGATATAGGGCTGTTCAGATTTTGTTTCGTCCTGTGTGTATCAATTTTGGTAAGTTATCTTTTCCAAAGGATTTGTCCATTTCATTTGTCAAATTTGTTGGCTGAAGTTGTTCAAAGTACAGCTTTGTGCAGTGACTTCTTTAAGCTTTAGATCCCTCCATAGTCCCCCTGCTTTTGTTTACTTTTCAGAGTCCTCGGGTAGTTGTTTTTTGTGTTTTATCCAGTGTTTTCAGTTGGAAAGAGGAGCTGTATTGAATGTATACTGCCTTAGCAGAACTGGAACCCATTCTCAAGGTTTTAAATATCACGTATATGGTGATTAACTTCAGATTTATATCCTTAGCTTAAATTGCTTCCCTCATCTCTAGATTCATATATCCAGCTGCCCTGCCCTACTTTCCAGTTTGTTTGTTTATTTTTGGATGTCTCGTTATCATCTCCAATCTAAGTCCAAATTGAACTCCTGATATTTCCCAAACTTCCCCCTTCCTCAACCTTCCCCATTCTCTACTTACTCAAACTGGAAGCTGTATGATTATTCCTGATTCCTCTCTTTTTCTCACAGGCCCCATTGAATCCATCTGTAAGTCCTGTTGGCTGTGGACTCTACCTTCAAAATAGATCCAGAATATGACCACATCTTACCATTTTTTGTTACTACCAGCCTAGTCCAGACCATAATCATTCTTGATGTGGGCTCAGTGAGCCGAGGAGTCAAAAGAAAGACTTCTTGGACTCACAGGGTCTGGCAGTAGTGCTGTTTTATTCAGAGAATAGCATGGGGACAGGACTCCTGGGCAGTGAAGGCCTGCAGCATGGGGACAGGACCCATGGGCAGTGAAGAGCTGCAATGTGTTGAGGGTTAGGGCTAAATTTGTAAGGCATGGGTATGTGACTTATTTTTACTAGACAAAGGAAGATGATGTAAAAAGTCATTAAAATGGTATCAGTGCAGGTGGGTCTGGTTATTGTGTGGTCGTATAACTTTAGATATGTATCAGGTCATGTAGATCAGCATGTAGGCCAGGATGCCTTGGGCTTCTCTCCCTGGGGCAGCCTTGATCCACATCAGTTCTCACTTACGTTATTGTAGTAGTCTCATAACTGGTCCCCCTGCTTCTGCCTTCTCCTTATAGTCTGTTCTCTATACTGAAGTTTTAATGGTCTTGTTGAAAGCATACAGCAGATCAGTGTCATTCCTCTGTTCACCTCAGTTGCATTAAAAGCGAGATGTGATCTGTCCTCTTTACTCCCCACTCTCCTGCCTCTCCCTTCTCCTTCTTCTCTCTGCCTCTTTTACTTCCCTGCAACCACATTGGCCTCCTTCTTCAAACACTCTTGCCTTGCTCCTGGCTCAGGGTCTTTGTTCCAAATATCCATGTGATTCACTCCCTCACTCCCTTCAGGTCTTTGACCAAGTGTCACCTTCTCAGTGGAAGCCTTCTCCAGTTACTTTGTTTAAAAAAAAACTCCTCACCTCTGTCTTCCTTGTCCCAGCACTTCCTATCCCCCCTTTCCTGCTTTCTTTTTTCCATGGCACTTATCACCACTCATCACATATTATATATTTTACTTATCTTACTTATTGTCTGTCTCTTCCTCACGCTTCTCTCCCCAATAAATTAAACTCCATGAGAACAGGGATATTTGTCTGTTTCATTCACTGTGGTGCCCCCTGTTTCCCGGGGCAGTTTTGGGCAAACAATACGCATAATAATTACTTTCTAAAAGTGTTCACATTTATTTTTGTATCTGTGGTATTTGAGAATGGTCATTTACAGTACTTTTATCTCTGGATCATCTTTAGTTGATGAGTTTAAGGTAACATCCCTGGGGAATCTTTTTTTTTTTGGTGAGGAAGATTGTCCCTGAGCTAACATCTGTTGCCAGTCTTCCTCTTTATGCTTGAGGAAGATTGTCCCTGAGCTAACATCTATGCCAGTCTTCCTCTATTTTGTATGTAGGATGCCACCATAGCATGGCTAGATGAGCAGTGTGTAGGTCCACGCCCAGGATCCTAACCCATGAGCCCTGGGCCTCCAAAGTAGAGCACGCAAACTTAACCACTATGCCACTGGGCCAGCCCCACTGTGGAATCTTTTGATATTTTATAGGATTGTATATATTATGGAGAAAATCGTGCAGTAAGCTGTTTACTTCTTGGCGTTGGTTTGTGTTCAGTCTATTACTTGGTACAGTAACAATTTTAGCAGTTTTGAGAGCAGTAATAGCAGGTAGAGTACTGTTATGATGAGAACCTCGTGTCAGGGGCTATGTCAGAAACACACCAAAAAATTTAAAAAAATGCCTCAATGGAAGTTTTTTTTTTTCTACTTTATTTTTTAAATTTTATTGAGGTCTTATTGGCTTTTAACATTGTGTAAATTTCGGGTGTACATTACTATATTTCAGTTTCTGTGTAGACTGCATTATTACTAGACGAATAGTCTAGTTATTATCCGTCACCGTATGCATGTGCCACTTTACCCCTTTCACCCTCCGCCACCCCCTTTTCCTCTAGTAATCACGAATCTGTTCTCCTTATCTATGTTTGTTTATCTTCCATATATGAGTGAAATGATATGGTATTTGTCTTTCTCTGTCTGACTTACTTACTTTGCTTAACATAATACCCTCAAGGTCTATCCATGTTCTCTCAAATAGCACAATTTTGTCTTTTTTATGGCTGAGTAGTGTTCCATTGTATATATAAACCACCTCTTCTTTATCCATTTATCCATTGATGTGCACTTGGGTCGCTTCCATGTCTTGGCTATTGTGAATAAGGCTGCGGTGAACATAGGGGTGCATAAATCTTTTTGAATTGTTGACTTCATATTCTTTGGATAAATACCCAGTAGTGGAATAACTGGATCATATGGTATTTCTATTTTTAATTTTTTGAGAAATCTCCATAATGTTTTCCACAGTGACTGCACCAGTTTGCATTCCCACCAGTAGTGTATGAGGGTTCCCTTTTCTCCACATCCTCTCCAACACTTCTTATTTCTTGTCTTGTTAATAGCCTCAATGGATGGTTTTTAATCTACAACCTAGATTTAAAGTCAAATTAGAAGTGTTAGTCATCTAAAATTCTGTGATTGGTGTGTTTCATTTTACCAAAAGAGAAACTCTTTGGTTTCAAAGGCAGTAAAATGTATGAGTATTAATTTTAGAGCCTCTGCTGTTACCTTGGGCTAGTTATTTAACATCTATATGTCTGTTTCCCCATGTGTAAATTGAGAATGATAGTACCTACTTCATAGGGTTGAGGATTAAATTATGTAAATATACGTAAAATAATTAGAACAAGGCCTGACACAGAGTGAGTGCTTAAAAGCTGTTAGCTGCCTCTGACGGCATCACCAACATTATTGCCATTATTTGGAGATTCTCTCTCTCATTATCAGAAATATCGCCTGAAAGAATATACAAAGCATGTATTTTTATTTACATCTTAACCACCTGGAGGAATAACCAGGGAATTGAGAGGAGTGTTGAAGCTGCCAAGCGTGTGATGCACTTTTTTTCTTCTTTTTTTTTAAGATTGGCACCTGAGCTAATGTGTTGCCAATCTTCTTCTTTTTTCTTTCTTTCTTTTTCTTCTTCTTCTCCCCAAAGCCCCCCAGTACACAGTTGTATATTCTAGTTGTAGGTCCTTCTAGTTCTGCTATGTGGGATGCTGCCTCAGCATGGCTTGATGAGTCATGCCATGTCCGCTCCCAGGATCTGACCTGGCGAAACCCTCGGCCGCTGAAGCAGAGTGCACGAACTTAACCACTCGGCCCCAGGGCTGGCCCCACACTTATTTTCTTTTAAGCTTACATTTATGGCTCAACAGTATTTTCAGCCACTTCCCTTCATTTTATGAAAGTGCTTTTTTTTCCCACCTGTCCTTCTTCCATCCTCCCCCCCCCCACCGTTTATTAAGAGTATTTATATAGCGTATAACAGTACAGTTGAAAATGGAAATGAATACATTTTGGCAAAATTACAAATTTTTAAAGCTGATATAATTATTTTAGTTATTGTATCCCTTTCAGTTCTTTTCTTCTGGTTCTCTGATCTCTATTATATTTGTAGCAATTTTAGAAGCCAGAGAGCTCTTTGGAACTAATAGGATCTTTGTTTCATGCAGGAAATGTTCTGCAAATATGAGTCTTTATTACTCAGTATTTATTGCCTGTCTTTTAGAAGTGCTTGTATCAATTTGATTTGTGGCAGTTTGTATCAATTTAGTTTGAGCTGTTAAGAACTGTTTGCGCCAAGAAATTCTTGGCTATATGGAAGATAGAGAAAAACGTTATTTTTAAGATTTGTGATATTATTTTTCCTTCTGTAGGACAAGGTGGAAAACTGGTTGATAGAGGCGATAATACTTATGGAGGAAAGTGGGTCATAAATCCTAGCGGTGGGTTGATTTCCAAGGGACACCCACTAGGAGCTACAGGTAATGTTAAACGCAAATTTCATAAATGTTTTGTTACATAAAAAGCATGAATGATAATAGTCATTGATTTGAAGGAAAGATTGTATTCTCTGAACTTGGTAGTCAGCGCCATTTTGATTTTCCTTTAAGTATAGTACACTTAAATAATCTTGATTCATTGATGAGAATTTGAATTAGTTGAAACTCTAAATTCAACAATATATATTTTTAAAAGTTTGGTTATTTTCAGATAGGTATATAACTCAACTAACAAGGTGTTTCCAAATAGAGATCTTGCTAGGCCAGCTAGATAAGAATCATTTGAAATGAGCACATTATTTATATATGGTTTTATATGTGGTTGGTGTTGCATGGAATTTTTTTCTCTTGAGAGAAGTGGAGTAGAAGTTATGAAATACAAATTTTACTCTGCTTCTGACTAGCCATGTGACTATTTTAATTAATTATCAATTAGCCAATTAATCACTTTGACTCAAAGTTTCCTTAATTGTAAAATGAAGAAATTGTACAAAGCAGTTTCTAAAATAACTTAGCACTGAAATTCTGGGATTTATTTTTATGTAGATAGGAGAGTTTTGTATTTTTTCCATATTATGTATTAATTTGGTAAAATTTATATTTAAATTAAATATGTATAAAATTTAAATTTTATAAATTTTAAAATTTATAAATTCGCGCAAATTCCAAAATAGCGAAGTTAGAATTAATAGTGTATTCATTACAGGAATTAGCTTTGGTTTATTTCCATTTATCACTCAAATTTAGTAAGATCATAATCTAGTAGAGAAAATAGACGTACATAGATAGACAGAGAGTTAGAGAGAGATAGGTAGACAGATACACACACACAGATAATTGCAGTATAATGTGCCACCTTGTTATTTGTTTTCTATCTTGTCTGTTCTTTGGTTCTTTTCTTCATGCTATCATTTCATTAATTGGGTATTTTTTAGTATTTTATTTTCTCTCTTCTATTGAATTATTTCTTTTTCTTATTTTTTAGTCTTTGCTGTAGGATTTACAACATGCATCTTTAATTCACCACAAACTACCTTCAAACAGAGATTTTTACAACAGCATATTTCCATGTACCTTCTTCTATCCTTTGTGCTATTATTGTAATATGTGTACTTATAAATGTTTTATAAACCCCACAATATACTATTATTATTATTGCTTTAAACAAATCTAATATCTTTCAAAGGAATCTAAAAATGAGGGGAATGAGAGTGGTGTCCTTGGGAGTGGCAAGAATAACAACATCTGAAGATGTTCTTCTCTATAGAAGTACCAAAAACATTTGCAAAAATTGTCAAGATCAACTTTTTTCAGAACTTTGGAAATTAACCAAAGGTTTACAGTAGTCTGGGAGAATATTTATTAAAAACAATAAACAAACAGCTGAGTCTCTCTAAGTACAGCAGGCTTTGTGGCATTTTGGCTTGCTCTAACACCACCCTGTTTTCTCCAGCTCCATGGTAGTCTTGAAAACCAACAGCCAGCAATCATGGTGAAAACTAGCAGCCTTGCTGGCAATGGAGGAGTCAGAATGGAGTTGGAGCTCTTTCAAAGCCCCTTTCTCAGAAAATAGTCATTATTTGACCTGTCTGGTTGTTCCCTGGTAAACTTTACTCAAAAGACTTGTCTTTACGTAACCTAACTGAGAACTTTCCCAGTGTAAACAGTATTTTCCTCAGAGTCTTTTGTCAAGAACAGTCAGCAACAACTGTTCAACAACATAGCTGCCAAAAAACTTAAAAGAAAGAGCTGAGGAATGAGGTGTTCACTGGGGGCTTTGAAAAGATCTGACATATTCCTGGAAATCTAGAACACCAAGTACATACATAAGGCTGTGCACATGCCCAAGGCCGTGTGCATGCTCAAGAAAGACCGAGAAGTTCCTAAGCTCTTAGTCTGCCTAACCTTGGGGCTGTGCACAAGCAGAAAGTAAAGGCTACAGTGGAGTTGTAAACGGCCTGGCTGAGTGCCCCAGCACACACACAGAACCTCAGCAAAGACTGGGAGGTTTATTAGTTCCAGGCATTTAAGGAAATCTCTGTCTAGTGATTAGCTGACCACTAAGCTAACTGAGAAGAAAACTCAGTGGCCAATTGTGACAAAGAATTAGTTTGGAAAAGTCACTAGATCAACAACAACAACAACAAAAAACAAGTCCGGGAAAGGGGGAGAAACTGATTTCTAGAGTTGCCACATTATATCATTGAAAATGTCCAGTTTTCAACAAAAAACTAGGAGACATTCAAGGAAACAAGAAGGTATGGCCCACACAGGAAAAAAAGCAGTCAGTAGAAACTGAAGTAGCCCAAACATTGGATTTACTAGACAAAGACTTTAAATCAGCTATTTAAGTATGTTCAAAGAACTGAAGGAAGCCAAATATGAAGACTTAAAGGAAAGTATAACAATGTTTCACCAAATAGGGAATATCAATTACTAGATGGAAATTAGAGAAAAGAACCAAATACGTTCTGGAGTTGAGAAGTATCGTAGCTGAAACGAATAATTCACTAGAGGGGCTCAACACCAGATTTGAACAGGCAGAAGAAAAAAATCAGTGAACTTTATGATAAGTCAATTGAGATTATCCAGTCTGAGTTAGAGCAAAAAAAAAAATGAAGAAAAATGAACAGAGCCTCAGAGACCTGTGGGACACCAGCAAGAGTAACAATATATACGTAATGATAGTCCCAGAAGGAGAGGAGAGAAAGGGGCATCTTTGAAGAAATAATGGCTGATAACTCCTTAAACTTGAGGAAAGAACATAAAAATACATATTCAAGAAGTACAACAAACTTTAAGGAGGAATACCTCAAAGAGCTCTACACCTAGACACGTCATAGCAAACTGTTGGAAGAAAAGACAGAGAGAATACTGAGAGCAACAACGAAGAAGCGGCTCCTCGTGTCCAAGGGATCCTCAGTAAGACTTACCAGCTGATTGCTCTTCAGAAACCATTGAGGTCGTGTGAAGAAAGAAACTGCCAACCAGGAATTCTGTATGCAGCAAAACTATCCTTAAAAAATGAAGGAGAAATTAAGACATTCCCAGATAAAAGCTGAGACGATTTATCGCTAGCAGACCTCCCCTACAAGAAATTCTATACAGAGGGTCATTCAGACTGAAATAAAAGAGCACTAGACAGTGCAATAAAGAGCATATGAAGAAATTAATAGTGCTGGTAAATATAACTACATTGATAAATATAAAAGACAGTATATTTTTTGTTAGTTTTCCCCTCTCCTATCTGATTTAAAATACACCTGCCTAAAGCAATAATCTGAGTTGATGGGCATGCAGTGCATACGGATATAATTTGTATGACAATAAAAACAGAAAGGAAGGGGGGGAACACATTTATAGGAGGAAATTTTTTTGCATACTATTGAAATTGTCAGTATTATTCCAAACTAGATTGCTATAAGTTAAGGTGTTAATTCTAATTCCTAGAGCAACCACTAAGAAAATAACTAGAAAATACATAGGAAAAGAAATGACAAAGAATTAAAATGGTACACTAGAAAATACCTATTTAACACAAAAGAAGGAAATATGTAATGGAGAGATAGAGGGATAAAAAAGACAAAAGTTCAAGAGAATGAGAAGACAAGCCACAGACTGGGAGAAAATATTTGTGAAAGACACATCTACTAAAGGACTGTTATCTAAAATGTACAAAGAACTCTTAAAAGTAAACAATAAAAAAAAATGAACAACCTGATTAAAAAATGGCAAAAGACCCAAACAGACACCTCACCAAAGAAAATGTACAGATGACAAATAAGCATGTGGAAAGATCCTCAACATTATTTGTCATTAGGTAATTGTAAACTAAAACAACAATGAAATACCACTACCTACCTATTAGAATGTCCAAAATCCAGAATGATTGCACTGGACCAACCAAATGTCAAATGTTGTCGGTTTCTTATAGAATGAAACATCCTCCTACCATACAATCTGGCAGCTGTACTTCTTGGCATTTACCCAAGTGACCTGAAGACTCATATCCGCACAAAAACCTGCACCTGGATGTTTCTAGCAACTTTCTTTATAATTGCCGAAAGTCAGAGGCAACCAAAATGTCTTTCATGTAGGTGGATGGATAAATAAATGGTGGTACATCCAGACAACGAAATACTATTCAGCGCAAAACAACCTCCCTAGCTGTCAAGTGATGCAAAGACATGGGGGAAACTTAAATTCATATTACTTAGTGAAAGGAGCCAATCTGGAAAGGCTACATAATGTATCATTCCAACGTATGACATTCTGGAAAAGGGAAAACTATGGAAACAGTGAAAAGATCAGAGATTAGGGGAGAAGGAGGGGTAAATAGGTAGAGCACAGAGGATTTTTAAGGCAGTGAAACTGTTCTGGGTCATACTGTAATGGTGGCTACATGTCATACACATTTGTCAAATGTATACAACTCCAAGAGCAAACTCTAATGTAAACTATGAACTTTGGATAATAATGATATGTCAGTGTAGGTTCATCATTTCTAACAAATGTACCACTCCGGGACATGACATTGATAGTGGGGGAAGCTATGCGTATGTGTGGGGCAGGGAGTATATGGGAAATCTTTGTACTTTCCGCTATATTTGGCTGTGAACCTAAAACTGCTCTAAAAAATAGTGTAAATTTAGAAAAAAGTTAATCTCTATTAATGTAAGTTTATGTTAGATGTTAGGTAATGGGAGAGAGGAAAACAAAAATAACTTGTTTAATATATACAAATATATTAATGTCAAAGCAAGGAAGATAGTCCTATTAAACTATTCAGTCCTTTTTCTGTTATATTCACTCACAATTGAAGTCCTTATTTCTGTACCTTTTAGGTAGTTTATAGCTGGTATTTATAATTTCTTTTGTCCACTACCCATTCCATATTCCTTTTGCCCTTAGTAAGCACCTCATTCATAGTTTCTTACCTGGTGGTGTGACTCAAACCTTCATTCCTGAATAGTCTATGCCCTTAGCAGTCCTGCTGCTTTCAGTTGTTGTAGTAAAAGTTAGCAAAGACTTTTACTAAAGTTACTATAAGACATGGGAGTACTAAGATGAACCCCATAGCATCTTTTGAGTTCCAGGCTAATCCTTTTTGTCCTCATTATGTAGTAACAACCCAATATTCTCATGATAATCAAGTCAATCACCTCAGTCACTTAAAACCCTTCTTAACGTGTTCGTTCAGTGTCATGTGGAGCCCAAAGTGGCCAGGTGGCAGTCTCTGCTTGCTTCCAGTTCAGTGGAACCATTGTTGTATCTATGACTTCTAGATTGGCAAGTAAAAATTTTGCTAGTGGATTATTATGGATAATGGTGAGAGGAACCACTCTCTTTTTTATCCTTGATTCCCAGGAGATTTGTGTATCCTGGCTATTGAAAAACAGCATCATTGATTGAGAGTGTGTTCCACACTTTGGAGAATATTTCCCCAGCCCAGCAAAGTATTGCTAGCACCATTATAGAGTCTTCAAAAGACCTTTACATTATTCTATCAGACCAACTGCTTCACGGTGATAGAATACATACATGGTAAGTCCAATGAATGCTGTAAGCAGGAGTCCATTCCTGTGTTTTATTCATTGAGGCTGTTAAATAAGCTGCTTAATCAGAGAAATACTATGTGGAATACCATGCTAGCAAATCTAGCACAAAGATCAAGGGTAAAACCCTAGGACATATAAAAATTAAAGGTGGAGGTGGAGAAGAAGAGACATTTAAAAATATTGAGAGGAAATGGTCAGTTATCCAAGGAAGGAGAGTGTTTCAAAAGTAAGAGATTGGGGCAGAAAAGTTAGATCGATAAAGAGTGGAAAGCGTCCTTTCAATTTGGCTATTATCAAGTCATTGGCAGTCTTGGAGCAATTTTAGTGAAATGTTTTGCATGGAAGTACATGGGAATTTCGGAAGAATTAGAACTGAGAAAGTGGCAACAATAGTGTTGATAAGCTTTTAGGAATAGTGGCTGTGAATGGAAAGGAATATGGAGGGGCTGTACCTCAACTGCAGGTGTGTGTTCTGTTTGAATGAAGTCTTAGATTTGATCTTAGCCTGGTCACTCTTTGCAATATATAGTTTTGTTGATCCTAGTTTTTCAGTCTGTAAAATGGGAATAAAACATGGTAGCCACCTTGTAGGGCTGTTCCGTGGATTAAATGAGAAATATGTTTACGTAAAGCACAGAGCAGAGTCCCCAAAACAGAGTAGGAAAACAATAATTGCTAGTATTCTCCTTTCACTATTACTACAAAAGGAAGCCGCAATGGAGCTAGTTGCTAGTAATAAAGCCCTTGTTTGTATCACAGCATGAAAAACAATTTATAACCATTTCAGAAGAATATTCTTTAATTTGTAAAGAAAATAATTTTCCTTCTAGTATGACAGCCTCAAGGCATCAATATCTGTAGTAAATATTGTGCCCAGTGCTACCCAGACATTATTTTTAAACTATTTTTCTGCCTTTGGTAAATAGACTAAACTGTTTCCTTTATCCCTCAAAAGAGTTAGGTCATACTTCAATGTTGATTGTGTTGCTAACGGGCCATGGAGGAGTTGGGGTGATGATAAACTTTTCTGTGGTATGGTCCTTGAAGGCTTAAAGGGTTACAGTTTGCGCTTGAGACAGTGATTTAAATTCTTTTAGACAGCTTTGTTGCTCTCGTATAGGAAGCTTCTGTTGCATCAGATGCATATGTAATTTCAGTTAGTTGTTTTTATTGACACATAACTTTTTTCTTCTCTGAAAGAACATGTTTTTACTATAATTGACTTGTTTGCCATTCTGAAATATTTTTGTTCTGCCATCCACTGAAACACTCAGAAAACATGCTTTGTAGTAACTATATGATTTTTTCATATCCATAGTCTTTCTGAAAATTGAAGTATAATTTGCATGCAATAAAATGCACTGTTCTCACAAAAACACAGTTGTTTTTAGCAGCACTATTCGTAATAGCCAAAAGGTGGAAACAACCCAGCTGTCTGTCATCAGCTGTTGAATGGATAAACAAAACGTGGTATATTCATACAGTGGCATATTCTTCGACCATAAAGAAATGAGGTACTGACACGTGGTGGAACATAGATGAACTTTGAAAACATTTTGCCAAGTGAAATAAGGCCGTCACAAAAGACCACGTATTATATGATTCCATTTATATGGAATGTTCAGAATAGACAAATCTGTAGAAACAAAGTCGATTACTAGTAGTTTGGAACTGGGTGAGATAGAAGAGTGATGGCTAAGGAGTATGGGATTTCTTTTTGAGGTAATGAATATGTTCTAAAGTTGGTTGTGGTGATGGTTGCACTTATCTGTGAATATACTAAAAACCATTGAATTGTAAGCTTTAAATGGATGATTGGTTTTGATAATTGTATACATCATGTAACTTCTAGCTAAAGCAAGATACAGAACATTCCCATTACCCCAGAAAGTTCCGTTGGTCCGTTTCCGGAAAATCCCTGGACTCCCCTCAAGCCCCTCTCTCCTGCTCTCTAGCCCCCTCAACTAGGATAAGACTTTTTGACTTCCACATTGTGGATCAGTTTTTCTGATCCTCGAACTTCATATAAATGGAGTCATACAGTATGTATATGTACACTTTTGTGTCTGGTTTCTTTCACTCAGTAGAATGTAAGATTCATCTAATTTTTTTGTATCAGTAGTTCATTCTTTTTTTATTGCTAAATAGTAGGAATACTGTTTGTTTACATATACCAGTTTATTTATCCATTTTCCTGTTGATAGACATTTGAATTTTTTCCTCTTTGCAGGTATTATAATAATAAGGATACTGTAAACATTTTTGTACAAGTTTGTTTGTGGACATACTTTTTGCTTTTCTCTTGGGTTAATAACTCACAGTGAAATTGCTAGGTCATAGGGCAGCTGTATGTTTAACTTTATAAGAAACTGCCAAATAGTTCTCTAAAGAGTTACTATATGCTTTTTAATATTAGAACTGGATGACAAATTTTAACATTTAACAAGTCTTTCTCTTCCTCTTTACCTTTAGTTCTATTTCTCAGAGTCAACTCCTTTTAATATTTCTTTTGGATTTTTCCAAAAATTGTTATGCCTATGCAAAATAGGCCAAAAATATGTATATGTGTGTTTATTCAATCTTTCTGTATGTATATGTGTATATGTGTATATTTATCCCATTGTAGACTGCTTTTTTAACTTATATCTTAAAAAATCTTTTTATATTGTCACTTGTAGATGTTATTTATCCTTTTTAATGCCTGCGTAGTATTCCCATTGTAAGAAATTTATAGACATACAGGTGTCCAGTTTGTTACATACAGTGCTACAGTAAGCATCCTTGTGTCGTTGCATACTTTTTCAAGTATACTCGTAGGATAAATTCCAAACAGTGAACTCACAATATCACTAGGATATAGTGTATTTAAAGGATAGTAAGTATGTTAAATTGGTGGATTTTGCCAACTTTTCTTCAAAAATGATTATATCAATGTGTATTCCCAACAACAGAATATGAGAGTGCTTCTTTTTCTACAATCTTGTCAACACTGAATTTTTTTTTTTTTATCAAGTGTAAACAATTTTGCCAGTCTTAGCAGGTCATCCACTTCTTTCCTTTGTGGACTAAAAAGCTAATCTAAAACCCATCAGGAGGGTAGAATTTACCCAGTTTTCAAATACTTCGAGGAGAGACTCACACCTTCTGCGGTATCCTTTGAAAACCCT
The DNA here is from genome assembly GCF_021613505.1 of Equus quagga. Classification (NCBI taxonomy): domain Eukaryota; kingdom Metazoa; phylum Chordata; class Mammalia; order Perissodactyla; family Equidae; genus Equus; species Equus quagga. The sequence goes on along the minus strand of NC_060271.1, from coordinate 6,416,226 downwards.
TTCCAATATTTGAGTCTACACTGTTGGTAAAATTCTCCTCTTATCTTCAGTCTTTGAAGGATAGTATTTAGTGGTGGTATAGCATTTGGGGGGAAAGACTTAAAAATCTTGATGGCCTGATTGGTAGTCTGAATAAGGATGAGGAATTATTGAAGAGTGTTTACTTGCTACATGTTGAGGATTTGGATATACTTCAAGTAAATCTGACACATGACTATTAGCCATAGCCCAAGAAAGAATTCCAGCTCCTGGAAAATATATCAGAATGACAGCTCTGAGTAGTTTAAATATTTTTGCCCTGGTAACTTGGATAACAAACTGCAGTGGGAGTCTAAGAGAATCAGAAAATGATCAAGTAAGTGCTTCCAAAACATACTGAATTAACATGGGGTGGGGAGGATTTAAGCTTCTCCTTTATAAATGGTGTTAGTTTAATTGTGAGATAGTGCTACTTTGGTGGGAACTCAGTATTGGAGAATTTGCTTTAAAATTAAAGTTCTATGATATTGGTTTCTGATTTTAACTTTTTCAGATCTGAGTGAAAAAAAGCTTTTAGCTGCCATGACAGTACCTGTAATAGAAGGAAAAGATAAACTTAAGCATTTGAATCGAATATTCTTTTGTTTACTGTCAGTTTAAAAACATGAATTCCTTTTGGATTTTCTAATTAGAAAAATCACATTAAACCTGAGGTTTTTGTTGTTGTTTACTTTGCAATGGTCATATGACAAAAACAAATTAATGTCCAAATAATAATATAATATTTTATTCCCATTTTTAAAGTGCTTTCACATATATTGTGCAACACTTACTGAACACTTGTTTAAAATGAAGAAGTAAATTTGACTTTAGCTTATTCTTAGCTATCTCTGATTTTTGAAAATGCATATTAATGTCTGTGATAGGCTAAAAGGGCATGAAAGTGCCTTTGAGATAAAGCTCCTGACAAGGGATTGTTACTTTGAAGTTGAAAGTTGGTTATTTAGTTTTGCCTTTTGTACCAATTCAGCCTTCATTTAGTGCCCTTCCAGTATGGCTTCAACGTAGTTTTAGATCCTGATCTTTCATTTTTCAGTCCATGAAAGTTCAACAAATGCTTGCTGTGTGGTCACCTTATCATTAGGTGCTGTAGGTAACTGATTTCTCAGTGTGGAGTCTACTAATGGACTGGTTCAGAATCTGCTGTACCTTTTCATTTAAGTATTCCTGCCCTGCCCTTGGAAATTCTGATTCCTCGGTCTGGTTGATCCTAACAGTTTATATATTTTCTAAAGTTCCCCTAAGAGCTCTCATGCACAGCCAGGTTTGGGACTAGGATACACAAGATAACCATTGCCCTCTGGAAGCATGCACGAGGAAGATACTGTAATAACACAAATAATTATAATGCAAGGCAGATTTAAGTGCCTTAGGCAAAGCACACACCAGAACTATGAAGGGAAGAAAAGGGGAAGGGGGAATGACGGCTGAAGATTGAGTGAATACCCACCACATCCCAGCTTCTGTGCCGGCACTTACATCTAGTTGGGTTTTGGAGGAGGAGATACAGAAATAGGAAGCATGTTTAAACTAAACTGGACTATTTGTTTAGCAGATGTGTTTAATGCCTTCTCACCTCTACAAACTCTTGTCTTTGCTGTTTTCTCAATAACAGCAGCAGATACTTATACAGCACTAAGTGCTGGGTACTGTTATACGTATTCTTCAGGCATAAATGCATTTAATTCTCATCTCTATTTTTATATTTTATAAAAGAGGAAAATAGAGGCACAAAGTGACTTGCCACCAAGCTAGAGAGTAGCAAAGCTACGATTCAAACCCAGGCAGTCTATTTCTAGAGTTCAAGCTCTTAACCACTACATTCTATTTCAAAGCCCTTCCCTCAGTAGAAATGCCCATCTTCAAAATCCCTCTCAAGTGTTACCTATTTTAGATAGAGCCTGATTTCTTGATCCTTTCATGGATTAAATTAGTATTTCCGTTTTCTGAACTCTTGCTATACTTTGTCAGTACTTCTCTTTTGACATTTATGCTTTGTAGTATGTATTATAATTATTTATGGCCTTTTAAAAATCTCCCCTATTTGACTAAGAGCCTGTGAGGGCAGGATCCATATTTCGTCTCTCTCTGTACCCTAAACAGTGCCCAGCGCAAGACTTTGCACATATAAAGGGCATAGTTGAATGAATTAAGTGCTCCTTTAAAATCTGAAAGGTGATATGGGGCAGAGGGAATAAACTTGTTTAGTGTGGTAAGAATTAGGATCATTGGGAAGAATTTATGGGAAGTAGATTTGGGGCTGATACAGAAAAGAACTTTCTAACAGGGCTTCTCAAGATGGCATAGGTTGCCTCCTGAGAGCATGCCTCCCCTGTCACAGACCACGCACAAGAAATACAAGGAGCAACCTGATGGGAACGTTGTCAGGGAACTGCCCGTCTGTGAGGGCCTAGGGATCCTTCCTAATTCTAAGAAGCTCTGAGCCCCCAATGGGATGTAATTATTTTTCCTGAATTCATATAGTTTTGTTTTTGGTTTTTTTTGAGGAAGATTAGCCCTGAGCTAACTACTGCCAATCCTCCTCTTTTTGCTGAGGAAGGCTGGCCCTGAGCTAACATCCATGCCCATCTTTCTCTACTTTATATGTGGGACGCCTACCACAGCATGGCTTGCCCAGCGGTGCCATGTCCACACCTGGGATCTGAACTGGCAAACCCCGGGCCACCGAGAAGCGGAACGTGCAAACTTAACCGCTGCGCCACTGGGCTGGCCCCTCATATAGTTCTTGATTTTCTTTTTATTGAAGTATAGTTGACATACAATATTGTATTAGTTTCAGGTGTACAACATAGTGATTCATAGTTCTTTATGTTTTTAATGGTACATGTATTATTCTATCATGTGATTTTTGTTTATGTTTTTTAAACTTAGGGTTTAAGGATTTGGATGAAAAAGAAATGAGAGTAAATGGGATGTTAACCAGAGGACCTAGTATACTCAAATCATGGCTTGGCTCTTCTACTCTAAAAGGGTCACCAAAAGAAATACAACCTAAGACGTTGACTGGCGAGATCTCAATCCAATATTGACTCTGAAAAAGTCAGTAAGGGCTCAATAGCTTTTTATTAAAGCATCTATTTCACTTCTCGTCATATCCTACAGACCACCCGTCCTCATTCCCATTGCCCAGAATTTTGCATTTTTACCACTGTGATGTGAGGAGAGGTATGACTTATCATTAGACTTTAATGAACACTCTCCAGTAGCAGGAGAAATGGAGCCCATGAGAGGGTGTTTACTCTTCATACTGTTGCCAGGTAGAGATAGCGAGGAGCAGGCACTGGCTTTTATTGCTCTTGCCAAGTGGAAAGAATAGAGAGAAGGAAGATCATGTGTGTATACCCCACATTTTATTTTATTATTTTAACAGTTTTATTAAGGTAAAATTAACATATAATCAACTGCACATATTTAAAATGTACACTTTAATGTTTTGACATATATATACACCTGTGAAACCATCACCATAGTCAAGACAGTGAATATATCCATCAACCCAAAAAGTGTCTTCGTATGTGGTTCTTTGTAATCCCTCCCTTCCCCTACTCCCCTCCCCTCATCCCAAAGCAATCACTGATCTGCTTTCTGTCACTATAGATTGGTTTGCATTTTCTAGAATTTTATATAAATAGAATCTTACAGTATATACTCTTTCTTTTTGGCTGCTTGAGATTCATCCATGTTATTGCATGTATCGAGGGTTCATTCCTTTTTATTGCTTAGTACTATTCCATTGTATGGATGTATCACAGTTTATTGTTGATGGACATTTGGGTTGTTGCCAGTTTTTGGCTTTTACAAATAAAGCTATTGTGAACATTCATATATAAATCTTTATATGAACGTCTATTATGTTTGCTCTTGAGTAAATACCGAAGAGTGGAGTGACTAGATCATGTGCTAGGTGTGTTTTTAGCTTTTAAGAAACTGTCAAACTGATTTCCAAAGTGCTTGTACCGTTTTGCATTCCCACCAGCAGCGCCTGAGGGTCCTAGTTCTCTTGCATCCTCCTCAGCGTTTAGTATGGTCAGTGTTTTAAATTTGAGCTGTGCTAATCAGTGTGCAGTGGCATCTCCCTGTGGTTTTAATTTGCGTTTTCCTAATGGCTATTGATGTTTGCATCATTTCATGTGCTTACTTGCATCTGTATATCTTCTTCCGAGAAGTGTCCATTCAGATCTTTTGTCCATTTGGGGGGCAAGATTGGGTTTTTCATTTTGTTGACTTTTGAGAGTTCTTTATATATTCCGTGTATGAGTTCTTTATCATATGCATAGTTTTGCAAAGATTTTCTCCCAGTCTGTGACTTTGCATTCCTTAGTAGTGTCTTTTGAAGAGCAGAGTTTTTTATTTTGTCTCATTTATCAGTTTGTTCTTTTATGGGTTTACTTCTGGTATTATATCTAAGAAATCTTTGTCTAACTCAGGGTCACAAAGATCTTTTTCTGTTTTTTCTCCTAGATGTTTTATACCTTAAGTTTTCCATTTAGATCTGTGATCCATTTTGAGTTAATTTTTGTATATAGCACAAAGTATGGATCAAAGTCCATTTTTTTCATTTATTTGTTTACTTTCAGATGTATATCATAATACATTTCGAATTCTGTGTAGATTACATCATGTTCACCACCCGAAAACTAATCATAGTCCATCCACTCATATGTGAGCCTAATCACCCCTTTTGCCTTCCCTCCTACCCCTTCCCCTGTGGTAACCGCCAGTCCAATCTCCAATGCTATGTGTTTGTTCGTCGTTGTTTTTATCTTCTACTTGAGTGAGATCATATGGTATTTGACTTTCTCCCTCTGACTTATTTCACTTAGCATAATACCCTAAGGTCCATCCATGTTGTCACAAATGGCCGGATTTCATCATTTCTTATGGCTGAGTAGTAGTCCATCGTGTATAAATACCACATCTTCTTTATCCATTTGTCCCTTGATGGGCACTGAGGTTGCTTCCAAGTCTTGGTTATTGTGTATAATTTATAATATATAAATCTTTATATGAACGTCTATGTAAAGACGTTATATAATAATAATATATAATTATTATATTATAATAATATAATAATTATTATAATGTCCATACTTCCTAAAGCAATTAATTTAATAAGCATATTAAAATGTCCATACTTCCTAAAGCAATCTATAGATTCAACACAATCCCTAACCAAGTTCCAACAATATTTTTCACAGAAATAGAACAAAGAAACCTAAAATTTATATAGAACAACAAAAGACCCCGAACAGCCAAAGGATTCCTGAGAAAAAAGAACAAAGCTGGAGGTATCACACTCCCTGATTTCAAAATATACTACAAAGCCATAGTAACCGAAACAGCATGGTACTGGTATTATATCTAAGAAATCTTTGTCTAACTCAGGGTCACAAAGATCTTTTTCTGTTTTTTCTCCTAGATGTTTTATACCTTAAGTTTTCCATTTAGATCTGTGATCCATTTTGAGTTAATTTTTGTATATAGCACAAAGTATGGATCATTTTATCTTTATCTTATCATAGTCTATCTTCAAATGATATTACACCCTTTCACTAATAGTAAAAGAACCTTACAATAGTATACTTACATTTCTCCTGTCCAGGCCTTATAATGCTGTTGTGAATTTTTCTTTTACATATGTTATAAACCCCACAGGAAATTATTATTTTTTGCTTAAATAATTGGTGTTCTTCTAAAGAGATTTAAAAAATAAGGAAGAAACCTTATTAACGCAGGTAATTACCACTTCCAGTACTCTTCATTCCTTTGTGTAAATCTGTGTTTCCATGTGCTATCCTTGTCCTTCTGCCTAAAGGACTTCAGCATTTCTTAGGGTGCGGGTGTTGCCGTGTGGAGATGAATTTTTTCAGCTTTGTATGTCTGAAAATGTCTTTGTGTTACTTTTGTTTTTGAAAGATATTTTACATTTGGTAGCATTCTAGGTTGATAACTTTATAGCTTTTAGAGGGAAAAACTACTCTTATGTAAATATGTATCCTTCAGTATATGCTGAATCCATTAAACCTTTTTGCCCTTTGAAACTCTGCAAACTTTTTCTTTCTCAAAAAGCCAGCCTCCAATAATAGAAAACCATGCTTTTTTTGTGTTGTTTATACTAAGGCCTTTAGTAATTTGAAACTAAAGCTAAATTATGACTTTTTTGCACTTGGCTGTCTCAATGGTATAGGAAGAGTTACAGGTTCAAGGAAGCAGAGGAAGAAAAGACCGCGGGTAATATCTCAAAATATTATCCTCTGTAGTTTTTCCATTCTGTGGTTTTCCATACCACTTAATATTTATCTTTATTAGCACTTTATATTACACTGTGAATTCTTTGTATCATTAGTTCTTAGTGGAGTGTTTGGTCCATGTTCGAATGGTTTATTTTTAGTAGCAACCAGACTATGTACCTATGTAGCTGAGTGCTAGGCTAATGATTCTTATATAAAAAGATGGACTATCTTGTTAGGCAATTTTTGCAGCAAGATATCAGTAAAATGAAGTAATCAGGTTAAAAATTTTTTTTCCCTTCATAAGAGACTATAAAAGGGCATTACTGTTTGAATATACTCATTGACAGGATGCCCATTCCTATGTCCATCTACAATTTATAAGTATATGATATTCATGTTTGATAGTTTATTTTTTTCCAAGCATAGGAAAAATATGGTTTTCAATTCAGTGCCAGAAGTTATCCAAGAAAGGGAAGTTTTGTAAAAAAATTTGCTCAAGTAGTTTATGCTTTCATTGACTGTCTGCTGTTATGAAACTTCTTTGCCAAGTGGATTTCTGAGGCCAACTTTTGACTTTCATTCTCCACAGATCTAAATTCTAGAAATACAAAAAACACCAGGTTATTTCAAAAGTAGACAGCCAGAAAGCTCAAATAATCAGTATGTTTTCCCACTGACACCCATCTTCTGTCAAAAGCAAATAAATGTCAAGAAAATAAGTTGATAATATGGATCTTTATTCCCTCCCTCTCTTCTTCCTTTTTTGCCACGTATGAGTTAGGGTAGAGATTACTGCAGCGTACCACATCTTCTGCAGTGTCAGTCGTGTGGTGTGATCGAAATGACTGCAGAATCCGGAAGTGCTTCCAGTATTCCTTCATGTTCTCTCCCCGTCTCTCCCTACCCGCCCCACTCCCACTCTCGTATTGGCTGTCTTGAGCACTCTCTAGCCTCGCTCACTTCACTTTCTATTCCTTAAGTAGGCCATGTTCCTTCTTTGCACATGCTCATCTCAGTTCTTGAAGCATTCTTAGAATTCCTCTTTTTTGCTTGGCTAGCTCCTCTTTATTCATAGGACCTCAACTGAGATCTCCATTCATCTGGGAATCATTCCTTGACCTGCCAAGCTGTCTTAGATAGTCCTCTGTGTGCTTGTAGCACTTGTGCTAATCCTTTGATAGCATTATCAGACCGTATTGTGAATGCCTGTATCTTTATATCTCAGACTGTCAGCTTTACAAGGGAAGAGACCATGCCTGTCTTTTTTATTGATGGATCTTCTGAGCCTTGCACAGTGTCTGGCACATAACAGGCATTCAGTAAATATTTGTTGGATGGATGGGTAGATGAATATCTAATTGCTTCCTTGCATTTTTTACTAAGATTATATCATAAGCATTTTCCTAAATTGTTGAGAACTTTATAAACATCATTTTAAATAGGAACAAAGTACTTTGTCATATGGATAGCTCATAATTTATATAAACATTCCTCAGTTATTTTACTTCTAGATTGTCTAGTTTTTCACTCTTATAACAATGTGATGAACAGATAGTCTTGTGTGTAAAACTTTGCCTTTGCTTGATTATTTCTGCAGAATGGTTTTTAAGGCATTTTAAAGGCTCTTTATTATTTTATACATTGCCTTCCAGAAAAGGTTGTACCAGTTTGAACTTTCACCAGTACTATGTTGAGGTGGCTGTCTCTCCATAGTCTCCCCCGCTTTTTTTTTTCTATTTTTTGAGGAAGATTAGCCCTGAGCTAACTACTGCCAGTCCTCCTCTTTTTGCTGAGGAAGACTGGCCCTGACCTAACATCCATGCCCATCTTCCTCCACTTTATATGTGGGACACCTACCACAGCATGGCATGCCAAGCGGTGCTGTGTCCGCACCCAGGATCTGAACCGGCGAACCCCGGGCCACTGAGAAGTGGAATGCGCGAACTTAACCACTGTCCCACCGGGCCAGCCCCTCCCCAGCTTTGATTAGTCCCATTTTTAAATATCTTTACCAATTTCATTGGTTAAAAATGATACCTTTCTGTTTGATTTGATCAAGGTGATGTTGAATATTTTCTCAAATATTCGTAAACTATGTATATTTATTCTTTTGTGAAGAAAAGTAGCAGTATTTCCACACCCATGTGTATATAAAGACCAGTTGGAATACTTTGTTTTGGTCTTACATATTCACTGAATGTTTAAGCTTTTTTTTCTTGGTGAGGAAGATTGGCCCTGAGCTAACATCTGTTGTCAATCTTCCTCTATTTTGTATGCGGGACGCTGCCATAGCATGGCTTGAGTGGTGTTTGGGTCCACACCTGGGATCCAAACCAGATTCCAAACTGGCGAACTCTGGGCCGCCAAAGCAGAGTGCGTGAACTTAACCACTACACCGCCAGGCTGGCCCCTGTTTAAGCTTTTTATATGGTAGGTTTCTAGTAAAATTGATTGCCCCAGAGTTTGGATATATTAGTGGAATCATTCACTTCGAGATTCCTCCTTAATATTCAAAATGCTCACAAATCAAAAAATCATTACCTATTTTGAAACAGTGTTTAAGATCTATATTCTGTAAATATATAGACACTGCTTGGAAATAGGAAGTGGCAGTTAAATTTCTTGAGGAGTTTGGGGTTTAGACAGGAAAATGCCACAGGTGCTGAGGAATGGGAAGTTGGAATTGGGAGTGTGGTCGGGAGAACAAGCATTGTAGGCAGCCCTGTGGGGCTCTGCCTCCAGGACATGAAACCAGTCTCTCCTGATGCAACATTGTTGACTCAGCTGTACTTGAATAGCCGGTCTGGTGGAAAGCACGCAAATGCAGATCAGGAGGCATGGGTTCTAATCTCAGCTCTGGAATTAGCCTGCTTTGTGACCCTTCACAAATGACTTAATGTTATAGTTTCTCGGCGTTTACATCATAAAGTTCTTTCCAGCTCTAAGAATCTTTGATTTTCTTATCCAGGGGTCAAATTGATACGCTTGTGAATCCAGAGCTATTCTTGTGAATAGCTCTGGAAAACAATTCATTCTTGTTGGGAACTATTTAGAGAAAAGAATAGGAAAATTCTCCATACCAGCTAAATTTTTTAGGGCAAGAAAACTCCCAACTCTTAGATTCTTTTGATACATTAAACATGGTAAAATTAGTTCTTTTTATGCCATTTTGCCTGGGGCAGAGAACTGTCTATTCACTGTTTTCTCTTGCAACATGGCCAGAAAATGACAGGGTGGATAGATTTAAAGAGTGCGGGGAATTTCTTAAGCCTGGATACTGTCTAAATACAAAGATTACTTTGGGGGGGAAAACTAGCAGTAAAAACCATCAGTGCTTTTAAGAGAAATTATTATTTAGGCAAATGTTGTCTCAGCTTAATTAAAAGTCACCATTAAACATTAGCCATTTGCTGCCTGGAGAAGCTGGCTGGGGCTTTCTCCAGCCAGCAGAATCTGACTGCTCTGTGTTCGATTTGTTAGGTCTGGCTCAGTGCGCTGAACTCTGCTGGCAGCTGAGAGGGGAAGCCGGAAAAAGGCAAGTTCCTGGTGCAAAGGTTGCTCTGCAGCATAATTTAGGCCTTGGAGGAGCTGCAGTTGTCACGCTCTACAGGATGGGTTTTCCTGAAGCTGCCAGGTAAGTGGCGTTCTGGGGTTTGTCTGGCAATGAATCCTCCTGACTTTTCACAGCTGATGACGTTGTACGTGTAAAAAGTACTAATTTTGTTGTACTCAAAGAATAGGTATCTCCTTACATTGCTTTAATAGCATGCCTTTAAAACTTTAAAACTGCCCATTAGCTTTTAAACTTAACCAGCCTTAGGAACATTTTGTTCAATAAGGAGGCAGCGTAGTCAAAAGAGCTTGCTGAACTGGAAGTCCAAGCTGGCTGGGTCCTTGTCTCAGCCCTGCCAGCCTGAGTAATTGTCATTTAGGCAAGTTGCTTTTTGGTTTCCCTTCCCGCAATTTGCTTTCTCCCCGTAGCCTGCCAGGCCTCTGAGGTTGTTTGGAGAAAGTCATCAGATATGCTGATTGGATTTCTGCACATGTATGTCTCTGAATCCATCTCAGCCCTCCCCGCTGCTAGGATCCTTCGTGTTCGTCTTGCTGCTTTCCTCCCTGTGCCTGTCACATGCCTGTGCTCCTCAAATCTCTGAGCACTTTCTTTTCCCAAAATTTCAGGATCCCTCGACTTCCTAGCTCATCTCAGAGAAGTGCTCCTCCTTCCTAGAGGGAAAGTCCTTCCTTTCCCAGGCTTGGCCTTCCTCTTTGCATGCTTTTTGTGCCCCCGCCCCATTCTGTAACTTTGTTCCCAATATTATGTATATTCCCTTTTGAATCTTTCCATGCTTGCCTTACGTTGCCTCCCTTCCAAACATATTCCAGTCTTCCGTATTCTAACAAATCTATTTTTCTTCTCACCTTAATTATTCTTTCGTGATGAGCCTTTTATGTTGAGCCACCTTTGTTTTTCCGTGCTGACATACTTACAGTCTAGTTTCTGACCTCACCACTGAGGTCAGGTCGGGCCGGCGGCAACCTGATTATGAAGTTATGGAGTGTCCTCGTCTTTGTTTTCCACCCTTATTCTCTTGAACCTCCGCTGCACCTTTCAACACTGATTGGCTCCCTTTTTTCTCCTGAAATGTTTGGTAATTATTTATTCACACTTTGTTTCCACAAAGGGTATGCAACACATTTCTTTTACAGAATTTACTATATTCTTATGTGTCACAAGCTCTTGAGTCTCTTATTTTCACTCTTCTTTTTCTGCCTGGAATATCATTTCTGTTGTGAAAATTCTATCTTTCTTTTAAGGCCCAGCTCAGGCACCATCTCCCTTTAAATATCAACAGCACTTTGTACCTTTTGGGTCCCTATCCAAGTTTGGTTTACTTGTAGTGTATCTAGCTTGTTTTTTATTCTCTTTATTTTATTTTTTTTCCCTTGAGGTAACATAAGTTTATAACATTATATAAATTTCAGATGTACTTCATTATATTTTGATTTCTGTGTAGACTACCTCACATTCACCACCCAAGGACCAATTACTGTCTGTCACCATACACATGTGCCCTTTTACTCCTTTCACCCACCTCAGTCCTCCCTTCCTCTGTGGCAACCACCGATCTAGTCTCTGCATCTATGTGTTTGTTGTTGCTGTCTTTATCTTCCACATGAGTGAGATCATACAGGTGGTATTTGGCTTTATCTGTCTGACTTCTTTCATGATAACCTCAAGGTCCTCCGTGCTGTTGTCCAGCTTGTTTTTTATTCTGTTTACTATATGAAATCGTTGAGGCCTAAGGCTATGACTTACTTACCCCCGCCTCTCTGAAGATTTCTCTCGTAGTAAATGTTTATTGAATCGAATCAAATAAAAAGATGTTGAATTTTAAGTTTTCTCCTAAATCTGATGCATTGGTTCTGGGCTGTCCTCTGGAGTTGCACCAGTTTGTATTTGGAGTTGAAAACTCTCAGCAAAGCCAAACTGTAGAGCGCTACCAGAGTCAGCATATTAGTGTAGCTGTCTCGTTTTCTCAGAAGAGAAGGTTATGAACTTTGGGCAATAAATTGTCTTTTAAACAAGGAATTCTCATAGTTGTTTTATTTTCAAGAGACTGAATAATTGATAGAATGTTCACAATAGCTACAGTTGATATTTCTGGGAAGACAGAGGCATGAAAAAATCCAGATGATATATTAATGACTGAAAAGAAATTGGCTTGAAATATTAAAGATATTATTGATAGTTTTAGTGATAGAACATAACTCACTCCAAAGGCCAAAATTGAGAAAGTAATTCTAACTCTGATGGTACAAATATAGTTTAAAATGAGGTTGTGGTTTGGTTTTAAACAAAGTAATTTTAAGGTACACATTGCACATGATCTGATTTGCTAAGTTTCTCGTTTAGCTGACTTTCATGGAGCAAGTGCTTGATGCTTAGGCCCCCAAGTATGGTCCTCTGAGTATGTGGGGAAGGCAGACATAGTTTTTTCAAAATGCTGTGGAAGTCTACGGGAAGATATTATAATGAAGAAGGTAAATTTGAACTAGGATGGCTAGAATTGCCCGGCAGAAGAGTAGAGGGAGGGGCATTCTAGGCCTGTACCTGGGTACAGAGAGTTGAAAATACGTGGAGGTTTGATGAGTGGTTGTGCTGTGTGGGTGGAGGTGGGTTATTTTGCGTGTGCTTGGGGAGAGAGGCAGAGTCAGTAGTGCGTCGGGGTCAGGAGATGCAGCTGTAACAGGAGATTGGATCATGGTTTTGAAAAGCTGTGCTCAGGAGTTTGGAGCTATCCTACAGAATATGAATTTTAGCAAAAGATCATGTGGTTATATTGCACTTTGGATAGATCAGTCTGGTATATTTTCTAGTTGAATGGTGGAGAGACCAGAGGCCAGGAATCCCTGGGCAGCAGAGAGTAGTGTGGATAAGAAATGTTAAGTGCTGCAACAGGGCCAGTGAAAAGGAAGAGGAGCAGTCATATTTAAGAGCTGCGACCAGTTGCATTTAGTTTACAGTTAAACTTTTCTTTAATTTAGACTAGTTTTGAATGTGAGTATTGACTTTGTATTATAACATCCTATTCATTTTATGTAAATGAAGAGCTTTTATGATAGACTGACGATAGATTTGCATTCTATAATCCGTTAAATGAAACCTATCTTTAAAACCCAACTTTGTTTTGTTTTTTCCATTTTTTAATTAAGGTGTCATTTACATACAGTAAAAGTCACCCTTTCAGTGCGTAGTTCTACAAGTTTTGGCAAACATATACAGTCATATGACTACCACCATAATCAAGATACAGAACAGTTCCGTCACCCCCACATTTCCTTGTTCACCTCTGTCGTCAACCCTTTCCCATACCCTCCAGCCCCTGGCAACCACCGATCTGTTTTCTGCCCTGTAGTTTTGTCTTTCCACAATATCATGTAAATAGAATAAAAAAGCCTTTGAGTTTGGCTTCTTTCACGTAGCATAATGCATTTGAGATTCATCTGTGTTACTGTGTGTATCAGTGGTTTGTTTCATTTTACTGCTGAGAGGTATTCCATTGTATGGATGTACCACAGTTTGTTTATGCATTCCTTGGTTGAGGCGTATTTGGATTGTTCCAGTTTGTTTTTTAATGGAAAATTATTTAAGTTAGCTTAAAATTTTAACTCAACAGGTGAAAACCCTGAGTGATATAAGAAATTAAAAGTTAAAAGTAAAAATTCTATCCATGTAATGATTACAACTGTGTGCCTGCTCATAAATGAGGACTAGAAAAAGCAATATGGAAAAATGAACATAGGAAGCTTTCTGGAGTGTTGGGATTGTAGGTGATTAGCTTTTTCATTTTCTAGATTTCTATTTTAATTAAAATCCTTTTTTTGACATAATTTCAAACATACAGGAAAAAAGTACAAGAATAGTACAAGGAACTCCTATATACCTTGTACTCAGATTTACCAGTTGTTTACATTTTGCTCCATTTGCTTTATCATTTTTTCTCTGCGTGTATATATATATATATATTTTTTTTTTCTGAAATATTTGAGAGAAAGTTAGAGACATTAATGTTCCTTTATCCCTGAGTATTTCAGTGTGCTTTCTAAAAACAAGGACATTCTCTTACTTAACCACAGTATAGTTATCAAAGTAAGAAAATTTAACTCTTATACGATACTATTACCTAACCAAAGGACACATTCACAGTATGATAATTGTCCCAAAAAAATCTTTGTAAAGATACTATAAGCTTTGTTTTTTCTCCTTGTCCAGAATCCAATCCAGGATCCTGAATGCATGTAGCTGTTAATGGCTCTTTAGTTTCCTTTAATCTGAAATAGTCACTCAGCCTTTCTTTGTATTTCTTTACTTTGACTTTTTTTTTAAAGGTATGCTTTTTTGGTGAGGAAGATTGGCCCTGAGCTAACATCTGTTGCCAATCTTTCTCTTTTTTTTTTCTTTGTCCCCAAAATGCCACTACATAGTTGTGTATCCTACTTGTAAGTCATTCTAGTTCTACGTAGGGTGTTGCCACATCACGGCTTGATAGATGATGTGCAGGTCTATTCCTAGGATCCAAACTGGCGAACCCTGGGCTGCCAAAGTGGAGCGCACGAACTTAACTACTGTGCCACCTGACGGCCCTGGCTTGACTTTTTTGAAGAGTACAAGTACATTCTTTAAGAGTGGAATGTCCCTCAGTTTGCATTGTTGTTTCCTCATAATTAGATTCAGGTTATACTTTTTTTGCAGGAATACCACTGAAGTGATGTTGTGTCGTAGTGCATCGTGTCTGGAGGCACACGTTGGTTGTCCCATGTTGGTCATGCTTAGCTTTGATCATCTGATAAAAGTGATAGCTGCCGTATTTTCCTCTGAAAAGTTACTGTTTTTTCTTTGTAGTTATAAGTAATTTGTGTGAAATGCTTTGAGATTATGTAAATATCCTGTTCTTCATCAGAGTTTTACCCATTATCCATTCATTTTAGCATCCATCAATGATTTTTTTCTAACTTCATCATTCCTTATATTTAAGTGGCATTCTGCTGTAAGAGTTCCTCTTCTCCCCCATTTTTAAATATATCCATATCTATCTACCTATTTATCTATTAATAGATATATATCTAAATAAATAAACATCAATAAATATATCAGAGGGGGCTGGCCCCGTGGCCGAGTGGTTAAGTTC